>NC_143575.1:111841515-112152112 GCF_048544385.1 Mastigoproctus giganteus
CTGTCCAGCTGAGCCTTAAACTTATTTAGGCTATCAACCTCCACTACAAGGGATGGAAGTCTGTTCCACCAACCAATCAACCACCCGCTGGCTAAAGGCAAATTTCTGCATGTCTATCCTACATCTGTCTTTCCTCAATTTGAATTTATCCCCTCTCAGGTGATTATTCTGAGCTAGAGGAAGAATCCCATCAGCATTGAGCATGCTCAAACCATTCAAGGCTTTATACACCTCTATCAGATCACCTCGCTGGTGCCTAGTCTCCAAGACACTGTAATTTGCAAAACTTAAGCCTTTCTTCGTAAGAGCACCCCTTTGTTCCATTCACTAATCTTGTTGCCCTTCTCTGTACTCGTTCCAGCAGCTCTACATCCTTCTTGAAATGAGGCCTCCAGACCTGTATACAGTACTCTAGGTGTGGCCTGACCATTGCCTTATACAAGGGAATAATCACCTCCTTATCCCTGCTGGAAAAATTCCTGTATATCATTGACAATACTCCATGAGCTACTCTTGCAGCCCGTCTGCACTGCTCAGAGAACTTCATATCTGCCTGCACAACCACCCCCAAGTCCCTTTCATTCTCTACCACTGTCAGTGTAGTACCACAGAGTTGATACGTTGCTCTGGGGTTGCTGTTTCCCATGTGTAGTACTTTACATTTGTCAATGTTAAACTTCATTTGCCACCTCTCAGCCCATCTGCTCAACCTTTCCAGATCCTGTTGCAGCAGCATAGTGTCAGTAGTGTCCTTGACAACTCTGCCAACCTTTGTATCGTCTGCAAACGTGGACATAAAGCTTGATATACCATCATCAATATCATTTATAAATACAGAAAACAATAATGGACCAACACTGAGCCCTGAGGGACTCCACTAATAACATTAGTCCACGATGAGCAGTGTCCATTGATTACCACTCTCTGTCTTCTCCCTCTCAACCACCCCTTTATCCATAGCAGCAATTTGCCTCCAATGCCACACTGCTCCAATTTGTGTAGCAGTCTTCCATGTGCAACAGTATCAAAAGCCTTTCTAAGATCCAAGTATATAATATCAAAGCTATTCCCTGCATCCAGTTCTTTTGTGACTGCATCATAGTATCCAATCAAATTGGCCAGGCAAGACTTCCCCTTAACAAAGCCATGCTGTGTCCGAGCTATAACTGAAGTGTTGTCTAAATGATCCTGCAGTGCTTCTTTAACCAGTGCCTCCATTAATTTTCCTGGAACAGAAGTTAAGCTCACAGGTCTATAATTACTTGTGTCAGCCTTTGATCCTCCTTTGTGAATTGGGGTCACATTTGCACATTTCCAGTCTATGGGTACCTCCCCTGAGTCCAAGAAAGCTCTCATAATTATGGCTAAGGGTTTGCTTATTTCCTTTGCTGCCTCCTTTAATATAACTGGATAGATCCCATCCACCCCGGGTGCCTTTCTTGTGTTTATCTTCAACAGTTTCTCCTCCACTTTACTCTCAGTTATTTCAAGATTCTGTAGCTTACTGCTAGAGTTGAATACACCTCTGGCATTCCCCTCGCTGAATAACTCCTCATGTGTGAATGTCGATGCAAAATATTCATTTAGTGTGTTAGCTACCTGAGCAGGATCATCAACAGTTGACCCATCAATATCAAGTGGACCAATCTGATTCATCCCCTTCCTTCTAGAGTTTACATAAGTAAAGAACTCTTTGCTGTTTTTCTTTGCATCCCTTGCCAAGGATTTCTCGTAATCTGCCTTCGCCTGCCTAACCTCCTTTGTAACTTGGTTGCATATCAACTTGTATCTATCATAGGCTTCTGTGTCATGTGTTAATTTGTAAGTATCCCATTCATTTTTCTTCTCTGCCATATGCCTCATTAGTTCATCTGACGTCCATTTTGGCCTAAACCTTGAACAATATTTCTTAGTTGGTATGTAAAGCCTAGTAGCTTCCAAGATAAGTTCTTTGAATGCTTCCCATTTTGAATTTGCTGTTGGTAACATCATCAGTTGGTCCCACTGTATAGAATTTAAATACTGTCTCAGTCCATCGTAGTCGCCTTTACGGAAGCAATAACCCTTCCCTTTACCCCTAATGGTAGTTATCTCTTTCAGTAAATCCCACTTCAGCACACTGTGATCACTGCCACCTAGTGGTTCATTTATCTGCAGATTCTTAATGCATGAAGAATCACTGCTGATAATCAAATCAAGAGTATTACTCCCTCTAGTTGCCTCCCGAACATGCTGATGTAGAAAACAATCATCCAATAAATCCACAAAAGCCCTGCTAGTGTGTGAGTGACCAGCCCCCAAATTCCAGTCAATATCTGGGAAATTAAAATCTCCCATTATAAGACTCTCTGATTTACTGGCCCATTCTATTTCCCTGTACAGTTTCTTATTATACTCATCAGAGTCATTTGGCCTATAGCACACTCCTACTCTCAATTTTGATCTCCCAATGCTTATGTCACACCAAACTGACTCAACACTGCACTGTCCAGCGATGTCGACTGGCTTCACTTCCTTGGTTTTTATGTGTTTCTTAACTAATAGCATAACCCCTCCCCCCTTCCTATCCTGTCTATCCTTTCTGTAGACGTTGTACTCCCCAAATTCCAGTTCTGCATCCCTTATATCTGTGTGACACCACGTCTCTGATATCCGAACAATATCTGCCTTTGATGTTTTGAGCAATACCTCAAATTCATCAAATTTATTTACTAACCTCCTAGCATTGGTGTACACGCAAGTATACCTGCACCTGTTTCTATTCTTAGCTACCCTAACACAACCCATGTGTTTACTTGTACCGCAATGGCTCCCAGCAGTCTCTGAAATATCATGCATCTTGTTTTTCAGGCTTCTGCTCATTCTAATAGAAGCAGTGCAAGAATCTCTTTCACCTCTGCCAGTGGCTACTGTCAATCTATTGGTCTTTGTCTCCCCCCAAGCTAGCAGTTTTCTGACCCACCTAACACTGCCTCGATAGCATCAGCAAATATTCTTGCACCCTTTCTATTTAAGTGTATCCCATCCCTGTAGAAGCAATCTCTCCTGTTAACAAGTACAGTCCAGGTTGAAAAAAATTCTACCCCTTGAGCTTTGCACAATCTTTCCAGAGCCGAATTGATCGACAAGGCTCTCATCATATGCTCCCTCCTATCGTGTCTGGGTAGAATTGCAGACACTTTCAAATTCAACCCTAATTCTCGGCTTTTGTTCAACAGTGACCTGTACTTGTTAAGTAATTCTGCCGGTCTCCTACTCTTAATATCATTAGTGCCAACGTGTACAACTATATCACCTTTTGTGCCCTTAAAAGATGATATTCGCTCTACAACGTCATCAACCTTTGCCCCTGGCAGACATACAAGGGAATTAGGGAATGCAAGGGAATTAGGTCTCGCTGCTTCAACAGTGAATACTATTTTAAAGGGCAGTCCGAATATAAAAGAACATGTCAAAGGATCAATACACTTAAGATTAATAGTGATCACAAAACAGCATTCAGGTGCTACATTGAAGATGGAACAGCTGTTAATAATATTGATGGAAAATCAGATTCAGAAGCGAGTGCCCCTGAGTCTAATGACCATTCAAGCAAAAGCAAGAAGTATTTATAAAGATATTAAGGATAAGTACAGCGAACCCCAACTGAAGTTTGTGGTAAGCACCGGGTGGTTTAATAGGTTCAAGCATCGTGCTGGTTTCCACAACGTTAAAGTATACGGTGAAGTCGCCAGTGCTGATTTTGCAGCTGCAGAGAAATTTTGTGATGTATTGGAAAAAATTATTGATGAAGGTGTCCATTCAATGTAGCTATTCAATGCAGCAAAGTTTTAACATTGATGAGATTGTTCTGTATTGGAAAAAAAATGCTGGATCGAACATACATTGCCATAGAGGAAAATACAATCCACTCTCTTGCTTGGGGTTAATGCAGCAGGAGATTACATATTAAAACCACTGCTTGTGTACCATTCTGGAAATCCTTGTGCATTTAAGAGCATCAATAAAGTCATCCTACCTCTGCATTTCTGATTGAACCCAGAGAGCTTGTATAACAATATCTCCCTTTGAGAATTGGTTTAAATGCTGCTTCATTCCCGAGGTTGAAAATATTGTAAAGGCAATGATGTTACTTTCAAGATTTTGCTTCTATTAGATAATTCTCCTGGACATCTTTTGCATCTAGATGATTTTAATTCGAACGCGAGACTCATATTTCTACCGCCAAACACGACTTGGGGTGCCTGCATAGCCAGGTGGGCAGGAGCAGCAGTGCGTAGCACATGCTTCTTGATTAGACCGGGGTTGAGCCCGTGACCACCAAATACGGAGAATGCAGAACGGTCAGGGAATGACCACCGCATATCCCCGGAGCAATATGGCCCTAGTTGCTAATGCTCCTAAAAACCAAATAACAAACAAACAAACAAACAAACACGACTTCTCTCATCCAACCTTTGGATCAGGGTGTTATTTCGAATTTAAAAGCATGCTATTTACGCACCGCATTGTCTGCAGAAGACGAGAAAAATTTTATATTAGAAGACTTGGAAATCTTACAATATTTACCACGCCAATCTTAAACATTATTAAGGCCTGGGTGGAAATTACTAAAAGTTGTTTAAATGGTGCATGGAAGAAAATATGCACACGGCATGTAAAAAGCTTCAATGGATATGAAAAAGACGAATCATATGAAGAGGTTAGAAATAAGATTGTAAAGGATTGCAGAGCTACTTCAGTTGGAGGTTGATGCCAAACATGAGGAGTTAATAGAGGAAGAAGAGAAGGAATTATCTAATGAAGAACTTATTGACTTGTAGGCAGTGATAGTGAAAGAAGAAAATTCTGAGGAAGCTCAAGATGAACCAAATGAGAAGCCGAGACGCATCACCAGAGAGATGGCCATGGCATTTCATGAAATTGCATTGGCAATGGCGAGGTTTGAGAAGATGGATCTTGACAGTGAATGATTCTTAAAAGTTAACAGAGGTGTGAATAATATGCTTGCTTGCTACAAAGAAATCTAAGATGAAAAGAAAAATGCCACCGTCCAGTCATTCATTAATATGTTCTTTCGTAAAGTTGAGCGGCTGACCCCTTTAAATCTACACAGCCCTCATCCTCCGCAGCGGTATACTTATCAGCTGAAGACGTCGGTTCTGCCAACAATACTCGAGAGGTAAAACTTACTGATGTTTTGCCTGTCTCCTCTCTATTTTTTGTAATTTTATAATTATAAAATTTTTTAAATTGCACGCTTTTATAATTTTTCCTGCGCATGAGATAAAAAATTGAATAAATACAATAAATAGTTCTATTCACATGTTCGTCGAACATTTCTTTTTTGATTCAATCAATTCAGCGAGCACAGTTGCGAGTTCTATACAAGCATGGGTGAAATTCCGACTTACGTAGTGTTTCGCGGAATGCAACCATAAAGTAAGTCGCAGAGTTCCTGTAGTTCTTCTGACTTCCATTTAGGGCTAATTCTTGAAGAGTATTTCTTTGTTGGTATGAAAAGCCTAGTAGCTTCTTTGATTACTTCCCATTTCGAATTTGCTGTTGGTAAACAACATCAATTGGTCACACTGCACACAATTTAAAAACTGTCCTCTGTAGTCATCCTTACGAAAGCAAATGCCTTTCCTTTTACCTCTGATTGTGATTATGTCTTTAATTAAATTGCACATTAGTCTACATACAATTTAGTGCAAATGCATCATATTAGTACACAGCTAAACTCTGAATTAGCAAATTTTTTAATTGCACATTAGTACATTGTGATCACTGCCACCCAGTGAGTCTTTTATCTGCAGATTCTTAATCCATTAAGGATCACTGCTGATAACCAGATCAAGAGTATTGCTTCCTCTTGTTGCCTCTCTAACATGCTGCAGCAGAAAACAGTCATCCACGAAATTCACAAAAGTCTTGCTAGTGTGTGAGTGACTAAGCCACAAATTCCAGTCAACATCTGGAAAGTTAAAATCCCTCATTATGAGATAATCTGATTTGCTGGCCCACTCTTATTTCCCTGTATAGCTGTTTGGTATACTCATCACAATCATTAGACCTATGATTTTGTTTTCCCCGTGCTTATATCACACGAAACTGACTCAGTATTTTTTTTTTTTTTTTATGAAAACCCCAAACACGAAAGGTATCAAAACCCATGCACGGTACTTAGTACCGTGCATGGGTTGAAGGAGAAGTATGGGGGGGAAGGGGGATGCCGGAAACTTTGCTCTAGAGACTAAACACGGGTTTCACCACTTCAAGCCTCCAATAAGCAAAGTGGTGGTATTTCACCGGTTGATGAAAGTAATTGCACTTGTCATCCAAGTCAACTGCCTTAGATTTAATATATTTTTCTTATTTAAGAGCATAACTCTTCTACCTCTCTGTCCTTTCTGTATTCATTGTGCTCTGCATATTCAAAATCAGTATCAATTTTGTGTGTGACACCATGTCTCTGCTTTCCTATTTATTTGCAATATTTGCATTTGGCGACTTAATCAGTACTTCAAACCCTGTCTTGAATGTGTTATCTGCTGCTAACCAATCAGTCGCTTTCTGTTGGATACCAGGTCATGTAGGCATCAAAGGAAATGAATATGCAGATCAGACCACTAAACATCCAATCACTGCAAGCTCTCCTAACAATCAAGTGCTGTATACAGACTACAAATCAGTCATAAAAAATGTGTGCGAAGAGCTATGGTTGCAAATCTGAAAGGCTCCGGGTGAAAATAATCTGCTTCAATTTAAACACGAACCTAAATTGTGGCCATCAAGCATGCATCAAATAGGCAAGAGAGGTGATCCTGGCTAGGATGCGTATTGGGCATATGCAACTAACCCATATTTATTACTCATGGGGGAATATCTGCCTATTTGTACATTTTGTCAGTCTACACTTAACGTGAAGCATATTCTAATAAATTGCAACCATTATAATAATTATCGAAACACAATTTTCACATCACTTTTACTTCTGCAAGAACCTTTAACATTACCTCATCTGATTGGAGATGATGCAAATCTAGACGAGTTCTTTGTTTTCTCGAAACAGATATAATTATTTAACAGATTTTAATTGGTAATTGCACTACGGAATAGAATCAGGCACAGTATGGCCTTAGCAGCTCTTGTGCCATTAAATAACATATCAACCAACCAGGTACTTCAGATTTATTTACAGTGCCCCTAGCATTAGTCTTCATGCATGTGTTCTTACCCTTAGTTACCATAACACAGCCCATGTATTCATTTGTTCCTTGTTGACCCGTAGCAGGGCCTGAAATCCCCAGACACCTTACTTTCCAGGCTGCTGCATGTACCCATGGTGCATGAGAACTGGATGCAGGGAATAACTTTGATATTATATATTTGGATCTTAGAAAGGCTTTTGATACTGTTGCACATGGAAGACTGCTGTACAAATTGGAGCAGTGTGGCATTGGAGGAAAATTGCTGCTCTGTCTTCTCCCCCTATGTTTGAGGGGGAGAAGACAGAGAGTGGTAATCAATGGGCACTGCTTATCGTGGACTAATGTTATTAGTGGAGTCCCCCAGGGTTCAGTGTTGGGTCCATTGTTATTTTCTGTATTTATAAACGATATTGACGATGGTATATCAACACTGAACCCTGAGGGACTTCACTGAATGGACAAATGTAAAGTATTACATATGGGAAACAGTAACCCCAGAGCAACGTATCAACTCTGTGGTACTACACTGACATTGGTAGAGAATGAAAAGGACCTGGGGGTAATTGTATTGTGCAGGCAGATATGAAGTTTTCTGAGCAGTGCAGATGGGCTGCAAGAGTAGCTCATGGTGTCTTGTCAATGTTATACAAGAATTTTTTCTAGCAGGGATAAGGAGGTGATTATTCCCTTGTATAAGGCAATGGTCAGGCCACACCTTGAGTACTATATACAGGTTTGGAGGCCTCATTTCAAGAAGGATATAGAGCTGCTGGAACGAGTACAGAGAAGGGCAGCAAGATTAGTGAATGGAACAAATTGTTGCTCTTATGAAGAAAGGCTTAAGTTTTGCAAATTACAGTGTCTGGAGACTAGGCACCGGCGAGGTGGTCTGATAGAGATGTATAAAGCCTTGAATGGTTTGAGCATGCTCAATGCTGATGGGATTTTTCCTCTTGCTCAGAATAATCACCTGAGGGCATAAATTCAAATTGAGGAAAGACAGATGTAGGATAGATGTGCGGAAATTTGCCTTTAGCCAGTGGGTAGTTGGTTGGTGGAACAGACTTCCATCCCTTGTTGTGGAAGTTGATAGCCTAAATAAATTTAAGGTTCAGCTGGGCAGGTATTTCGAACGAATGGAGGGGTGAAATGGGAGTGTTTTTTTTTTTTTTTTGGCTGATGCTGCATAAGCTTGCTTTCTTGCATCATATGATGCTAATGAAAATGCAAGCAAAAATGCTTGCATCTTCAATTCTTGCAATGTAAGAATCACTTTCACCTTTGCCTGCGGCTCTAGTTGAATTATTATTCTCTGCATTCCATCAAGCCAGCAGTTTTTTGACCCACCTGTCACTGCCTCAATAGCATCAGCAGATATTCTCGTACCTCTTCTATTCAAGTGTATCCTGTCTGTAAAAACAGTCTCTCCTGTTAACAAGCACAGATTACTCTGAGAAAAATTCTACCCTATGAGCTTTGCACATTCTTTCCAGGGCTGAATTAATTGACAAGAATTCATTGTCAATTGAATTAATTGACAATTAATCTCATCATGCACTGCTTCCTATGGTGTCTATGCAGAGAATTTCAAATTTAAACCTAACTTGCAACTTTTTCCCAACATTTCCCTCTACTTGTTAAATAAGTCCTCAGACCTCCTACTCTTAATATCATTAGTGCCAACATGTATAACAGTATCACCATTTGTGCCCTTAAATGATATTTGCTCTAGAACATCTACTTTTGCCCCTGGCAGACATATCCTGATCTTATTCCATCTGTTCTTCTTGCCCAACATATTTCCTGTTTCCCTGATAACAGAGTCACTGCCAATAACTAGCTCATGTGGGATTAGTGTATTCTGCCTTGAAAATTGCCACTGTGTTGTAATAAGCACCCAACTCTAGCATTGAGTTGGGAACTAGGTGCTTGATGGGTCCCCATTTTAATTTCTTTGAGAGTATCTATCCTATTCTTCAACCTCTCATAAACGTCCATCAGAACTCCGAGTTGGCTCCTAATTTCTTCACACTCTCTGCACTTGGCACACATATAGACATCCTCCTTGGCTGAATCATGTCCTGTTCCAGAAAGTGTCTGCAAGCATTTCACAAATAGCACATTTTTTTAGGCTGTGATGCATTGGAGAAACGCCCCATTGGTTAGCAGAACAGTGCCATTCTGCTAATTTTTTTATAAGTAAATAAACTTAGATTTATGCTGATATACATCTTTCACTTATATCCATAATGAAATCTAAATCCTTGATCTTTATTTAGATTTTATGAACCTTTTGTTATTATTTGTTTATTAGGATCCAAATGCTGATACTGAATGGAATGATGTTCTTAGAGAAAAAGGTATTCTCCCACCTAAGGAAGAGAGAACAAAAGAAGTAAGTGAAGATGATATTATAAAACTGGTGGATTCTACAGTACATGAAAAAATTAAAGGTAGGTAAAAAATTATGTTCAGTTAAAGAGTTGGTTGTCAGGTTTATTTATCATAATATGGTGGGTGTTTGAAACTACAGATTTTTCCTATAAATACTGTTTTGTGACTGCAAGAAATACAACTTTTACTTTTTAAATATGGGCTGTTAAATTCTGAATTTCTGTATCTGGTGACCTAAATTAAACTAAGCCTATTCAAACCCATGAGGAGAAGCAACCAGTTATTTCTTTGGGCAATAATTGTCTGTACATTGTGGATTATGCAGAAGGAGTTCTGAGGTTATAAATATAATATTTTCTTTTTTGCCACCAGGCAGTTTTCATTAATACACCAGAGACTATCGAATTGAAGACAAAGCATCAAAACATATAATTGGTTGCATGGTAACCATACAATTGGTTTTCAGACAAAAAAAGAATCTGGAACAGTGCCTCTTCTGGTGACCTAAATTAAACTAAGCCTATTCAAACCCATGAGGAGAAGCAACCAGTTATTTCTTTGGGCAATAATTGTCTGTACATTGTGGATTATGCAGAAGGAGTTCTGAGGTTATAAATATAATATTTTCTTTTTTGCCACCAGGCAGTTTTCATTAATACACCAGAGACTATCGAATTGAAGACAAAGCATCAAAACATATAATTGGTTGCATGGTAACCATACAATTGGTTTTCAGACAAAAAAAGAATCTGGAACAGTGCCTCTGTAGCCAGGTGGGCAGGAGCGGCAGTGCGTAGCACACGCTTCTTGATTAGATCGGGGTTTGAGCCCGTGACCACCAAATATGGAGATTGCGGAAAGGTCAGGTATTCGCGGCATTTCTCAGGAACGTAACCCCCACGAATAGCGAGGGTTTACTGTATTTTTTATTTCAAATCATTTATTTGGTTATCAAGCGTAAATTGTTTATAGATTTATTATAATTTGTTTATAGACTGTTTCTTTGGTACGCGTTCAATTAAAACCTATTATAATTATACCTCAATCAGCATGGTTGATTTGAATTATCAATGCTATGCGTGGTATTGCTGTATATCATTTCTGCTCTGTTATTTTTATAATTGTTTCTTGAAAGGTGGACATTGAAAGAGCTCTTTCAATATCCACTTTTGGCTGCATTATGCAGCTGAACCCAATTCTTAATCCTATCAAACCAAATTCTGCAGTGGAGACTTTTCATGAAAACTGAAAAGTCCGTTTTCATGATGACTGCACCATTACATCAGTCATGCACCAAGGTAGAGATGTGATCTGCAGACTGATTTTTAAATTCAGAAGGAATAAAACCTGCCAAAATTTATTGCAGAATGTTGGTATGTTAAAGCGTACATGAATCAATGGTAAGTCTACGAGTGGGTGAATAAGTTTAAGAATGATATTGAAAGTGCTGAGGATTCTCTTTGACAAGTGGAAACACATCATGTTATGACCAGAAGTTGTAGCAGTATTGGAAGAACTCATATGAGGAAACCATCATATTATTATTGAAAAAATTGCCACAGTGTGCAAAATTAGAGATGATTTAGTACTTATTAATGTTAGCGAGGAGTTGCACTTTTTAAAAGTGTGTGCTGGATGGATTCTTTGATGTTTAACACCCGAGTTAAAGGAATGATGGCTTACTGTATTCTATGCTTCTTGAGTGGTATGAATGTAAAGGAGACTTCTTGGAACATATAGTGACTGGAGATTAGTTAATTATACAGGGATTACCTTGATTTCTTTGTAGGCAGGCTTCTTATTCAACTCTACTAGTCCATCACGTGAAATAAATAAATTATAAAAAATTGATAAACTTCATCTTAATGTGTTCTACCGTTAGCACGAATGCAAATTAATAGTCCGGGATCACCATCGAGGCCCCAACCCAAAACCATCAACTGCAACGCAACTATCAGCATAGGAAAACATCATGTCAAAATTTCAAATAGTTTAAAAAAACAATTAACAAATACGTGAAGACATTTTATTCCTCCTTAAGTTGTATGAGAACTTTTCGATCATACGTGTTCACAGCATGGAACGAAACTAAAAAATGCACCGCTCCGTCTGTATTTAAAAAAGAAATTTAATCCTCATCGCGCATGCGTTCATAGGACCAATCGTCAGATATTAAAAAAAGGTCTACAAATGTTGATAGAATATTTACATAATTTCATTTCAAGCATTTCTGCGATAAGTAGTTTACTGTAATTATGTTGAATATTAATTATTTTTGCTTCATTAAAGAGAAATGCGTGACCTTCATTTACAGCGTGAAATGCTAATTCCGAAGCGTTTGTTCTCGATGCTCAAACTGAAGCTTCATGTTGTTTAATGCGATCTCCAACACCCCCGTGTAGAACCTACTTAAGATGAGTTGCATTCTTTGCAAGAAATGCTATAAACCAAATTGTGTTTGTTGCAAGGAAGAATTGGTTAAATGTTTTCTTAATAATGTATACAATTTATTTATAGGTTTAGCTATTATTTTCATATCTGTGCCTTTACACAAGTCATTCACTTTATTATACCAATATTCTATATATGGAACTGTAATAAAATGTTTTTTTGTCTATATTTGTTTTTTGGTATTTTTTTTTTGTCTTCTCTTGGACGATCAGTTTAATTTTATTAATAGAGGTGATTGGATGAACTACCAAAGATTCCTTTGTTAAGGAATCTTTGGTAGTTAATTTATCTCAGCCTGTAATCCACTCTGTATGGTGGAATATTTAAAAACTGGTTTAACATGACCAATTTTTTATAAGTGTATGGGTGATATCTCTTGTAATGTAATAACATACCCATGTTTTGTAGGATTTCTATAAATACTAAAATTTAATCTATCCCCCTCCCTTTGTAATGTAAAATTAAGAAAATTAATGGATCACGTATTATCCTTCTCTTGTTTCCAAAGTGAAATTCAGTCTGGTATGAATGCTATTTAATACTTGTAAAACAGAATTTATAGTGATCTGATTGGTTATAATAAGCACATCGTCTAGATATCTACCGTAATATAAGATTCGGTATAAATGGATTCAAGTAAATATTCTCTATTTTATCTAAGTATAGTTCTACAATGAGTCCACTAATGCTAAGGCCCATAGGTAAGCCAAAAATCTGTCTATATATTTTATCTTGGAATAAAATATAATTGGCGGAAACTAATAGCTTAATGAGATCAAAAATGTTTTATTTAGGGAATCTGGTATTATTGGTATTGTTATTACTTATCATTAAGTAAATCCCAAATAATATCTAATGCGTATGGCATGTTTACATTAGTGTAGAAAGATGCTACATCTAGAGAATATAGTTTGTGGTCATTCTTAATTTTGTGGTCTTTCAGTCTCTTAAAAAGGGAGTTGTAATTTTTAATGCTATATTTTAAAATCTCTCTAAACGATTTGATGATAGAATAAACAAATGTGGACAAAGACGAGAAGGCCGAGTTCTTGTACGAAACTATTTGGCCAATCGGATTGCCTAGTTTATGTAATTAATTTGGCCAACAAGAGTAGGAAAATTACAGGTCCGAGCTTTAATTTGTTTAAGTTGTGACATCGTAATATGGTCATTTTTTTCTATATAGCGTTAAGCTTTTATTATATTTATTTACTAAATTGTAAAAACTGAAGAATCAACCTCTTGGTATGTTGTTATTTCTGATATGATGGTACATAATTTATCGATGTAATCCTTTTTATTAAGTATAACCACTGTGTCCCCGTTGTCAGCTTTTTTTTTATGATAATATCTTTATTTTCTCTCAATTTACGTAATACATCCGATTAATTTTTATTCAATCTTAGGATATTCGTGATATTGGTGTGGTTTATAATTCGATTAGTTTGTTGAAGAAAAATATTTCTTCGAGGCAAGTCTCTAAGACAAAACTCAAGATCAATGATTAATTGTTTCTTAGGGAGCATAGGTGGTGGTAAACTAAAATTTTTGGCGCCTTCGTAGCCAGGTGGGAAGGAGCGGCAGTGCGTAGCACACGTTTCTTGATTAGACTGGGGTTCGAGCCCGTTACCACCAAATGCGGAAAGGTCAGGGAATGACCACCACATATCCCGGAGCAATATGGCCTTAGTTGCTAATGCTCCTAAAAAAACCAAATAACAACAACAACAAACTAAAATTTAAACCTTTTCCTAACAATCATCATGGACTAATGTTATTAGTGGAGTCTCTCAGAGTTCAGTGTTGGGTCCATTATTGTTTTCTGTATTTATAAATGATATTGATGATGGTATATCAAGCTTAATGTCCAAGTTTGCAGATGATACAAAGGTTGGCAGGGTTGTTAAGGACACTACTGACTCTATGTTGCTGCAACAGGATCTGGAATGGTTGAGCAGATGGACTGAGAGGTGGCAAATGAAGTTTAACATTGACAAATGTAAAGTGCTACATATGGGAAACAGTAACCCCAGAGCAACGTATCCTCTGTGGTACCACACTGACAGTGGTAGAGAATGAAAAGGACCTGGGGGTAATTGTGCAGGCAGATATGAAGTTTTCTGAGCAGTGCAGATGGGCTGCAAGAGTAGCTCATGGTGTCTTGTCAATGATATACAGGAATTTTTCTAGCAGGGATAAGGAGGTGATTATTCCCTTGTATAAGGCAATGGTCAGGCCACACCTTGAGTACTGGTATACAGGTTTGGAGGCCTTATTTCAAGAAGGATGTAGAGCTGCTGGAACGAGTACAGAGAAGGGCAGCAAGATTAGTGAATGGAACAAATTGTTGCTCTTACGAAGAAAGGCTTAAGTTTTGCAAATTACAGTGTCTGGAGACTAGGCACCGGTGAGGTGGTCTGATAGAGGTGTATAAAGCCTTGAATGGTTCTTCCTCTTTCTCAGAATAATCACATGAGAGGGCATAAATTCAAATTGAGGAAAGACAGATGTAGGATAGATGTGCGGAAATTTGCCTTTAGCCAGCAGGTAGTTGGTTGGTGGAACAGACTTCCATCCCTTGTTGTGGAAGTTGATAGCCTAAATAACTTTAAGGCTCAGCTCTACAGGTATTTTGAATGAACGGAGGGGTTGAAATGGGAGTGGTTTTTTTTTTTTTTTTTTTTTTGGCTGATGCTGCATAAGCTTGCTTTCTTGCATCATATGCCTCTACTAATGCTAATGCTAATGTAACTTGATGGGGTGTTAGGGTATACAATGAAAGATTTATTACATTATTTGAATTCACTTAGTTTGTATTAACTATTCCAGCCTTCATCCCCCCCCAACTGTGCCAAAATTAAAAAAAAAAACATTATATTGCAATGATTTAAGATCTTATGTTGTTCATTTGTTATGTGATTGGCCACATTACATCTGGGAAGGGAAGGGGGGTGTAGTAGTATTCTGTAAGTTTCAAAGCGATTGTAATTTATTCAATTGTTTATCTCTCAACTCAGTAGCTAAAGCCTCTAATTTTAGTTTAATAGACTCTCTTTTAGCATTAGCATTAGTAGAGGAATACAATACAAGAAAGCAAGCTTATGCAGCATCAGCCAAAAAAAAAAAAAAAAAAACCTGCTCCCATTTCACCCATTCGTTCCAAATGCTTGTCCAGCTCAGCCTTAAATTGATTTAGGCTATTAGCTTCCATAACAACAAAGGATGGAAGTCTGTTCCACCAATCAACTACCCGCTGGCTAAAGATAAATTTCCACACATCTATTCTATAACTATCTTTCCTCAATTTTAAACTGTGCCCCCTCAGGAGGCACCTCCGTAGCCAGGTGGGAAGGAGCAACAGTGCATAGCACACGCTTCTTGATTAGACCGGGGTTCGAGCCCGTCACCACCAAATACGGAGGATGCGGAAAGGTCAGTGAATGACCACCGCATATCCCGGAGCAATATGGCCTTAGTTGATAATGCTCCTAAAAAAAAAAAAAAGTCCCCTCAGGTTCTTGGTCTGAGCAAGAACCTTTGGTCCTTGAGGTTGTCACAGACATTCTCTCAGATATGCCAGACAAACTGTACTTGCTACCCGGGAGTCTAAAACGCTGATGGAACTGATATTCGAGTGACACTCAAGTCAAGTGGACCCAATTTCGGCGAAGTCTGGATGGTCTGTGACAGCCAAATCCTCTGCTTGCACCTTCACGATGGTGGGACTGTTAGTAATCCTGGGTATAACCTCCATGCACAAGTACATGGTGGGTGACCACCCAGGTGTTAACCAACGTAAGCAGGGGTCGAGGTGCGGTGCTCACACCACATGGAGGAATGCTGCCCCTCTATGTTACCAGGCAGTACTATGTGGTAGATGACTCTCATCAACCGGTGAAATACCACCACTTTGCTTATTGGAGGCTTTAAGTATTGGAACCCATGTTTAGTCTCTAGAGCTAAGTTCCGGTCAATCCTTCCCTATCTCTTCCATCATGTAGTATGACTGATGACGTTTGACGTTATGATGAACGTCGTGGCGAGATCCAATATTCCTTACATTTCGAGGGTACAGCTCTAAAACGGTGTTCGCAGGCCGGCCGCTAGTTAGTACACCGGACCGAACCTATTGGTAACTCTCTAGGAGGCTTCCGGATCAGCTACTGTATAATCTTGCTACCTCTACTCTGCCAGTTAGTGACTGGAGGGAGTCCGAGTAGTGTGTATGCGGGGAGCATTGTCGAGACCATGTTATGTCAAGGATCTGGGTATATTCTTACCACGTGTACGCCATATCCAAAAATTTCATTACTTCATACAGCATGTCCCACACACTTTTTCTTACTATTGAATACACCATGAATTGTCAAACTAATAGAGCAAGCTTATCTGCGAAAAGATCTAAACCTCCCAAGCACTTCCTAATTCATTTCACAAATATACGTGGTCTCAATTCTAATCTCAACGATGTCCATTTCCACTTGCAGTCTGCCAAATCCCATGTACTTTTTCTGACAGAATATCAGTTATCGGTTGATTCAACTACTGCTCATCTCAGATGCCCAAATTATTTGCTGTATGATTCTTTTCGCCTCAAAGGTGGTACTTGTGCATATGTCCGTTCTGATATTCCCTGTCAGAGACTCGGCAATTTGGAATCTCCTCTCTTTGATCATCTCTGGCTGAAAATCTCTCTACCTCATTGTGTCAAATTCATCTGTTGTCTCTACCGTTCTCCCAACTCCACTAATCACTTGGAGCTCTTTGACTTCCTCTCTTTGCAACTTGACTTTCTCCAGTCCAACTTTCCTAACAGTGAGGTCATGTTCCTTGGTGATTTTAATGTTCACAATTCCAGCTGGCTTCCGTTTTCTAGTCACACCGACCCAGCAGGTCGAGATGCTGAGGCTTTTGCAATTACTAATGACCTAGCACAGATTGTTCATTTACCTACAAGAATACTGGACAATTCTAATCATACGACCAATACGCTTGATCTTTTTCTCACAAACAACCCTTCTAAGTACACGGTCGAAGTGAGAGGTCCTTTAGGCACTTCAGATCACAACTTGGTGATTGTCTCTTTTCCAATGGAACCTTTATCTCATTGCTATTCCCAACCTCGTGTTGTTTGGCATTACAAGAATGCAAAATGGGATGACCTGCGAGACTTCTTTTCTTCTTTTCCTCGGTCGGATTAATGTTTCAAAACTTCTGATGTCAACATTTGCTCGGATCGTGTCGGTGAAATTATTCTTGCAGGAATGGAATCCTTATCCCACACTCCACTTTAAAATCTCGTCCTTTATCTAAACCTTGGTTTTCCAGTAAATGTGCTAAGGCTGTTCATGAGAAGAATGTTGCATATAGTAATTGGCTTGTTTCTAATTCTTCAGTTTCATTTTCTGCCTACATCAAAGCTCGCAACAATTGTAAAGCAGTTATTAATCAGTCCAAACTAGAGTTTGAACAGGCTAAGAGTAGAAAACTTGCTTCTTGCCCTAATGGTAGCCGAGCATTCTGTTCTCTTGCCAAAGCTATTGGCTGCAACTTTTGCCCATCTCTGCTCCCACCTCTGTCCAAACCAGATGGTTCTGTTGTCACTTCAGCCAAGGACAAAGCTGACCTTCTAGCATCCCATTTTTCTTCCAGATCATGTATTAATGATCTTGGTAAAACACCTCCCACCATTCTCAACACGCTCCATTCAATGCCTCCTATGGTCGTCCGTCAAAAGGATATCAGAAGGATTTTGATGAATCTTGATGCTAAGAAAGCCCCAGGTCCTGATGGTATTTCTCCACTTGTTCTCAAAACCTGTGCTCCTGAACTTACTCCTATTCTTTGCCGCCTTTTTTCACTTTCGTATTCCAAAGGTGTTTTTCCTTCTGCTTGGAAATTTGCTCATATCCAGCGAGTTCCTATGGAAATCCTATCCATAGTTTTGCCGATGATAGCACATTGCATTCCACTTAGAAATGGGTTGCTGTTCTTAGGTATGTGCCTGTAGCATGTTAATGTCCTTTTAGGACCACCAGTTCTACAGTGAATCAAATAAGTGTCAAATATAATAGGAACTGCATTGGAGGTTGACACAGCTTCCTTGTTATATGCAAAATATAACTTTCATTCATTTCAAAGGTCATTCAAAGAAAAACTGAAAAAGTTCATTGAACTTTTTCAGTTTTCCTTGAGTGAACTTTGTAGATGCGGATATTCGTCAGCTTTGTGTATTGGTTTGTGGTGTGATGTGCATTGGGCCTAGAAATGAAAACAAAGTACAGTATATATATGTACTATGCTGCTCATAACTTACATTCCCCTAAAACCAGTATGATTGAATGTCAGCCCAGAGCAATATATTGAAGTATTCTATAATTATACGAAACATAGGTATTAATTGTTCAGGAGAATTATAATTAAGTAGTGCTGTGCAAAGGGAACAGTAATTGTTTAATAACCAGAGAGAAAAATTTGTTTTTATATGACTCAGGGTGAAGTAGACTTGTGTGCTCTGCATGTTTGAATCTTCACAATCAGCTCTTAACAGGAATTAGCAGTGGAAAGTGATGCAAGAAAGTAAAGATTGCTTTCTTGCATCATTTGCTACTAAAAAAAAACTATCCTAAATCACCTGTCCATCCCCTTTGATAATTTGTCGGGTTCTTCCTTGAAATTATTCAAACTCCCTTCCTTCACAGCAATAGATTGGAATTTGTTTCAGCAATCAACCACCTGCTGGCTGAAGACAAATTTCTGCACATCTGTCCTGCAGCCATCCTTCCTCCCTCAATTTGAATTTGTCCCCATACATGTAATCTGAACACTAGCAAGAATGCCATCAGCACTGAGCTTACTGAGTCCTTTCAAAGTCTTAAACAGATTACCTCAATCAGATTACCTTGCAGGTGCCTAGTGGTCAGATGCTACAATTTGCAGAACCATAGCATTCTTGGTAAGACCATCCTTTTGTTCCTTTTTACCAATCTCATCGCCATTCTCTACACCTGTTCCACAAGATCGATATCCTTCCTAAAATGAGGTCTCCACACCTGTATGCAATACTCAAGATGTGGCCTAACCGCTGCTGCATTGTACAATGGGATCTGCTAGCAAAGTTCCTATATATCATTGACAAACCCTAATGAGTTCCCTGGGCAGCCTGTCTGCACTGCTCAGAGAACTTCTTATCTGATTGCACAATTCAATCCCCCCACAGGTCTTTTTCATCTTCCACTACCCTGACTGTAGCACCACATGGTTGGTACGTTAATCTGGGATTGCTGCTACCCATATGCAGTACTTTGCATTTGTCAGTGTCAGACTTCAGCTGTCATTTCTTAGCACATCTGCTTAATTTTTCTAGCTCTTATTGCAGTAGCTTACCTTGATTACTGTCATTTAACCACCCTGCCATCATCTGCAGACTCAGACATTAGCATGATATACCTTCATCAATATCATTAATAAATATAGAAAACAACAACTGACCCAGCACTAATCTTATTAGTCTGCAAAGAGCAGTAAGTATTCCATTATACTGCGTATAACATTAAGGGCAACTTATTCCATTATACATCACTCTTTTATGTGCAACAGTATCAAAAGTTTTCCTGAAATCCAAGTATATGATATCATATCAAAATTATTTTTTTGCATCCAGTTCCTTTGTTACTTCATCATAGTAACCAATCAGATTGGTCAAACAAGATTGTCCCTTAACAAATCCACGCTGTGACTGCAATCCTGTACATTGAAGATGTTGACACCAATGCCAAAATTGTCATTAGCTGGAGGGGGATTATGCATTACACTTGAGTCATGTGATTATGTGTAAATACTAGTGCTTTTTTTTTTTTTTTTTTGTGTTAAATTCATATAAAGCCAACTTCCCAAAGCAGCTGATATCAGTCAACCACTTGCTTGATATTGCATCATCCACAGCAATAATTAAACTCTGAGATTTAAAAGCTTTTAAATTTCTTTACATGATTAGCTTTTATTGATGTTAAATTATTTATAAAAATCTTAACTATTACCAACGTTTTGAAGCCGCACAACAAATGATAAATTACTAGGCCATTTCCCCGAGCTATATTCACATAAGAATACACAATATAACATTTTCACAAATAAAACATTCTTGAAACTTTTTTTTTTTAATTTTTTTTTTTGCCTGATCAATTAAAATAAGATAAAGTTGCTGTTACGGATGTTGAATAAGAATGCAATTATGAAATTTTCATCCATATAACCTTAATTTGCATGTTATCCTAACAAAAGCTGGATGATTGGTTGAGCTGTCATCCTTTGTTATGTTTCTTCAACCAACAAGGTTCATTCTGCAAAATAATACTCTTGATAGTTTACTTTGTGTCCATATTAAGAGTCAGCCATACTGTATACCTTTGTCAAGCGTCGTGTGAACCTTTGCAGAGTAAAGATTGTAGTTGTAAAACAAAAGAACTGGCCAGTTCAACTTCGCAGCTGCTTGTGATGACCTGTAAAACACTACAGTAAACATCAGTGGTTATTACATTTGACTACAGTAGTTATTACAAAAATATTACTGTATTTTATCATGTAAAGGACACAACAAACATGGTTGCCATAGCAACTAAGAATATGGCTATGGCAACCATGTTTGTTGTGTCCTTTACATGATAAAATACAGTAATAACCTCTGTTAAACTTCAAATATTAATTTTTATGTGGTTCTTCAATGTAAATCCATGTGAAGTCAGTCAGTCAGTCATACTGTTGTGTTTTGAGAAGTTCATTTCAAATAAAGCTACTTGAACATTTTTAAAATTACTAGAGTGGAGTTCCCTCTCTAATAAAGATTTACTTACTTTTCAGGAAGTCAGAAACAGTTGGAGGATATGACATTGGATGAATTAGATGAATTAGAGGATGAAGAGGATGAAAGGATTCTTCTGGAATATAGGTATGTCATCTTTTTTTACTTTATAAGATATTACTATTTATGAAGAAGATCATGATATGAAGATTAGTAACTCACGAATTAGCGATATCTTTAGATGATATTACTAATTTATAAGAATGGAATTAAAACATGTTTGGATTTGAATTTTAATGAGTTGATTTTGTTTAAAACAGCCTTAATGTTAATGATTTAAGGAAAACACAGGCTATTAACCCTATAGTGATCATTTTAAGGTGTGTCAAGCACCCTGCTAATGTTTTGCAAAGATATCTTTCAAATTTTTTCATAATTTTAGGAGCAGCAGCCTTTAATTGAGCAAGATTTAAATGTACATGGAGTAGTTAAAACACCTTGAATGGGATTAAGCTTGGATGAATTATATTGTAACCCAAAAAATGTTCTCATTGATTTTATTTATTTATTTTTTGTGGTAAATAATTTTATAAACACTTAAATGCAGTAAGATTTAAAAATATTCAAGAAACATTCCATATTCACTGCTGCATTATAATTTTCTGAAAATGGAGTGCAAGCTTAAGTTTTAAAAATTAAGGAATTTTTACAGCTTTAAAAAATTAAAACCAAAATTATTTTCTTTAATTAGATATTTTAATTTAATAGTATTTAAAGGACTGATTGGAAAAAATTTCAATAAAACTGTTCACTACGCATTATAATTTTTTTTAAATTGAGTTATTACCAAATTTAATTTTGTTATTACCAAAAGTGACCTCTTAGGATAATAAATAAATAAATAAACTACTCACTATGGAATTTGTATTTACAATGCATGTTTCATTGTTAGCTAGAGAGCAAAGTTTCCATTTGAAACTGCATTATAAGCTATTAAAAATGGAAGATGTAGGGAAGCGATTGTAAAGTTGGTTTCTTTTTTAATCCAAATTTTAACCACCTCATTTATTACTATAACACATGCTTACTGTATATATAGTTTACTAACAAAAATAAATTCAGTGATAAATGTTAATACATGGCTGTATTATAAATTTCTGATGGGGATGCAAAATTCAGCATGTGGGACAAGTTCTGTCGTAAAACACCTGTGTGCCTAATAAAGATGATTTTCAGAATTTCACAGCATTATTAACAAAGAGAAAAAATGAACAAAATAATTTATATATGATCACATTACAAACTTAAACAGTAGTGTCCGAGACACACACACACACACACACACACACACACACACACACACACACACACACACACACACACACACACACACACACACACACACACTCTCTCTCTCTCTCTCTCTCATGGTGTGTGTGTCAGACACTGTCATCTACCCAATGAAAATCGGGAATGAGAGTAGCTCCCTGCGTTCCATAAGTTTTTATGGCTCCAGCTAATAGAGAAGTTTTCTTCAATTTTTGCTGTTTTATTGACTTAAATTGGTATATTAATTTATTTTCTAGAAGTAGATTTATATTCCTAGTTATGATACTTAGTTTATTTTGAACTTAGAGATTTTGTAGATTATTACTTAGTATCGGTAAGGGTATCCCACGTGTTGGACAAGATTTTGCAGTTCTGGCGAATGCTACGTTTTTAATTATATTGAATTAATTGTTATATTATTTTCTATACGTAGCTTATAGTCCTAATCAAGCTCCTTGATTTATTTTGAATTTAGATAGCGATTTTGAAAGTTAATACTTAAGTGTCCGTAGATTTTAACATTCATAACTTTCCGCCATTGTTACAGTTGTATTGTACTGTACAATACAATGTATATCCTGAACTAGATAGTGTAAGATTTAACATAAAACTAGATAGCGAAACATGTAGCACTGTATTAGAAATCTGTTAGCTTAGTATAGTATAGCATTATCAATTAGGGTAGGTGCCCTCGAGGAAATTAATAAGAGGGTCCATCAAGCTCTCAGCTGCCTAACTCAATGCCATAGCATCAGGCAACACAGCGGCAATCTCTAAGGCAGAATGTGATGGTCCCACAGGAACTAGTTATTGTTAGTGACTCTGTTGTCAGGGAGACGGGGAATATATTATGCAAAAAGGATAGGTGGAACAGCATCAGGGGTAAAAGTTGATGATGATGTAGAGCACATATCATCTTTTAAGGGCACAAAAGGTGATATTGTTGTACACCTTTTGTATAATGACACTAATGACCTTAAGAGTAAGAGATCTGCAGATTTAATTAACAAGTACAGGTCAATGTTGAAAAAAAAAGGTGCGAGCTAGGATTGAATTTGAAAGTATCTGCAATTCTGCCCAGACACGACAGGAGGGAGTACAGTAAACCCCCGCTATTTGCGGGGGTTATGTTCCTGAGAAATGCCGCGAATACTGAGTTGTGGCTCCCATAGTAATAAAAGGGTTCCGTTCCAAAGTATGAAATATATAAGAAAAACTAGTCTAAATTTTTGTCTATGTATGTATTATATGTACATAGACAGTACATAGTGAAATGGAAGCATATGGCATAGAAATGAAAATAAGAAACAATTTAATATTAAATGTAAATTTATTAGAAATTTCAAACCAGCGCCTTTGCTAGCTAAAAAACTTATCCCGCCAGTGCTATCACCAGTTTCGCTAAAGTGTTGATAAAGGAGTTTTGCCTTTTCACGAATGATGAGTGAACTTAATGGAATTTTATTTGAGTTCGGTCTTCTATCCACAGATTTAAAGCCTTTTCCATTTTTTCTAATTTAACATCATGAGTAAATTTTTTGAAGAGCAAATTTTTGAAGCAATTAGCACGTTTTCACGGACAGTACGACGGATTTTTTCTTCCGATTTCTTGATTGATCGTACCGTTGACTCATTGATTTTATAATGTTTTGCCACTGAGGAGACACTTTCGCCATTAGAAATTTTGTCTAATAACTCAGTGTTATTCGTAGCCATATTTTTGTATGGGTTAGAAAGAACTTGTCCACAATGAAGTCACTTTTTTCCGTTAACACACTCGGAAAAGTCTGTTTTACACGGCAAAACAGTAGTTTTATTCAATTTATAAGCATATAAATTAAAAGCAAATGACAAAACCTTCCATGACAAGTGCATAACACATACTGAACAAAGATTAGCGAGAAACATCCACACTCATGATTTTTTCACCCCTCTCCCCCACCCACTGAGCGCTGTTTTGACTGGGAAAGATAATTTTAGCCACGCCCATGTTTTTTTATGGTGGAAAATGTTCACGGCGCTTTAAAATTCACATTTTTTTTTAGGTTTCATTTTATATTAAATCAGCGACTGCGAATACAGATACCGCAAATAGCGGGGGTTTGCTATATGATAAGAGCCTTGTCAATCAATTTGGCCCTGGAGAGATTTTGCAAGCATCACGGGGTAGAATTTTTTTCAGCATGGTTGCTTGCTAACAGGAGAGACTGCTTCTACAGGGATGGGACACACTTGCTACTGCTTACCGACTAATGACGTAGGGTTTCATATGCATTTTTGTACAGATTATTTGAAATATGTCTACAATGAAATTTGAATTGTGACATGTCTATGTGGACATGTCTCATCAAATGAAGAGGTCGGGATGGCAGTGCATGAATGGCTTCAACACCAACTACAAAACTTCTCTCAAGAATCCTTTACTAAGTGCAGTGTCATTAGTTTGTTGAGTGTAATGGGGAACTGTATTGAAAATTGATGTGCATAGTTTCCTTATTGTTTTTGAAATGCAGTTTCTATTAAGTATTAGTATTAGCTGTATGATAAAGGACATATAGACATGTATAGTATCTTACGTAGGGCGACACTTGAATGTTAGTTCAACTCTGCCGTGGTACACTGATGAATACAGAACTTTGCAAAAGGTCAGAAATGTGTGTAATGTTACGTTTGCAGAGTGCATGTTGTTTCTGGCCACTTTGCCATCAGTAACATGATCACTTGGAAAGCCTGCCCAATGCCTGTCTTTGCCACAAGGTGGTGGGTCACAGCTAAGCATGTATCATGGCTGACTATGAAAACCTGTGTTTCTAAGCTCTTGCTACCCCAAAATAGGGTGAGAATTCTATACCCACTGGAGAAATTGCTAGACCAGTGAGTACCAGCAAATTATCCCATACATTGGGTGGCCCGGAAAACCCTATCATGTGTAAAGTTTTGTACTTAAAGATAAAGATACATAATTATAAAATTGCACATGAATACACAAATACTTAAGGCAAAAGTTTTGCCTTCAGTTATGGTGTTACATACATTATAAAAATTTTCCAGTAAATTGAAAACAGTTGTTGTTTTACACAGAAAATTATATACAGTATACACATAATAATAATAACAATAATAATACATAATAAGTGTCAGTCAAAACAATAACTATTTGTATACTATATATTTAGACCAAAAATGAACCAAAAAGTATGACTAAGAAAGTGTGAAAAAGTTTTTGGTGAAAAGTATTCCATACAGATGTATAAAAGACAATTGTAAACAACCCATAAGTGATTTCCATTGATGCAATGTGGCAGAAGCAAAATTTTGAAGAACTTCAAAGTTAGTACTGGTTGAAAGGAATATCAATTCCTGATTATGAGATAATACCAGTAATGGCGAAAAGAATTTGGTGAAGATAGGAGTAAATAGGACATTCAAAGATAACATGCTCAGAACTTTTAATCTCGTCACAAAAACAGAGATAACTGTCAGCTAGGTTAATGTTAGATAGGTTATATTGGGTCAATTTGGCATTTAAGGAACCATGTCCTGCAAGGAGAAACCCATATAAAAATTTGGAGAGAAGCATTTAAGTGTATTTTTGTTAATTACATCACTAAAAAAAATTTGTAACTTGACTTTTAGGAGATTCAAGCCGGTGTTGCTGCCATCTAGACATCAGAATTTCAAATACTTTAATTTTTTTTGTCATTGTTAAGGTCAATTTGTATGCCATCAAAGACAAGAAACAGTTTCTTTCTAATAAAATAGCAAAAGCCTTGAAAGATTAAAAATAAATCTAGGGGCAAGGAGCCTGACAGAACTTGCAAAGCAGGGGTTGAAACCATTCTGCAAGTTTCGTAGTATCTAGTTCTAGTAAACCAAGCTACTGCCACATATGTTGCAATGGGCAATATAACAGCTTTATAGAGAAAGCTAGTGTTTTTGATCAAGCCCCAATTAGTATGAGTATTTCTAGAAATAATTCTTGCAGATTTTTTTAATTTACCATGCAAAAAAGATAATTAGGGGTAAAAAAGTTAGTCAATTAATAATCGGATATATTTAGTTTTAGTAACATGTGGAATACCAGAGCCATAAATCTTACCTAACGGATAGGCGCATTATAGCCAAAGTTGCTTATGCGCCATGAAACCCCCACAACAACAACTTACCTAACGGAGATTTTTTTAGTTGAATAGGTGCATTTAAAAACATTCATTGAAGTATTCTGTGTAGAGATTTAAAATTTTTAGCATTTGCTCAGTCAGATACTTCCTGCAAGGAGTTATTATCTAGAGTTTCAGGTAGCTCTCTTACCAGGAGATCCGTACACGCTCTTGAATTAGCAAATAAAAAAAGCACAAGGTCATCAGTCATGGACTGGTAATTGTCAAATTGTTTTGCTAGCCACTGATTCAGGACCAAGTTCCAAATCAGAGGCCCTGTTAATTAAATAAAATTTTATTAACCAATTAAATTTTCTAGGTGCAGCCTGCAAGTTTGAGGCAATAGTAATAGGTCTATTTGAAAAATAATTCCTGATAGCACTGTATAAATCAAAGGGTCAATTTATCAGACTGAGACATTCCAGCAAAGGGAATCAAAAGTGCCCTTGAAGCCAACAAATACTGACAAAGTATATTTGCGTTGTGTTAAAGTAATAATATGCATAAAGTGAACTAATGCATACTCTGTCCCAACACCAGAGCGAAATCCAAATTAATTATCGGAGTAGGAATTGTTTTCCATCATTAAACTTGTGATGTAATAAGATAAAAGTCTTTCAAAGACTTTACCTATATAGCATCTTGGGAAGGATCTCAAATTTAAGCATCTATTGAATAATTTAACAAGAAAATATTTTGTGTAATTTTGATGAATGTATATCAGGCTTAATGTCCAAGTTTGCAGATGATACAAAGGTTGGCAGGCTTGTTAACGACATTAAAGACAGTATTTTACTTCAACTGGATCAAGATAAGTTGGGCAAATGGGCTGAGAAGTGGTAACTGAAGTTCGACATTTACAAATGCAAAGTACTGCATATAGGTAGCAGTAACCCAAGAGAAACTTACCAACTGTGTGGTACTACACTCAGGGAAGGGGAGAGTGAAAAGACCTGGGGGTAATTGTGCAGTCAGATATGAAGCTCACTGAGCAATGCAGATGGGCTGCCAGAGCAGGTCATGGAGTCTTGCATCTCTTGTCGTAGTAGTAGTAGTAATAGTGGCATGTAATGCAAGAAAACAAGCGTATGAGCTCAGTATCAGCCAAAAAAAAAAAAAAAATTTATGCAACCATTCCCTCTAAATGTTAGTCCAGTGCTGCCTCCTTAAATTTATTTAACCTATCAACTTCCACAATGACAGATGGAAGTTTGTTCCAGCAGTTAACCACCCGCAGGCTAAAGGCATATTTCCGCACATCTATTTTACATGTCTTTCCTCCATTTGAATTTATGCCCCCATAGGTTCATAATCTGAACAAGTGGAAAATCCCATTAGAATTCAGTGTGCTCAAACCATTCAAGGACTTATACACCTCAATCAGATCACCTCGCTGCTGCAATTTACAGAACTTAGGCCTCTCTTGGTAAGAAGATCCTTTCATTCCCCTCACCAATCTTGTTGCCCTTCTCTGTACACACTCAAGCAAATCTACATCCTTTGTAAAATGAGGCCTCCAGACCTATATGCAGTACTCAAGACGTGGCCTGACCATTGCCTTATACAGAGGGACAATCGCCTCCTTTTCCCTGTTAGCAAAATTCCTGTATATCATTGACAAAACCCCATGACCTGCCCTGGCCGCCTGTCTGCATTGCTCAGAAAACTTCATATCTGACTGCACAATTACTCCCAGGTCTTTTTCATTTTCTACCACATTAAGTGAAGTACCACACAGTTGGTACGTTCCTCTGGGGTTACTTCTACCCTTATGCAGTATTTTGCATTTGTCAGTTGAAGTGGCAACTGCCAAACGCAGTTAAACTTCAGTTGCCATTTCTCAGCCCATCTTCCCAAATTTTCTAGATCCTGTTGCAGTAGCACAGTGCCATTACTGTCATTAACAATCCTGCCACCCTTTGTATCATCTGCAAACTTTGACACTAAGCCTGATATACCTTCATCAATATCATTGATAAATATACAAAACAATAGTGGACTCAACACCAAACCCTGTGGGACTCCACTAATAACATTAGTCCACGAAGAGCAGCCCCCATTGATTACCACCCTCTGTCTTCTCCCACTCAGCCATTCCTTTATCCATTATAGCAACTTACCATTAATAACATTCTGCTCCAATTTGTACAGTAGTCTTCCATGCACAACAGTATCAAAAGCCTTTCTAAGATCCAAATATATAATATCAAAGTTATTCCCTGCATCCAGTTCTTTTGTAATCACATCATATATACAATCAAATTTGTCAGACAAGACTTTCCCTTAACAAACCCATGCAGTGTCTGAATTATTGCTGCAGTCTTGTCTAGATGATCTTGCAATGCATCTTTAACCAGTGACTTCATTATTTTACCCGGAACAGAAGTTAAACTAACTGGTCTATAATTACTTGTGTCACCCTTCGATCCCCCTTTGTGAATTGGGGATACATTTGCACATCTCCAGTCCATGGGGACCTCCCCTGAGTCCAAGGATGCTCTCATAATTATGGCTAAGGGTTTGCTTACTTCCTTTGCCTCCTCCTTTAATATAACTGGATAGGTCCTATCCACACCACGTGCCTTTTTTATATTTAACTTCTCAACAATTTCTCTTACACTTTGCTCTCAGTATTACAAAATCATTAAGCACCCTTCTGCAATTTGATAACCTTCTGGCATTTTCAATCCTTAATAACTTCTCATGTGTGAATGTAAATGCAAAATATTCATTCAGTTTGTTTGCTATCTGAGCAGGATCATCAACAGTGGAACCATCGATATCAAGTGGACCAATCAGATTCATCCCTTTCCTTTTAGAGTTTATATAAGTAAAGTTGTTGTTGTTATTTGGTTTTTAGGAGCTTTAGCAACTAAGGCCATATTGCTCTGGGGATATGTGGTGGTCATTCCCTGACCTTTCCGCATCCTCCATATTTGGTGGCTCTTGGGCTCGAACCCCGAGCTAATCAAGAAGCGTGTGCTACGCACTGCTGCTCCTGCCCACCTGGCTAAGGAGGCGCCTATATATAAGTAAAGAAATCCTTTCTGTTTTTCTTAGCATTCTTTGCAAAGATTTCTCGTAATCTGCCTTCACCTGCCTAACCTCCTTTGTGACCTGATTACAGACTAGCTAATATCTTCCATAGGCTTCTGTGTCGACTGATAATTTATATGCATCCCATGCATTTCTCTTCTCTGCCATGAGTCTCATTAGTTCGTTTGACAACCATTTAGGGCTAAACCTTGAACAATATTTCTTAGTTGGTATGTAAAGCCTAATATCTTCCAAGATAAGTTCTTTGAATGCTTCCCATTTTGAATTTGCTGTTGGTAACATCATCAGTTGATCCCATTGTACAGAATTTAAAAACTGTCTGAGACCACTGTAGTCACCTTTACGGAAGCAAAAACCCTTTTATATCTTTAAGTAAATCCCACATCAGTACACTGTGATCACTGCCACCTAGTGATTCCTTTATCTGCAAATTCCTAATACACGATCGATCACTGCTGATAACCAGATCAAAAGTATTACCCTCTCTGGTGCCTCTTGAACATGCTGCTGCAGTAAACAATCATCCAAGAAGTTGATAGCTTCAATAAATTTAAAGCTGAGGTGGACAAGCATTTGGAGTGATGAATAGATAGGTGAAATGGGTGTGTTTTTTTTTTTTTTTTTTTGCTGATGCTGCATCAGCTTGCTTTCTTGTATCTTAAAAAAAAAAAAAAAAAAAAACGCCAACTGCAGCCATTATCAACCCACTGCAGGATGGAAGCCTCCTCAACAATTCATGCTGAGGGAAATGGACCATAATCTGCCACGCTGGCCCAGTGCGGGTTGGCTGATTGACCATATTTAGCAGTCGGGGGCTTGAACCCCGGTCTACTCAAAGAGTGTGTACTACTGCACTCCTGCTCATGACCACTCGGCTACGGAGGCCCTTCTTGCATCATATGCCTCAGCTAATGCTAATTTGGTTATAAATTTACTTCAACCTGATCTTTCTCAGGACATTTATTGGGGCTTATTTTTGATACTGTAGAGTCAACTTCGCAGTTGAAAATGGCTGTGAGTCTGTAGCATTAAAATACTTTGTATTTTATTGTCAAGACAATGAAGGAAAGTCACTGTTAGGATCATCTTCAAGAAAAAGAACATCTAGGATGCGATTAATGGTATCTAATTTAAAGTTTACAAATTATTAATCAGTACTGTTTTAAAGGGAGATTGTGTATTTAACTTTCCTGTGACTAATTTATAAACAGTTCCCTAGAGATCTTGATTACCGTGCACGTTGGTAACGTTTCCAGGTTTAAAGTTTTCTCTGGGGAATAGCTTTTGTGTATTGTTTTTAAGTGTAATATAATGCCAATGTAGTTGATCAATGTCAGCTGAAGACCAAGAGCCACAATAATGCTGGTACAGTTTGCAAGTCTCATGTATGGATTTATGTAGATTAGTTAAGTTGTGGTTCCAGCATGGAGTGAAAACATTTCTTTTGACTTTCTTTAGTAGCTTTAGAAGCAGCCAGAATAATTCCATTTTGTAATACAGCAACTAAGGTTGGAAGATCTGTGGTCTCAAATGTATCAGAACCTGATAAGGGTTTTGATACATATGCCATGTGATAAAAGGAAGGCTTTTGGTGCACTAGCCAAAAATAAATACAAAAAATTAAAATAAATATCCAGCTTACCTTTTGAATTTCTTCAAGCTGTTGGACTCAACTACTTGCACATTATAGCCTTAGTTGCTAATGTGCCAATAAAACCTAACTCAACTACTTAAGGATGTAACTTATTTAGTAATTAATAACTCACTAGCTTAAGGAAAAATTCCTAAAATCCAATCCAAACTTCTTTCTCATAATTTGATGATGATGGCCCCTCATCATCATCATCATCATCAGCCATTTTCGATCCACTGCAAGATGAAGGCCTCTCCAACAACTTTCCTTTCCCGGGCGCCTCCGTAGCCAGGTGGGCAGGAGCAGCAGTGCGTAGCACACATTTCTTGATTAGACTGGGGTTCGAGCCCGTGACCACCAAATACGGAGGATGTGGAAAGGTCAGGGAATGACCACCGCATATCCCCGGAGCAATATGGCCTTAGTTGCTAATGCTCCTAAAAACCAAATAACAAACAAACAAACCAGCAACTTTCCAGTTCCTTCTGTTTTGTGCAATGGCCATCCATTTACTGCCCATGAACTTTTGAATTTCATCTGTCCATCTCCGTTGTTGTCTTCCAGGGTTTTCTTTTAGCTCCTTGGATACCATTCTGTTATTTTCTTAGTCCATCTGTCATGTCTTCGAGCTATGTGTTTTGCCCAAATCCATTTCAGTTCTTTAGTTTTTATAAGAATGTCCTTTATTTGAGTTTGCTGCCTAATCCATTTATTTAAATACAGTTCAATATAAAGCACACTGTTAAATTCTCAATGAGGTTGTTGTTGTTGTTATTTGGTTTTTAGGAGCATTAGCAACTAAGGCTATATTGCTCCTGGGATATTCGGTGGTCATTCCCTGACCTTTCCGCATCCTCCGTATTTGGTGGTCACAGGCTCGAACCCTGGTCTAATCAAGAAGCGTGTGCTACGCACTGCTGCTCCTGCCCACCTGGCTATGGAGGCACCCTTCAGTGAGGTGCCTGGTTACCAAGCTCTGTATCTCCCATATTGGAAATCCAATGGGGCATCATTTTGCAGATTTTACCAAGGGAATTGCCAGTCTTTGAACCTTTCAAGGAGTTCAAGGTCTTTTTCAGGTGCAGCCTCTGTGCTTGGACACAGTATTCCAAGTGCAGTCATACACCTGCCTAATATGATAGGATTATGACCTTGCTATTTCTACAAAAAATGTTCAGTAAATCATTATGGAAAATAATGGGCCTGTCTTCATTGCATTTTGCCTCATGGGAACATATCTGCCAATTTTCTGATTATAACCTATCAAAGTCATCTTGAAGATCCTGTTGCTTGACACTGATTATTAACCACTCTCCCAATCTTTAATTTACATCACCTGCAAATTTCGACATCGTGCCTTCTATTCCTTTGGCAATGTCATTTAAGAAAAATTTAAAAAAAGAAAAGCAGTCTCAGAACTGATGCTTGAGGGACCTTCACTTCTAACATTAGCTCGGTGTGATGACTAACCACTTATCATAACCCTTTACCTCTTTTCCTGCAACCACCCTGCAGTCCATTTTAGAATTTTCCACTGGATCACACGTTCCATCTTATACAATAGTCTGGTGAAGTCGTGGAAAAAGTCAAATGCTTTGCAAAAATCTAAATAAACAATGTTGAAATTATTTCATACATCTATCATGGGTGACTATGTCAAAATAGCTAACCAGGTTAGTTAAATATGATTTTCCCTTAAAGCCATGTTGTATATCCTTCAGAATTCCATATCTGTTTAAATGTCTCTGTATTGCAATGTTAATTTGAAGTTCTGACTTACTGGTCTGTAGTTAATCACTTCGCTCTTTGAACTATCTTTATGTATTTGCAATATGCTGGCACTTCTCTAGTCCAAAATATCTCTCCCATTTCAAAGGATGCCCTCATAATTGGCTTCAGTGATTCAAAGCACCCTCTTACTGCTGCACTCAAAATTACTAAATATGTGCTCTTAACTATGGATGCCTTACCTTTGGGCTTGAGTTTTTATAATAAACAATCTTCTGTAATTTTAGTATTGCTAATTTCGTAGTGTTCAGCCTCACTTGCACAGACTTTCCTTTCTGTAGAGTCTTTCTTCTGTAAAGGTTGATGTGAAGTATCTGTTCAGTTCACCAGTAACATCAGCTTGGATATCTAAGATTTTTACTTATATTTTGGCCTGTCAGCCAAAATCCCCACAGCCAAAAATCTCAGCAACCAAAATCCCAACGTACTGATTGTATTTAAAAAAACAAAGTTAAAGTCCATCTCACAGAAACTGTTTGTGATAAAAAATGATTTTTATGTAATCAAAGTGGCCGCTAAAAACATAAAAATTTTATTTAAATACATGGAACATTACATTGCAGTTATGCAAACAGTATATGATAATGTTAATATTAATTCATATTAATGAATAAACAACACACACTTTATATATATATGTATTCACAGCAATACCTTGCTTAGCACAGCTTCAAACAGCACGGGTTTCATAACACGGTTTTCAATTAAGTTTGTTGAAAATTTACTGTACATATTAAAACTCATCCAATTTGCATTGTCGTAGTCTAGGAATGTGTACATATATGCTGCAGTGCCAACTCTATTGTCTCACATCACATGTGCCAATAGCTCCCCTCAGGCAGTCAGCAATGTGCAAGCGTTCAGTATTCTTAATTCCATCCTGAAGAGACAATGTGATAGCTTTCAAACTTTTCATTTGACAATTTATTTTTTACTCCTTTAAATACGATCGAAAATATATTTGCATCTTGTCTAGAAATCACTACCAACAACATGAGTTTTGTTTGGCAAATGATTTCACTGGTTTTGAATTGCAAATTCAGACAATTGCCAAAGCCATTGAAGATCAGAAAAGACTTGGGATTCGAAACTTTGGACACTGCCAATATATGTGACTGCACTGACTCACATATAAATGATTTAGATGATGCAACTCTCCTTGAAATTGACAAGCAAACTGCATATGAAGAGGAGGAAAACAATTCTGAAGTGGATAACACTGAAGTGGCACTGAAAGAATTTTTAACAGAAGAATTGGAGAAAGTTTTTTGCGGGGAGGGGTTGACATGGCCTGCGAGGCGATTATGAATGGAGATCCAGATGTTGAATGCAGCATCAAGATGCCGCAAATTTTACAAGATGGGATTCGATGCTACAAAGACTTGTATACCGAGAAAAAGAAGAGATGACTTCGCCAGACTTTATTATTGAAATACCTAGTTAAACAATAAAGCTTTTTTCTTATCTCTCATGATGTTATCTTTTCATTAATAAAATTTTTGTAATATTTTTAATTTCAAATCCTTTTAATTGGCTATCAAGTGCAAATTGTTTATAGATTTATTATAATTTGTTTAGAAACTGTTTCTTTGATATGCATTCAATTAAAACCAATTAAAATTATACCTCAATCACCATGGTTTCACATAACATGGAACAGTTTCGGTACCAATTATCAGTGCTATGTGGGGTATTGCTGTATATATATATACACACCGTCAAATGTCATTATTCTCGTTTCTCTGTCGACTGTCGCCTTCTTGCATTTTGGACAGAATTCATCATGAAGTATGCATTCAACATGTTTATCGATCTGTTGCTGTTCTTTCTGAAATTCCTCAATGATCCTATATACGCCAATATATGCTCCTCCAATGGAAGTGTATACACTCCCATCTTCTATGCCAAGCCTCAGCACTGTTTTGGGTGTGTGGAATTCCCAATTGAATGGAATCGTATATGAACCGTAATGTTGGTGGAAATAATGGTGAAGCACGAATTACCATACCATTACACATATACCACATAATTCTTCCATATATATATATATAAATATATATATATATATATATATATATATATATATATATACACTATCATTGAATTATATTAAATATTAACATAAATTATAAAAAAATGAATAAATAAATAATTAGTCGTTCATTAGAGGCAGCGACATGCAATTCCTCCATATGAAGCTGAAATACATCCAATATTTTAAATTAAATAAAATAAACTAAGCCAGTAGTACGGCAAAAACTCACCATGGCGACGATTTGTATAGCGATTGAAATGCAGCGATTCCATGACCATTATTGGCCTTGTGGTCCTCTGTCGATATGGGGCATAATGGTCAGTCTATATTTATTTTAATTTATTTTGATTTTGTTATCGTTTGGTAGTTCCTTTAACCCTCTTTTGGTGATATTTCACGTCTTTCGGAACTGGTACCTCTCGGGGGGGGGGGTAACGCTAAATTATTATATAATTGGCATTATCCTAAAATTTGTATAGTTTTTATTAATCGGATTTAAAACTCGAAATTATACAAGGGTTATCGGGCTACTATTATGTCTATTCTTTTTTCGTTCGTTTGTTTATTTGGGTTATTTTTATGTTAATTTTCGCTCTACAGTTTTTGCCGTACTACTGGCTTATGGTTTATTTTATTTAATTTAAAATATTGGATATATATATATATATATATGATTATATATATATATATATATATATATAACCACTTGGCCACCCTGGCTATAATTATATAATTGTCTTCAAACCACTATCACATCACTAGCTTCCCTCAGTAAATGTGGCTTCAGAACATTAAATGCTTGTGGTATCTCACCAGAAGGAATAAATGCCAAGGCACACAAATGTCAAAGCAGCAAACTAAATTCTTCATCAGTACCATACTGAGATGCCAGTCCACTAGAATTTTTCTCCAAACACATTATACTAGGTGGAAAAAACAGACCTTATTAGACCCGTTAGGGAACTTGGCATATATTGCAGCTAATATCAGGTCAGTTAATATGGCCTATGGTCTCAATTCAATTTCATTTTCTTCACTCTTAATCATCATCAACATAAACTAAGGGAAGAATTTGATAGTTTTCATTATTGACGGGTGCATGTATTGTATATAATTGATAAAAAATTGTGGCCACGGTTTTAAATGTACCATCCATAATCCATTATTGAGCACATGATAGGCATTGAATATTTACTTTTGTTGTAAATAGAAGAATTCTTTCCTCTCTCACTGCAGATTCTTTAACAAGAAGTCACATTTTCTTATTTTCCCTTTTTCTTCTTATTATTATCATAATATTTTTTCTGGGGGTATATTTTCATGTTACCCCTTTCAAAATATCCTGCCTGTGCCCATGGTCATGCCTAATGTATTTGTCAAAGAAATTCGTGAAAGTACAGCTAATAACAAATACCTGTATAATTACAGTTTTAGGCGCCTCCGTAGCCAGGTGGGAAGGAGCAGCAGTGCGTAGCACACGCTTCTTGATTAGACCGGGGTTTGAGCCCGTCACCACCAAATACGAAGGATGCGGAAAGGTCAGGGAATGACCACCGCATATCCCGGAGCAATATGGCCTTAGTTGCTAATGCTCCTAAAAAAAACCAAATAACAACAATAACATAATTACAGTTTTAGTTATGCTAACGATATTTATGACAACTGTTATGCAACTGCCAAAATACGTTACCCTAAATTTTCATATTCTGAAAGTATTCTTATTTCAAGTTTTTTATCTTTAGCATTTCAATGCTATACCTCTAATTATTGCTCAAACACCCTGTACAAATACCAAAATTACCAGTTTTTCAATAATGCATTATAATAAAATAAAATTAAATTAAGTCATTTATTTGCTGATCGTATTTTAAAACTGTTTGTTTCTGTAACAGAAAACATGATCTTCAAATTGAGAGAGGTATTTATCTTTAAAATTTTTGTTATTTTTTTATATTCTTTCTACAAAATTAATCTAATAAGGTAAACTTTTACTTAGTAAAAAAACTAATAAATATATAGAATTATATTCATATATTTTTTACGATATAGTAGATACTGCTGGGCCTTTGGGATTTTGAGCCAGACCCGATTTTTACACACCTCTTATGCAAGGATCTGATTTGATTTGCTGTTTTCTTTGTATTCACATACATGAAAAACTCATTGTCCCCCATCTTTGCCTTCATAGCCAATGATTTCTCATATCCAGCCTAACCTTTTCTGTGCAAATATTACAGATCAACTTGTAGTCATTATAAGCTTATACTTTTCATCACTTAACTTTTCAATTCCATCTTTTCTGTTCTATTAAACTTGACCAGCTGTGTATTTTTCTATCTCAGCATTCTCCTTGTGGTACATTTGCTTAAACTGACAATTGCTGCAGACAAGGTCACTTGCCTCCAGGCAGGTGCTCAGATTTGTTTTTTATTTCTGGAATTTTTTTTTTTTTAAATCTGAAGTAGACCAGTGTTTAATCTTTTACTAATGAATTGCATTGCTTAATGATTTTATTTTTTGACAAATTTTACAATTTGAAAAATGTGTTTTACATTTCATTTTCAGTGAAATGGGAATTAAATAAGATAAGCAAAAGGCTTTGTTATTCCATAAAGTACTGTAGCACATCACAGGAGGAAATGTGGTGTGAGACATTACATCATTATAACAGCATATGTTGTTTGTTGTCATGTAGTTAATGGAAGAACGGTTATTTTGCTTGCTTTACTATTTACTAAAATTTATTAAAACTTTGATATCTAAGAAAGTCTGCTCATGTTTTGGCTATATTTATTATGTACAGTATAAAATTATTTTAAGTTCACATTTTCTTTTTAACTAATATGTTTTATTTAGTTAATAACAATCGTTTTCAGATTTCAATTTTTTTATTTTTATTTTAGTTCATTGTTTTAATGCTCACTCTTTTATATCAAAAGAAAGAGAAGAATAGCAGAAATGAAATTTGCATCTACCCAAGCCAAATATGGAGATGTCCGTGAAATTTCTGCTGAGGATTATGTGGAACAAGTAAATAAAGCTGGAGATAATACATGGGTGATCTTACATTTGTATAAGAGTGGGTAGGTTTTACTAGTAATTTAAATTTATATTTTTTTAGGAAATATTTTAATTTATGAACATTTTGCCTTTTTATAAAAGAAATGTTTCAATTTAATAAATTTCTAACATTTAAGATATTTAATTAAGAGTTTAATTACAAATCACTATTTTACAGCCTTTATTTTTAATAAAGGCAGCTTTTGTTAGTTCCAGAGCTATTAGTTTGCCTGACAAGGGCTTTCAGTGGAGTTTAATTTATATAGAAAGTCTGTCCCAATAGAATTCCCTGGAAAGCACACTTGTACAGGCATAATACAGTGTTGCAATATGTCCCAATATTCATGCACTGTAAAACTAATAACAACATCAAGTATTATAACAGAATTGAGACCAACTAACCTACTTGAGTTTATTCAACAGTTTCATTCTGCAATTTATTCAAAAATTTCAAGAGTGACTTTGTGGGAAACAAAATAGTTTACTTAACAAGATTTGCACTAGTTTTTTCATTTGAATTATGCTCTTCCTGTGGCTGCATGCTTTCTGTCACTACCACGCTTTTAAAAAATTTTTTTGTTTTGGTTATGTTTGGCTAAATGCCACCTCCTGTAGTTGCTGCAGGCTCATATTCATTTGATATGGCTCCATATGACTTTTTTTTTTTTTTTTTTTTCATATTGTACAACTAAAGAAAGCCTCTAAAAGGAGAAAGATTTAATGATGTCAGAAGTTTATTGAGATTAAGTTTAAGATTAAGACATGGAAACATTGCACTGTGGTCTTCAGCTTCACATGGCTGGCCATGTGAAGTTTCTCATTTATTCATTAAGAAAACTGTAATGTTAGCAAGTAGCTCCTAATAAGTTTCAGTTGATTTAAACTTTGCCGTAAGTATATTGATTAAACATTTATTCATTCATTATTCATTTAAATGAATAATGAATTTAAATTCATTATTCATTTAAACATTGATTAAACATTTATTCATTCAACAGTACATATCATACACAGCAAAAGCATTGGAGTTTAGTACAGGCAACCCCCGTATAACACGGTAATTCTACAACATGGTTTACTGAGAATTTCAGTAAACCTCACATAACGGTATTTTTGAGCTTTTGTGCAGGGAAAATCCTGCTATTATGTTGGATGTAATTTTTCAATGTTTCCACTCTTGTCAAAAAAAAAAAATTATTGAGACATCTGTGTATTTTATTTTGTTTGGAAATTCCTGTGTTATGTTCTGTGCTATTGAACTTGTACTTGTTGAACTTGCGGAAAAATCTAGATTTCAAAGTTTTATTACTATTGGATAGCACACCAGGCCATCCAAAAGATTTTAAGTCATCCAAACATTGAAGTTATGTTCCTACCACCACAGTTGTACTGGGTTAATGCAACTACTTCTTTCATTCAGCTGTTAGATCCACCTTTAAAACTCATTCCATCAGAAAATCGTTACAATGGATTTTGGAAAAAATTGATTCCGAATCTATTGAAGTAATGGAGGCATGGAAACATTTCTCAATTGTGGACTGTATCAGAATCATAGCTTTATCGCTGAAAGAAGTAAAACTGTCAACGTTAAATGCATCTGGAAAAATGTATGGCGAGAGTCAGTTCATTCAGGAAATATGAACGAACGGGCAGAAAACAGAATCGGTGTGATAGTAGAACTTGCTACGTCAGTAGGAGGGGAAGGTTTTGGTGATATGACTATTGAAGCCCTTGTGGGTAGCACAGTTTATAGAATCGCCCTCTTCCCCACACCAGCCGGAAAAGACCCGAGTTCGAATCCCATCGATGAAGGGGATAATTTTTACGGATCTTTTTCACAATGTGGCTGAGTTAGTCGGGCTCGGGTATCATTGTTTTTTTCTCCTGGAAACTCATCTCATGTTTTTTATCCAGCAAAACAGAAAATCGACCTCAGGACACACAATTTATAGACAATATACACAGAGTAACATGGCCTTAGTTGCCAATGCTTGTAAAAAAATAAAAAAAGATATGATTACTGAAGATGTTCAAGAATTACTGGTAGAAAAAGAAACCGCGTAACGGATTTGGTGCAAATGGCATCAGAGTTAAAATTAAATCAATTCAGATGATGATATCGCAGATGAAAATTCTAAACTTCCAAATTTTACACTAAAAAGCATAGGGGAAGGCATAAAGTTAGCTGAACAATTAGAATCTTATTTTTTGAGTGCAGATTCTTGAATGAAAGGAGGCCAACATTCAAAAGGGAGCTTCAAAAATGCTTAGTTCTATATGATGAAATTCACAAAGATTTATTGATCAAAAGCAAACAAACCCAGATTTCTGATTTTTTAAAGAGAGCAGAAGATACACGAAATCTAGAATGGTGTATTTTTGTTAGTTTTGTTGACATTTTGTTAACGAAATAGTGTATTTTTGTTAGATTTTGGAACGTAACCCCCCCCTTTGTACTTTTTCTTAGTCCCGGATAACACAGTTTCGCACAACACAACATTTTTCAGGAACCTAATAACCGTGTTATACGAGGTTTACCTGTATATTAAATATACATAAAAGAACAGTGTTGTATATTATGGAAGTAAGTACTTAACATTTTATTTTATACTATGTAAAACATCAAGATATTCTCTCAAGGTAAGTTGTCTTTAACTTGATGTAACCAGTTTGATAGAATTTAATATAACTTAGTTTTACATTTATTGAATATATTATAATTATTTTTGTACTATTTTGATTTAATTTTATCTATGGTTAATATGGTTTCCACTGGATTGAGTATCACCATCCCATCACCCATTAGATTAGTTGTCCATAGTGATGAACTACCTGTTTCTACAGGAGATTGATTGTTAGAAGAGAAAAACACATTGGGCCTAATGGAAATAGTCCATACAAGCACTGGATCAGAATGCAAATGTCCAGACCCAAACAAGTCCAATAACTTGAGGTGAATTAAATGATCTTATGCATGGTTTAAACCTGTGTGAGCTACCCACAGAATTTTTTGGGATCTAGGCTGAAGTAATGAAATTTACTACAAAAAGATACAACTATATCTGTATTTTGTAAATAGCAAAAAGAGATTCTTCATATTTTGCTATGAAGAGTCACTTTGAAATTGTAATGATATTGATTGATACTTAATGCCTTTGAAGAGAACATAAACCAGAAGAATGGGGGCTTTTAAGTGGCTATTTAAAATTAAGTGTAAAAGCTGTACTGTTCCACGGTGGAAACATACATTCATCTGTCATTAGTCAATCATGCTGTCCTATGAGAACATGGAATTTCTCTTAAGAAAAGTACTATATGATAAATATAAGTGTCATATATATACAGATATTTAAAAGTTGTTGGTAACTTTTAGGTCTACAGGTCAATCAGACCAAAACCATTCATGATAAAACTAAGATTTGTCTCTATAAGAAAACAAAGGATCTTGAAAGAAAAATGTCATCTATAAGCCACTACTTGATGGAACAAACATTTTTACGACCCTTCAAATAAAGTCAGATCTAATAAAGATTTTTATAAAATCTTTATTAGATCTGGAAGCCATCTCCATTCATTCCTGCTATGGCAGGAATGAATGGAGATGGCTTCCAGTATTTAAAATTAGTTTCCACATAACTGATCCCAAAATAAAAGGTGTATTTGTCAGTCTGCAGATCAGAGAGTTACTGAAAGATGGGATTTGAAAAAGTGTTAAATCCTTTGGAACTAGAAGCTTGGAAATCCCTCTAGGAAATTTGTGAACATTTTTTTTCAGCAACAACAGAGTAGACAGTTAAAAAATCTTGAATAAATTTAAGACTTAATTGCAGTATGCCTTTAAAAATATACTTCATTCCCATTTAGACGTTTTCCCTGGACATATTAGGGATGAACGGGTTGAACATTTTATCAAGATATTGCAATCATGGAGAAACATTCCAAGGAATGTGGAAGCCTAGTATGCTGGTAGACCGTTGCCTGGTCATTGATCAGAGAGTATGTCGCCTGTTACAAAAGAAATAGTAAATGGAGAAAAAAAAATTAACAATATTTTTACACAAGTTATTGTATTACTTGTTAATTTCATTAAAAATTCCATTCCAGTAAGTGCAAGATGCTTTCCTCTGTCAGGTAATATCTGACTTTAAATTTGGATTCAGCTCATAAAATCTGAGATGTACCTAATGTACATTCTCATTTAACATCTCATATCATTAGTATTTGCGCTAGTATAATTAAATGCAAATACAGGTAGCCCTCGTTTTGCGCTGGTCTGATTTGCGCCGATCACTAACCACAACGCCATTTTTATTTTTATTTATTTTTGCAAATTTTTTATAAATCGAAAGTTTTAAATCGTCAGATAAAATTTATCGACACCATACTGTGCTACCCACTGTTCACGTGATTTAGGACAATCTGAGGCAATCAGCAATTAGCACATCCGTATCAGAGATGAGAAAGATTCTCGCACTCAAAGTAACCACTCGTGGATGCGGGTAGTAAAGGTCCATGCAGTGAAGCATTCAGTTGGTCGTCGTTTACGCTATTTACATGTGTTGGAACTTTATTAAGCTAGCATTTTTTATTAATTGTGCTATTAATAAATTAAATAAAAATAATAGTGATATCCGTGTGTAGTTTTTGCCAATTGTGTTATAAAGTTTTTAATTTAATAGAAAAAATAAATGCCATAATTTAAAAGAAGTTCATTGAATTATAGTGCAATATTCAGAGGATAGAATCTGATGAAAGCCGCCCTAATGTGTGTGTAGGGCTAAGGATATGCCTCCATCGACTATTACTACAATTATGAAGAATGCTAATAAAATAAAACAATCGATGCAAAGTGGTAGGTGTCTGGAACCTAACCCTGTTGTTGTTATTTGATTTTTAGGAGCATTAGCAACTAAGGCCACTCCGGGGATATGCAGTGGTCATTTCCCGACCTTTCCACATCCTCCGTATTTGGTAGTCATGGGCTCAAATCCCGCTCTGATCAAGAAGCGTGTGCTACGCACTGCTGCTCCTGCCCACCTGGCTACGGAGGCGCCACCTAACCCTGTGATTTCCGATTGACTCCTTTATATAAAGGGTTCCATTTGCGCCTGTGTCCCCAGGAACCTAACCCCGAAGTAAATTGAGGGCTACCTGTATTGATGGTATATATCAGACCCCGGCAAACTATGGCCCTCGGCCAAATCCAGCCCTTTGCCTGTTTTTGTACAGCCCGCTAAGGATGGTTTTTATATTTTTGAATGATTGAAAAAAAAATCAAAAGAAGAATAATATTTCTTGACAATGTGAAAATATTATGAAATTCAAATTTCAGTGTCCTCGAATAAATTTTTATTGGAAACACAGCCATGCTAATTCATTTACGTATTGTCTATGGCTGCTTTCGTGCTAAAATGGCAAAGTTCACTAGTTGCGACAGAGACCGTATATGGCACTCTCATTGCTTCACACTGCTGCTCGGTGCATTACAAATTGCAGTGATAACTTGACAGTATTTTGAGTGGCATCTGTTTTGCTGTACCACATTTTATTTTTATTTTATTACCAGTATGTACCCATCATGTCAAAACAAGAAAAGAAGAGAAAAGTGGACTTTGAATGTCGCACTTTTAATGCTCTGTGGAGTGTGAATTATTTTGTTATCAAATTAAATGCCAAAACATTTGTTTATTATGTAATGACACAATAGCGGTGCTAAAAGAATATAATATACGTTGACTACCAAACTAAGCACTCATCACAATATTCCAACTCACAGGAAAGTAACAGTCAATGCAACAGTCAGTCTCATCACAGCAGAATTTCTTTGCAAAAATAAAAAAATGAAAATTAGGCTGCAACCAAAGTAAGTTTCTGAGTGGCTCATTTGCTAGCCAAACAAGGAAAGCTGTTTACTGATGGTGAGTTAATTAAATCGTGTTTGATTGCAGCAGCTGAAGAAATAGACTTGTTAAAGATTCCTTTTGTGAGAACAGTTGCTCGAAGAGTTGGGGACATTTGGAGCAATATCAGTAGTCAATTAAAAACAAGGCAAATGATTTTGAGTGGTTTTCCTTGGCTCTTGATGAATTGACAGATGTTTCCGATACTGCTCAGTTGTTTATTTGAGGAGTCAATGCAGACTTCAAAATGAATGAAGAATTAGTCTCTATGAATACTCTGCATGGAACAACAGGTGAGAATATTTTCAAAGAAGTTGAGAAAACATTAATTCAGTACAACCTGAAGCGGAATCTGCTAAGATGTGATACAACTGATGTTTGGAGCAGGAAAAGGCTTAGTTGGACAAATTTACGAAGCTTGTGAAAATGCAAGAAGTTTAAAGCCTATGGTTATTCATTGTATTATTTATCAGCAGGTAGTTTGCGGAAAATATACGAATCTGTCATGTCATTTAACCAGTAGTGATTCTGGATCAATGACACGACACGACAGAAATAGAAGCTGAATATCCTGACTTCCCTTACCACAAAGCAGTTCAATGGCTTAGCAGTGGTAAAGTTTTATTGCGATTTTTTTTGAGCTCAGGGCCAAGATTAAAATTTTTCTGAACAAGAAGAACTGCCCTCGTCTGCTATTATCAAACACTGAATGGCTTTGGAAATTAACTTTTGCTGCAGACTTTATAATGTATCTTAATTAGATAGTATGAATCAGAGATGTAATACTCAATACGTTCTACGTTGATATTAATATTTGTAAAATAATAAGAGGAGTTTACCTCAATATAGTACATAGAACACTTCCGTATGATACTCTCCAGATCTCCAGAAATTAAAACGAAAAAATCGAAAACTTATATTAGAGTAAAAAATAAATAATTAAAAACCAATTTAACACAATTCAAATCAATTTTACAAATGTATCTTAATGAATTCAACCTAAAATTCAAAGCAAAACAGCGATTATATGCAAAATGTATACTGCAGTAAAGTCATTTTGATGACAACTAACGTATTTTGAATCTCAAGTAATGTTAAGCCGCTTTATATACTTTTTGTACTGTCAAAAGTTAAAACAAGAAGCGAGATCTCCACTCCCATACAAATGTGCAGAGGACAGAATTTCTGAGCTCAAACTACAGTTTCAGCAGCGTTTTTCAGACCTTGATGCAAGTGCAAAATAAATTAGCATATTTCAAAATCCTTTTAACTGTGCAATTGAGGTGCTTCCACCTAACTTTCAATTGGAAATGATTAATCTTCAATGTAATGACATTCTAAAAGGCCAATATCAAGAGAAGAATCTAATAGAATTCTATAAATGCCTTCCAAGTGATGAATATAAAAATAAAATCTCATTACCAATCGGCATTAACTGATGGACATTTGCAATTGATTTTGGTGATAGGGAACACTAACTTTGAACCTCAATTAAGTGAAGTATTTTCCCAAAAAAAAAAAAAAAGAATTCCATTCTTCTCATTAGTAGACCTGTATTCCAAAAAATTATACTCATTTTGCCTTTTGACTCGCAAAGTCTAAAATGTTTACTCTCTGGTCCTTTACAGAAAAAGTTTGCTGACCCCTGGTATATATGATAAATAATGATATATGAAATAGTGTTAATTATTGTGATAACTTTTTATATTGTAATTTTAAAAAAAATAGAAAATAACACTATATATTTAATTTCAGGATTCCTCTATGCAGTTTAATCAATCAGTACATTGAGCAGCTGTCAAGAAAGTTTCCTGCAACCAAATTTTTAAAAAGTATCTCATCCACTTGTATACCAAATTTCCCAGATCACAACTTGCCTAGTATTTTCATATATTTTGATGGCACACTAAAGAAACAGCTAATAGGACCCAGTTCGTTTGGTGGCACAAACCTGAAAATAGATGGTAATAATTTTTAAAATTTGATAATTATTTTAAAATCAGTTTAAATGAAAATAATGTTTTACTTTATGGAAAAACTTTGTTTTGTTTTGTGAAAAAAATGTTTTATTTTATGAAAAAAATTTTTTTGTTTTGTGTCAGGCCTGGTAACCTGGTTGTGTTAAGTTCTCCTGTCCAGGCCAAAATGGACTGAACTAACTCCCATAAAACCCAGGAAGCCATTGGGTTGTCAGATAAACATAACAGGATGCAAAGATGAGGAACCTATTCCCCTCACAGCCAAATATCAAAAAAACTGATGAAATGACATACCTGGCACTGACTGATTTAATAACTTGCTGCAGCAGTGAAATGATTGCAAGTAAACTGTTACCATTCAGAATCCAGAAAGAACTGAAGAGCATTTCTAGATTGCCCAGGATGGTTAAGCATCTAATGTCAGGGGAATATACTTCTAGAAATTGCTAATCCTAGACACTCTCTGAATGCCTAATGAAAGTTACCTGTTTTTGAAAGCTTTCAATCTTGGTACCCCTGAATAGCTTTAAAAAATGCCTGAATACCTTGAAAGGAGTAATCTCGTGCTGGGACCTCCTTAATGTTTCTGAAGATGAAGATGCTAAATGAGTTATCAGAGAAGAAGTTGTCGAGGTTAGGAGGATCTCTACTGGGTGAGACTGTAGCCTCATCCCTACTTGAAACTTATTACTTTCAACTTGCCACAGTGCCTGACATCCATTAAAGCTGGATACCTAATTATCAGGCTGTACATCCCAAATCAGAAATTTGGCACTCCCAAACAGCTTGTAAGGGGATTCCTATTTGTGCCAAATGCAGATCACTAGACTGGAACTGTCAGGAATGCTATGCGACCCAAATGAAATGCCCAAACTGCCAAATGGATCGCCCTGCTTATTCCCAAGCATGCAGTTGCTGTAAAAATGAGAAAGAAATCCAAAATCATAAAGTAGAACATGACATTATCTACCAAGAAGAAAAATGATTCTCATGACCAACTTGGTCAGATAAGCCTTCTTATGCATGAGTAAATCACAAATACCAATCAGTTGAAACACAAGCAGATTTAACATTACTTCCAAGTGATTCTTTTTAAAATCATGCAAGAAAATTACTCACCTCCCTGTCGACACAGGATAAAAATGTGAACACACCAGTCTGAGTACCACTTGTGAGAAACCTTCCCAACAAGGAAATAAAGAAACTCAAAATATCAATTCACCTAACCCCTGCAACGAAATTGATATAGACAGGGAAACCCCATCAGGTGATACCATGCTCGAAATATTTGTTGAAGAGGACATGGATACTGGAAAACTGTGCCCAATAAAAGGCAGAATAATGCAAGACCTCAGCTCTTCGGAAACGATCCAAAATTTCTGTGGTTTCCATACCAACATCAGTGGTCTTCACTGATCTCATATCTCAATATGTGTCTTTAGGAGACCAGCACTCCAACCTACAAGTTTGAATCACATTTCATTTTTCTTAATTTTCAAATTTTTTATTAAAACAGGACCAATCTGTTTACAATTTTTATTAAAATATTTTCTGTTAAGTGTAAAATCAGAAAACCTAAATAATATTTAAGAAATTTGTAGAATATTCAAAAATATTCCAGAAAGGTGCACAAGACACCTCAATTGAATATCCTCTGGACTCCAGCTTTGTGGAGGAAATTTCATGTTACAACAAGACAGTGATCTGAAATCAGCTGTAAGCTGTGCAGGGCTTTCTAGAAACTGAATTAGAGGAGGGGGTATTGCAAATTATGGTATATATATATCCCAATCGCCTGGCTTAAACCTAATAGAGCTTTTATCATCTAGACCGTGAAGTCTGCCCATCTTCACAAAATTTATGGGGAACCTTGCAGATTGTTTGGAATAACGTTAGTCAAGATACTGTTATAAAAGTGATTGCCAGAATATCTGCGTAAGGCAGTGATAAAATCTGGAAGAGGATATTTTGATGAAAAATCAGTATAGTTGTTGTTAATGTTAATCATTTCAATATTTTTTTTGCTGTAAGTTTTTAAATGCTTAATAAAAAATCTTTAAATATTTTGTAGTGTGTTGCTTTTTTATATTAAGCTTTACATTGTCATAGCTAATTTCAAAAACTTGTCATATGCAGTGATTCCAGACTTTCAGGCAGGGAGTGTATTTAAAACCATTTAACATCCCACAGGTTTACAAATGTGCTATCTTTAGATAGTAATCGCTGTGTTATTAGAAAGGACAGAATCCATCAAAGCACAGATCGTGGTGGAGGTGCAATTCTCATCAAACTGCACACACCCACCAAACATGTGCTACTTAACATGCCCTTAGAAGCTGTAGCTGTCCAGATTGCTGTATGTACATCACAATCTGTTCTTTGCGTATACTGCCAAATTATAACATGCAATGTAATGATCTCAACAGCCTTGCAACAGAATTACCAACACCTTATTGTATTTTAGGAGATTTCAATGGCCATTGTACTTTGTGTAGGGAAAGGACGACATAAATAGTAAAGGCCAACTAATTGAGAAATTCATATGTGACAGTAATCTCTCCTTAATCATTCACCTACCTATCATTCACATATATGCATAATCCATCAGGCACTGACAGTGCAATTAGCAGTATGCTCTCTGATCCTCTTCCCAATAGTTAAGTGAAGAGCAACCATTAATCCTCTTTGTAGTGACCACTTTTCGATGCTGGTTAAACTGTTAGATAAAATTCTAGCTCATTCTTATAGAAACTCAAAATGGAAACTGGAGAAAGTTGATTGGGCAAAATACCTGATTTTAGCAACATTAGATCAGAAATTATCCAATAATGACATATGTCACAGAGAAAATACTGCATGCTGCTGAAAGTGCTATCCCTAGAACATCCACAAAATTACCAATTCACCCAAAAACCTGGTGTGATGAAGATTGCCTTACAGCAAAAAAAAAACGTAGCAAGACCTGGAACAACTTCTGTCACAACCCAACCATGCAAACCTTCTCCAATATAAATAGGCTCGTGCAAAACTGCAATATGTTAGGTGGTCCAGCAAAAAAAGCTTCCTGCGTGTGTTTTGCTTCAACAGTAAAGCATACAGTGCCATCCCAAAAAAATCTGGAAATCAATCAGCAAAACGATTGGCAGGTACCATGACAGCCCTTTGAGGTTATAACTGGAATTTGTTTTTTGATCTCTTGATTTTTTTCTTGTGGGATTTCTGAATATGGTGGAGATAACTCCATCATTTTGTTTTAATACTTTATCCTCACGAAGTTTAAAATAAATCTGAAATGGTACAATCGTGTGCTCCCATTGTAAGACACGACTGTAGTGTTTCGTGGCAGTTAATATTTTAGATATGAACAAATAAATCAGTAAGCATATACAATAACTAGATTACCTTCTGGTTCTCTTAATTCCTCCTTGTTTCCATTGTAGTAATTATGCCCTACGAAGATAGGTTTTTCCGAGTGTAGTATTACTTGGTACCACAGAAGTTGGCCTTCACTCTCTGTGTGTGATGTAGGCACTACACTTATCTCTGCCTTCATCATTTTACACTGATGCACCTACCATCCTACTCATAAATAATTATCTTTAAAATGTCAGATACAACCCAGAAACAGTCGATTACACTCTTGCTAAATTTAAATTAAATTTATGCCCCTTGTGTGTGTGTCACTGAAAAAGAGTAAAGATGCATAGTATTTAGTTTGCTTAACTGCTTTCAAAACCTTAGACACTTCAGATAGGTCACCGTATAAGATGCTAGTTTCCAGAGAATTCAGTTTAGAACTCAGTCTTCCTTGGTGAGAATATCCTTTTGTGTCCCAACTCGTACTTTTTTTTTTTTCACTTTTCAGCAGATTCGTGTCCTTCCTAAAAAGTTTCCAAATCTTTATGCTGTATTACAGATGGGGCCAAATAATAGCTGCATACAACAGGATAATCACCTCTTTATCACTGCTGGCAAAGTCCTTGTACATCATTTGTAGAACTCTATGAGCTATCTAGCAGCTTGTTTGCATTATTCAGAGAACTTCCTGTCGGACTGCACAATCCTGTTACAAGCACAATAGTGTGAATAGTTTAACTGCTACTATATAGAAACCAGGCTGTTCGCATTAAATCTTAATGTGAACAGTGCGATGCTGCATTTATTTTATCACAGTGGCAGTTTAAGTTCTGTGCAAGTTCCATTTTCTTCTCTTAATTTTCTTTCTATTTTTGGTTTTTGTTATGTTGCATTTTTGTAATAACACAAAGAAACATACTCGTAACAAAAACCAAATTGAATTTTGCAGAAATTATTTAGTAAGTTGTAACTTATTTTTAGAAATTGCACATCTACACTGTATAAAATTAATTTTACTTTGTTTACCCTACATCTGTATCTTATTTTTTTTTTTTGTATTTTTTAATCTGCTCTAGAACTAGAATGGATGTTAGGTGAAGCAGGAGCTGTTCCAACTGAACTAGAATCAGATCCCCACCCTAAAGCTAAATGTGTTTTATTGTCTTCTTTGAAGAGTAAGGATTTGGATGATGATGATGATAATGACTGGTAGCAAAGGAAAAGTAATGTGTGATGATGGTGTTCTTTCATATTAATTTATATTATCATAATATTAATTGTATTCTTTCATGTTTATTTATTTGTGTTATTATTCTGCAATCCTTTAGTATATAATATTATTCAGATAGCTATAGAAAGAGAACAGTGTTTTAAAAAGTTGTTAACCATTTTTATTTCTGCACTTTTTCCCCCCTACACTCTTTTAATGCTGAATCAATAAAATTTAGATTCATCTTTGTTATTTCTCAGAAAATCTTTTTTTTTTTCCTTTTCTAAAAGCATATAATTTTGGAAAGCAACATAAGAAGAAGTAGAACTCTTTATTGCATACATATTTCATAATGCAAGGAATGATCAAGCCTGAACAGTATACTGTAATCTGAAATTTTAAGTTTTAAATAATTTTTTCAGTTATGGATAACTCATAGTTTAAGTTATTGTGAAATTGGTTTATGACATTTTGAAAAGTATTAAAAACAATAATTAATTTTGATTAAAATTAATTTTAATCAAAAATTAAAATTAAATACATATTTTGATGGAGTGACTTAAATTGTTATAAATGGCATTCTGCTATTTTTAATTCTAATTTAAACAGTGTTTGTCATTATAATGTTTTTTTACTACATTGTATCATTTCTAAATTTCCTAATATGTCATAGTTTAATTATAAGTGAACAAAATTCAGTGTATAATTACATTAAAATATATTCTGATTATTTAACTGGTTGTTTTTTTTTTTTTTTTTTGTTTGTTTAGCTTTGTATACAGCACTTAGTTGTAAATGAAATATGCCAATGTATAATTTAGTAACTGGTGAAGAATGTTCTTTGATATTTGCAAATAACTTAAAAATGTTTACTATCGGGCAAAGGACTGATAATGTCATTCATAATAAGAATTTTTTTCAGTTGTCTTAAATTAAGAAATTTGTATAAAAAGTTTTCCTCATTCATGTATGGTGCATTTCATACTACTACTATTTTTAATTTACCCATTAATGTCATACAACATTTATGGGCATAAATAGTTACAGAGAGTTCTGTATGTAGTTATTTATTGATTTATGTGCCTTTCACTTTTTGGTTTAATATGGTTAAAAAATCTACATCCTACTTTTAAATTTAGGCTGCCTCAGTTCTTGATTTAATACAGTTATTCAAGTATTTTCTACCACCATCACGATCTGTACCAGCGGTAGCTCCCGGCGGGATTACGCCTGGCACCATTCGCACATGCCACTACGATCCTCCTATTCTGCCACATAACGTTTTCTGCTGATTTCATTCGTGGTATAGTTTTTTTAGATCTTTGGTTATTAGAGTCAGGCTAACCTGCAGCACCCAGGTGTGGGCTTGATGCTGGAACACCATCCATTTTCAGGGCTAGTTGTATTAAATAATAAATATAAAAAGTAAATTTTATGTAAGGTCAGCACTCTGCATCTCATAGAGTTAATGACATCAAGCTGTGTGTAGATGTCATTAACTTGCTTGCTGCTAACAATTTTCATCATTGTCATCCAAACCTGTTATATTAGTAGGAGTGGTTTCTTTAATAGTACAAATCAGTCCTCAATTATCGGCTTTCCACTGCTTTCTTTCATGCTGGCCTTATTCTTGTAAGAACTTGCTTGACATCATCAAGTGATAGCTAATCTCATAACTATCCTTTCTTGGTGATGAGATTAGCTATTATTTTTAATGTAGATGTTTTATCCTGATAAGATTTCAGACTATCTTGGCCTTCCCTTGCCACTTCAAATATTTGATCCAGACATTCCTCCTCCATCCTCAGTTGGTCTGAAACCTGTTTTTGACCAAAGTTACATTCAACAATACTAACCTTCTCTATATTACTTGAATAAATGTTACTGTTTCATCAAAGAGTAAAATGCTTTTCTTATTTTCTGCATAGCTTTATTTCCCTTTTATATATTGGTACAATTAATAGCCTGCTTCATTCTCCTGGAACTTACCCTTTGGAAAACAATCTGTGGATAAGGAAGGCAGGCACTGTAACACTATTTTCTGTACAGTAAACCCCCGCTATTCGCGGTATCTGTATTCGCGGTCGCTAATTTAATATAAAATGAAGCCTTAAAAAAATGTGAATTTTAAAGCGCCGTGAACATTTACCGCCATAAAAAAACATGGGCGTGGCTAAAATTATCTTTCCCGGTCAAAACAGCGCTCAGTGGGTGGGGGAGAGGGGTGACAAAATCGCGAGCGTGGATGTTTCTCGCTAATCCTCGTTTAGTATGTGTTATGCGCTTGTCATGGAAGGTTTCGTCGTTTGCTTTTAATTTATATGCTTATAAACTGAATAAATTTATCAATTTATAAATTTGATATGCCTAAAAAAGTGATAAATCTACCGTTTTGCAGTGTAAAACAGACTTTTTCGAGTGTGTTAATGGAAGAAAGTGACTTTATTGTGGACAAGTTCTTTCTAACCCGTACAAAAATATGGTTACGAATAACAAGGGAAATGTGAAAAGATCAAAGAACGTGATGACATTAGCGAATAAAATGAGTTATTAGATAAAATTTCTAATGGTGAAAGTGTCTCCTCAGTGGCAAAACATTATAAAATCAATGAGTCAAGCGATTTCTTGATCAATGAAGAAATCGGAAGAAAAAATCTGCCGTAGTGTCCGTGAAAACGCGCTAATTGCTTCAAAAATTTGCTCTGTAACTCGTGATGTTAAATTAGAAAAAATGGAAAAGGCTTAAAATCTGTGGATAGAAGACCGAACTCAAAATAAAATTCCGTTAAGATCACTCATCATTCGTGAAAAGGCAAAACTCCTTTATCAACACTAGCGAAACTGGTGATAGCACTGGCAGGATAAGCTTTTTAGCTAGCAAAGGCACTGGTTTGAAAGATTTGTTTGAAATTTCTAATAAATATTACATTTAATATTAAATTGTTTCTTATTTTCATTTCGTTGCCATATGCTTGCATTTCACTATGTCCTGTCTATGTACATAGTCATATTATGAAGGTACATATAATACATACATAGACAAAATTTTAGACTAGTTTTTCTTATATATTTCATACTTTGGAACGGAACCCCTTTATTACTATGGGAGCCATAACTCAGTATTCGCGTTTTCGGTATTCGCGGAATTTCTCAGGAACGTAACCCCCGCGAATAGCGGGGGTTTGCTGTACTGTTTTCTACCTCAATAATGGAACGTATCCAAAATTTACCCCTGAAAAAAATTGTAATTTTTCGTTAAATTCTTTTAATTAATTTTCTTATTTTTAATTGCGTTAAATTGATATTTAATTGTGTTAAATTGAGTTTTATTGTGTTCAATTGATTTTTAATTATTTTTTAAATTATTTGGTACTCTAATGTAAGTTTTTTGATTTTTTGTTTTCATTTCTGGAGAGTATCATACAGAAGTGTTTTACATACTATATTGAGGTAAAACGTCTCTTATTATTTTACAAATATACATTTTCAATCCACTGCAGGATGAAGGCCTCTTCAGCAACTTTTCAGTTCCTTCTGTTTTGTTCAATGGCCATCCATTTACTACTCACAAACTCATGAATTTCGTCTATCCATCTCTGCCGTTGTCTTCCAGGTTTTCTTTTGGTTCCTCTTGGGTACCATTCTGTTATTTTCTTAGTCCATCTGTCATCATGTCTTCGAGCTGTGTCCTGCACAAGACCATTTTAGTTCTTTAGTTTTGATAAGAATGTCCTTTACTTGAGTTTGCTGCCGAATCCATGTCTTTCTCTTCTTATCTAACAGTCTGATTCCCAATATAATTTGTTTCATTCTTCGCTGTGTAGTTCTCAGTTTCTCTTCCATTCTTTTGGCGAGTGCCCAAGTTTCACTTCCATAAGTCATGGTGGGGAGTATACATTGGTTCATTATTTTACATTTCAGATAAACTGGGATATCGCACTTCAGTATGTGACTATATTTCCGGAATGCATCCATCCAGCCATTTATTATTATTAAAGCTAATAACTTGTCCCAGATAAGTATATGACTCCACCTTTTCAATTACTGCTCCTTCAATCATTATGTTGCTTTCTGTGGCATACTTGTTCATCATTACTTTTGTTTTAGCCATGTTCATCTTTAGTCCAAAATCCGTATAACTGTGCATAAATGATTAAAATTTTCCTCTAATTCCTTGGGATCGTGGCTTACGACCACAGTGTCATCTGCAAATCGTAAATGGTTTAGCTACTCTCCGTTCACATTGACTCCTTTCTGCAACTAGTCTAATCTTCTGAAAGCTTCCTCAAGGGCAGCAGTAAACAGCTTCGGAGATATTGTGTCTCCTTGTCGAACTCCTTTCTCTATTTTAAATTTGCTACTGTCTTTGTCTAGTCTAATAAAGGATGTAGCACTGTCATATATTTTCTTCAAAATCGTAATATATGGAGTATCTATGCCTTGTCTTTCCAGTGCCCGAAACATTGCCTTATGCTGTATGGAGTCAAATGCCTTTTCATAATCCACAAATGCCAGGCATAATGGCGTTTTATATTCATTTGCTTTCTCCATTAGCTGTGATATTACGTGAAGGTGATCCATAGTTGAGAATCCTGTCCTAAAGCCAGCTTGCTCTTTCGGTTGATTCACATCAAGTATTCTTTCTAATCTGTTAGTAATGACCCTTGTGAACAACTTATAGATATGGGATAACAAGCTAATTGGTCTATAATTTCCAATTTCTGATTTATCTCCTTTCTTATGCAGCAAAACTATGATTGCATTATTCCACTGCTTAGGCATCACACCTTTTCTAACGCGCGTTGTGAAGAGCCTTGCCAGTTTTTGTGTTATATCTCTTCCTCCCAATTTTAACAACTCTACAGTAACTTCATCTTCCCCTGGGACTTTCTGATTCTTCATTTTCTTCAATGCATGTTCTACCTCATCAGGAAGAATATCGGATATGCCGCATGTGTTGCTAATTTGCGATCCATCTTCCCCACTGCTGGCATCATTCCCTGGCTTCTTGTATAATTCTCTATAGTAGTCTTCTGCTATTTATAAGTACACCATCGCTATTCTTCAGTTTCAGTATCATTTGTCTTTCTGTATTACTGCTCATGGCTGCTGATTTAAGTCCTTTGTTTTTCCTTAATGCTTGTTCTACTTTTCTTGTGTTAATAAAATATAAACATTTAATATATATCATATATTCATAATTTAAGATAAACACAACGCAGGGGCTCTCAAAAAGTGACTCTTGGCCCCCAAGGGATGTGTGTAACTTAAGTGGGGGAGTGTTGAATATTTTTTAAAATTTGCATCAGGTTTTAAATGTGATTGTTTTTTGTTTATTTCCAAAACAGCTTTATTTTTTAAAGTTGTAAGGATCATTGCTTTATATGATATATAGATTAAAATTTAATTAAAATAATTAAAAGTAAATGGTATATTTATATCTTTCACTCTCTAACCCAAACAAAATAATTAGTTTTACTTATAGTCTGATGTTTGGGTCACAGATTCATTTATCATTTTAAAGGGTATCAGTATAACAAAGTCCAAGAATACCTGCAAAAATATATTTTGTGAAAGGCATAACGTGGGTTGTTAACGTCAGATAAATTGTGTAATAAAAACACTTCTGTACCATATTTGTTTGTGTCATTACTTTATTGTGAACTAAATAATTCAAATGCACAGTGTGTGCATGTATATACATACATATCAACATCTAGTACAATTCAGTGAAATAAATGCCACTGTTTCTGAATCAACTTTGGGTGATTCTCATGAGGTCAAAATAGAACTAAACTACAGAAATGAAAGAAGAAAGAAAATAAATATAAAGTCACCTACACTGATGAACCAAAACATTATGACCACCTACCTAAAACGAGGTTGGTCTTCCATGTGCAGCTAAAACAGCTCGTACCTGGCGAGGCATGGATGTTACAAGATTTCTAAATATGTCTTGTGGTACCTGTTACCAACACATAACAAGCAGATCCTTTAACTCCTTTAAGGTCCGTGGTTGAGACGCCGCAGATCGGAGTTGCTGTTCCAACACAAAACACAGATGCTAGATGGGATTGATGTCTGGGGAATTTGGAGGCCAGGGCAATACCTGGAAGTCTTCCTCATGTTCCGTGAACCAGTCTTGAATAATCCGGGTGGTGTGGCATGATGCATTATCCTGCTGAAAGACGGCACTGCCAGAGGGGAACACCGTTGCCATGAAAGGGTTTACCTGGTCAGCAATGATGTTTAGGTGGTAGATGTCAGAGTGTCCGGCACATGGTTGACCGGACTCAGGGTATCCCAGCAGAACATTGCCCAAAGCATGACACTGCCGCCACCGGCTTGTTTTCTTCCCATAGTGCATCCAGGTGCCATACTTCCTCAGGTAAATGACGCACACGTACCTGGCTGTCCACATAGTGCAACAGGAAACATGATTCATCTTGGACCAGACAACCTTCTTTCAATCACTCACGGTCCAGTTTCGATGTTGGTGTGCCCATTGCAGGCGCTGTCGCTGGTGAGCCATGGTTGGCATGGACATTCGGAGCAACCTGCGGCTACGCAGCCCCATTTTCAACAGGCTTCAATGTACTGTGTGTTGGGACACATTACTCCCGTCACCAGCATTCCAGTTACTGGCGAGTTATGCCACAGTTGCCCTTCTGTTGCCACATACCATCTGGGAGAGCCTTCTCTCACCTCGATGAGCTGTGGTCGTCCAACAACACACCGGCAGTTTGTGGGTTTTCTCTCCTTGGACCACTTTTGGTAGGTAGTAACCATCGCTGACCATGGGCGTGCCATTTCGGATATGCTCTGACCCAGTCGTCTAGCCATTACAATTTGGCCACTGTCAAAGTCACTTAAGTCTGCTGCCTTTCCCATCTGAAGAACAAGAGAAACATAGATTAATGGAGCTCAGTATCAGGTATTATTTATACCATGTCCCGACCCGTAGTTAATCTGCAGTTGCTTCAATTTGCATATTGACTAGCTGGTCATAATGTTTTTGGCTCATCGGTGTACTTCTACATTCCCAAAAAAACTGGAAATTTCTGGGAACTTAAATATACATTGAAAATAAAAATTAATGAAGTGCTTTCTTCCCTCTCCCAAAAAGAATTTTAAAAAAATCAGAATTAAAACCTTAAAAAGAAGCTAAAACATTTCTCTTTACTGTAAGAATCCACCTTCCTGCTTGCACCTTCATGATGGTGGGACTGTTAGTAATCCTGGGTATAACCTCCATGCACAAGCACGCTGTGGGTGACTACCCCGGGCGTGAACGAACATAAGCAGGGGTCGAGGTGTGGCACCCACACCACATGGAGGAATGCTGCCCCTCTGTGTTACCAGGCAGTACTAGGTGGTAGATGACTCTCATCAACTGGTGCAATACCACCACTTTGCTTATTGGAGGCTTGAAGTGGTGCAACCCATGTTTAGTCTCCAGAGCTGAGTTCCAATCAACCCTTCCCCACCTCTTCCATCATGCAGTATGACTGATGACATTTGAGATTATGATGAACATCATGGCAGGATCCAATCTTCCTTACATTTCGAGGGTACAGCTCTAAAACAGTGTTCGTAAGCCGGCCGCTAGTTAGTACACTGGACCGAACCTATTGGAAACTCTTTAGAAGGCTTCTGGATCAGCTAGTGTATAGTCTTGCTACCTCTACTCTGCCAGATAGTGGCTGGAGGGAGTCCGAGTAGTGTGTATGCGGGGGGGGGGGGGGGGAGGCATTGTTGAGGCCATGCTATGTCAAAGATCTGGGTATATTCTTACCATGTGTACGCCATATCCAAAAATTTCATTACTTCATACAGCATGTCTCTCCCCCCACCAATTTTTCTTACTATTGAATACACCATGAATTGTCAAACTAATAGAACAAGCTTATCTGAAAAAAGATCTAAACCTCCCAAACACTTCCTAGTTCATTTCACAAATATACGTGGTCTCAATTCTAATCTCAATGACGTCCATTTCCACTTGCAGTCTGCCAAACCCCATGTACTTTTTCTGACAGAATCTCAGTTATTGGTTGATTCAACTGCTGCTCATCTCAGTTGCCCAAATTATTCGCTGTATGATTCCTTTTGCCTCAAAGGTGGTACTTGTGCATATGTCCGTTCCGATATTCCCTGTCAGAGACTTGGCAATTTGGAATCTCCTCTTTTCGATCTTCTCTGGCTTAAGATCTCTCTACATCATTGTGTCAAATTCATAAATCACTCTTTCACTTCCTCTCTTTGCAACTTGAGTTTCCTCCGATCCAACTCTCCTAAACAGTGAGGGGAGCGTGAGTAATTTACTACAAGTCATAAGATTATTATAAAAAATATTTCACAATCAGCTCCAGCTGGCTTCCATTTTCTAGACACACTGACCCAGCTGGTCGAAATGCTGAGGCTTTTGCAATTACTAATGACCTTGCACAGATTGTTCATTTACCTACAAGTATACCGGACAATCCTAATCGTACAGCCAACACGCTTGATCTTTTTCTCACAAACAACCCTTCTAAGTACACAGTCGAAGTGAGTGGTCCTTTAGTCACCTCAGATCACAACTTGGTGATTGTCTCTTCTCCAATGGAGCCTTTATCTCATGGCTATTCCCAGCCTCGTATTGTTTGGCATTACAAGAATGCAAAATGGGATGACTTGCTAGATTTCTTTTATTATTTTCCTTGGTTGGATTACTCTTTCAAAACTTCTGATGTCAACGTTTGCTCAGATTGTGTCAGTGAAATTATTCTTGTAGGAATGGGATCCTTTATTCCACACTCCACTTTAAAATCTCTTCTCTACCTAAACTTTGGTTTTCCAATGAATGTGCTAAGGCTGTTCAAGAGAAGAACGTTGCATATCGTAATTGGCTTGTTTCAAATTCATCAGTTTCATTTTCTGCCTACACCAAAGCTCGCAACAATTGTAAAGCAGTTATTAATCAGTCCAAACTAGAGTTTGAACAGACTAAGAGTAGAAAACTTGCTTCTTACCCTAATGGTAACCGAGCATTCTGGTCTCTTGCGAAAGCTATTGGCTTCAACTTTTGCCCATCTCTGCTCCGACATCTATCAAAACCAGATGGTTCTGTTGTCACTTCAGCCAAGGATAAAGCTGACCTGCTAGCATCCCATTTTCCTTCCAACTCATGTATTAATGATCTTGGTAAAACACCTCCCACCATTCCCAACATGCTCCATTCAGTGCCTCCTGTGGTCTTCCGTCAAAATGATGTCAGAAGGATTTTGATGAATCTTGATGCAAAGAAAGGTCCAGGTCCTGATGGTACTTGTTCTCAAAACCTGTGCTCCTGAACTTACTCCTGTTCTTTGCCACCTTTTTTCACTTTCTTATTCCAAGGGTGTTTTTCCTTCTGCTTTGAAATTTGCTTATATCCAACCAGTTCCTAAAAAGGGTGACAAATCCCTCCCTTCCAATTATTGTCCTATTGCAATTACTTCTACTCTTTCTAAAGTAATGGAGAAATCAATTAACCGCCAACTCAAACTACCTAGAAACCTTCCGTCTGATCAACGATTGCCAGTATGGATTCTGTCAGTGTCGATCCGCTGGTGATATTCTAGCTTATGTTACTCATTTATGGACAAATTGAATTTAAAAGTTTGGTGAAACACAAGCAGTTGCACTTAACACCTCAGAGGCTTTCGAACGTGTTTGGCATAAAGTTTTTCTAAACAAGCCTCCATCTTATGGTTAGCCAACTGTTTTTTGTAATTGGTTATCCAGTTTTTCTCGCTGATCGCTCACTGAGGGTGATGGTAGATGTCTCTCTGTCTTCTAACTTCTCCACTAATGCTGGTGGTCCCCAAGGTTCAGTCCTTTCCCCCACTCTTTTCCTCTTGTATATTAATGACATTTTTCCGTTGACTGGAAATCCTATCCATAGTTTTGCTGATGATAGCACATTGCATTCCACTTTCCATTTTGAAAAATCTTACCCTGCTCAATCTGCTTCAACTTCTCGAATATCCTTAAATGCTGATCTCCAGTGGGGCAAAGACAACTTAGTTGATTTCAATCCTTCTAAAACTCAGTCTTGTCTTTTATCTTTTTAAAAGGATTCTTCTGCTCCTATGCTTATCTTTGGTGACACTCCGATTTCTAGGTAAAATCATATATCTCTTTTGAGGATTACCCTGACTTCTAATCCTCTCTTGGCACAAGCACATTACAAATATTGCTCCTCTGCATCTAAAAAACTTGGTTTTCTTTTTCATTCTCGGCATTACTTTTCTTCCAAACAGCTGTTCACTCTGTACAATCCACCCTACCATGGAATATTGTTCCCACATCTTGGGTGGTGCCCCAAAAACCTCTCTCAGGCTTCTAGATTCCATTCAGAAGAAGGAAGTTAGGGTAATTAATGACTCCTCTCTTACAGAGTTAGAGAGGAGTCATTAATTAACTTGCTGTCTCATAGATGTACTGTTTCTGCTGCATGCCTTTTCTACAGATACTTTCCTGGGCACTGTTCTTCTGAATTGGCTTCTATAATTCCCGCTGTCTCTCTCTCTTGCTTTCAAAACAGTCCGAACACGTGCAACCACCAGCCAACATCCATTTACTGTCCAACTTCAAACTCACAGAACTAACTTTTCATCTTCCTTGTTTATTCATTCAACTGCCATTTTCTGGAACAACCTTCCTTCATACGTATTTCCTGAAAATTACAGTCTACAGAAGTTCAAGTCTAATGTCAACAAATATCTTCTTTCATCTTCTGAACCCTCAACTTCATGTTTGGGGTTTTTATAAAAAAAAAAAATCCAGCAATCTATAAAAACATAACCCATATTACTTCCCAATTTTGAATTTGTCCTGCTGACAGTTAACTGAAATAAAAATAGAGGTGGGCAATAATTTGGTGCAAGTTTCAGAAATGGAATTAGGATTCAGCCTAAACATTTTTCTGATGAAAATCAAGTATAGATCACTTAAATTTTCTGAATTCGGTTAGAATTTTTTTTTTTTCAGCATGGTCTGTGTTTGGACTATGTATAAATATAGTGCAAATGCATCAGGAATACATAGCTATATCTGAATAAATCAGATTATTAATAAAACGGCATCGTTTTAAGTTATATCTCATATTGTGAATACCTTCACAACGAGTTGCCATGATATTGCACTACTTCGAATAAGTAACGCTTCACCTAAGGAGAAGACTAATGTTACTTATTCTCAGATGGATACCACCACCCAGACGGCACCGTTTCAGGGCTATTTGGCCCTTCTTCGGTGGGTGGGTAGGTACCCGAGTGATGCAATGATGGCAAAACAGTTATGAAGTATAACTCCACAATATGAGAGATGCCTGATGGTGTATCATGTATTTAGACTCAAGCGTTTAGGGCATAAGCCTCAAGCTATGAAGGAGTCTAGACTATGTATAAATATAGTGCAAATGCATCAGGAATACATAGCTATATCTGAATAAATCAGATTATTAATAAAACGGCATCGTTTTAAGTTATATCTCATATTGTGAATACCTTCACAACGAGTTGCCATGATATTGCACTACTTCGAATAAGTAACGCTTCACCTAAGGAGAAGACTAATGTTACTTATTCTCAGATGGATACCACCACCCAGACGGCACCGTTTCAGGGCTATTTGGCCCTTCTTCGGTGGGTGGGTAGGTACCCGAGTGATGCAATGATGGCAAAACAGTTATGAAGTATAACTTCATAACTGTTTTGCAGTTATGAAGTTATGAAGGTATTCACAATATGAGATATAACTTAAAACGATGCCGTTTTATTAATAATCTGATTTATTCAGATATAGCTATGTATTCCTGATGCATTTGCACTATATTTATACATAGTCTAGACTCCTTCATAGCTTGAGGCTTATGCCCTAAACGCTTGAGTCTAAATACATGATACACCATCAGGCATCTCTCATATTGTGGAGTTATACTTCATAACTGTTTTGCCATCATTGCATCACTCGGGTACCTACCCACCCACCGAAGAAGGGCCAAATAGCCCTGAAACGGTGCCGTCTGGGTGGTGGTATCCATCTGAGAATAAGTAACATTAGTCTTCTCCTTAGGTGAAGCGTTACTTATTCGAAGTAGTGCAATATCATGGCAACTCGTTGTGAAGGTATTCACAATATGAGATATAACTTAAAACGATGCCGTTTTATTAATAATCTGATTTATTCAGATATAGCTATGTATTCCTGATGCATTTGCACTATATTTATACATAGTCTAGACTCCTTCATAGCTTGAGGCTTATGCCCTAAACGCTTGGGTCTGTGTTTGTTAAATGGAGAATATTCTTACTGGGATCAAATACACTTAAGTACAATGGTGTAAGAATATTTGCTGATACCCTTGAGTCAGTGTTAGGAGGGTCAGAGAACTTAGCTTTGGGGGCGGGTGCAGAATACACAGACTAATAGATTAATGGCAGCCACAGTTAGACATGATAGAATCTTGCATTGCTTCTATTGGTACATGCATCCATCGGGAAGGAAGACATCTGGGATTTGAAGACATTGTTGGAAAGTCCTCATATAATTAAGGAAATACATGGGATGTGTAAGGGTTACTAAGAGTAAAAACAAATGCATGTATATTGCATGTACATTAATGCTAGGAGCATAGTGAATATTTTTGAATCTGCCGGTTATCAAGTGTGGATGTTGTGGGGATATCACAGTCATGGTGCTTCTCAGGCATAAGTGATGGAGAATTTGAATATGAGGATTACAAAAAGGCGGAGGGAGGAATAAATCTCTTGGTTAAGAAGCACATTAAATCTAAGGCAGTGCATCTATTTGACATGGGTGACTAGTGCAATGTTGGGGTTATCATAGACATAGTGTCACTCAGATATGAGGGATTCAGAATTTGAATATGGGGAGTACAATGTGTACAGACAGGACAGGAAGTTAGTTAAGCCCTTAGTTAAGAAGCACATAAAATCAAAGGCAGTGCATCCAGTGGACATGGGTGGCCAGTGCAATGTTGAGTCAGTTTGGTGTGACATAAACACTAGGAAAACAAAAATGAGAGTAGGAGTGTTGTTTAGGCCCAATGATTATGCTGATTATAACAAAAAAAAAATTTACAGGCATACAGAGTGAGTCAATAAATCAGAATGTCTTATGGTGGAATTTAACTTTCTGGATACTGACTAGGCCCTGTGGGTTGGTCACTCACACAGTAGTGAGGCATTTGTGGATATATTGGATGATTGTTTTTTACAGCAACATGTTACCAGAGAGGCAATAGGATAAAGCAGCACTCTTGATCTGATTATCAGAAGCAAAACACATGAAATAAGAATGTGTAGATAAATGATCCATTGGGTGGCAGTATTGGTCTATTGAATTGTGAGTTATTTAAAGATATAACTACTGCAAAGTGTAGGGCTTTTGCCTTCATAGAGGTGATACAGTAGTCTGAGAGCTTTTAAATTCTTATGGCAGCAGGACCTCCTGATGATGCTACCAGAAGCAAATTCTAAATGGAAAGCGTTCAGAGAAGTAATCATAGAAGCTTCTAGGCTTTTAATACCAATTAAGAGATATTGTTGAGGGCTTAGACCTAAATGGATGCCAGATGAACTGATGACTCTTGTGGCAGGGAAGAAAAATACATGGGATGTGATACAGAGGCAAACAGTTCATATAAACTAGTCTGCAATCAATTTAGCAGATTATGAGAAGTATCAAGGAAAAAAATGCAAAGAAAAGCAGTGAAGGCTTTTTTTACTTTGTAAACAATAGAAGGAAAGGGATGAATTATATTGGTCTTTTCGATATGAATGGTTTAACTGTTGATGAATCTGCTCAGTATGTTGGCAAACTAAATAGATATTTTGCATCTACATTTACACATGAGCAATTTTTTTAGTGTTTGGGATGCCAGAATTATACCAAATTCCAACATGGAGCTAAATGATTTTGTTGATAATGGAGAGGAAAGTGAAAGAAAAATTGAAGCTAAATGTAAAAAAGGCACCTGGGGAAGGTGGGATCTATCCGAATACATTATGGGAGGCAGCAAATGAAGTGAGCAAACCTTTAGCCATAATTATGAGAGCATTGCTAGATTCAGGTAAGGTATCTGTGGACTGGGGATGTGCAAAGGTTATCACCATTCTACAAGAGGTGGGGGGGGGAATCAAAGGTGAGGTGAGTAATTATAGATTTGTTAGCTTGACTTCTCTTCCAGGGAAAATTTTGGAGTTACTGGTTAAAGAAGTAATGCAGAATCATCTAGACTGGAATGCATAGCATGGATTTGTTAAGGGGTGATGTTGTTTGACCAATCTTATTGGATACTGATAGTAACAAAGGAATTAGATGCAAAAATTTTTGACAATAATACAATTATATTTGAGAAAAACTCAACACTTCCACATAAAATACTGCTGTGCAAATAGAGCAGTGTGGCATTAAGGGTAAGTTACTGCTTGGATAAAGGGATAGTTTTGTGGGTGAAGACTGGTTATCAGTCTTCACCCACAAATCGGTACTGCTCCTCTTGGTCTTCTGTTACTAGTAGAGTTCCCAAGGTTTCAGTGCTAGTCCCATTATTGTTTTCTGTATTTATTAATGATATCACTGGGGGCATATCAGGCTTAATGTCTAGGTTTGCAGAAAGTGGTTAATGACAGTAATCAGATATGCTACTGAAACAGGATCAGGCAAAATTAGACAGATGGGCTGTTTAATTTTGAAGTTTAACAATGACAAATGCGAGATACTGTATATGGGTAGCAGTTATCCCAGAATAACATACAAACTGTGTATACCACACTCAGGTTAGTGGAGAATGAAAAGGGCCTGTAGGTAATGGTGCAGGCAGATGTAGTTCTTTGAGCATTTGAGGTGGGCTGCTAAGACAGTTCATGATTTTTTTCAATGATATACAGGAATTTTGCCAGCATTGATACAGAAGTGATTATTTCATTGTACTGTATAAGGCAATGGTTAGGCCACATCTTGAGTACTGGATACAGCTCTGGAGGCCTCATTTTAGAAAGAGTATGGTTCTGCTGGAACAGGTGCAGGGAAGAGCCATGAAATTAGTGAATGTGATGAGGGGATGTTCTTGCCAAGATAGGCAACAGCTCTTCAGGTTGCAGCATATGGAGACTATTCATCTGATTGACGGGCTTAAGGCTTTGAATAGATTGGGTAAGATATTGTGCTTCCTGTGCAGAATGCACACATGGGGGGGATAAAAATTCAAATTGAGGAAGGGTGTTTGAAGAATAGATTTGTGGAAAAATATCTTCAGAGGTGGATAGCTGGAATGAATTCAAAGAAAAACTTTGGAAGGGGTTGGACAGGTGATGTGAGAAGTGTGTGGGAATTCTTATAGATTTCTTCCACTAAGTGTGATTGTAATAAGCACATTTTCAGAGCCCCTAAGAGCCTTTGAAGAATGGGCCTTGAGCAATGAGATGTTTGATTAGAGCAGTGTTTCTTAATCTATGGGTCACGACCCAAATTGGGATTGCCAGCTGTCTTTGGGTTGTGAGATATTTTTGACTTGATTACTGAAAATTGACAGAATTACAAATTGGCTCAATTGAAAAGCACGACAGTAAACTTTATTAGCAAGGTTTGCTAAGGTGCACATTTTGCCAAGCAGAAACATTGCTAACCTCATATAATAAAGGGCAACTACCACATAAACTACAAAGAAGCACTCCACAGGATTTTAATTGGCATCTGCTTAGGTATCACGTGGGTTCTTGTGGGGTCCATTCCTTCGAATTCTGTAATGGCCTTTCACTCGTCTTCTATTCTGGATATCATGACTTCGTCTCTTTCTGCTTCAGCTACTCTGGGTTGTATTTCTTCTTGCTCTTTCTCCTCTGGTTCCATTGTATGCTGTTCCTCCTCTGGTTCCAGATTGACCATATTCTTTGTTCTTTGTAGTTTGATTGTTCACATCCTGCTTGATTTTTTCCAAGATGGCAGGAGCTGTTAGGTTCTTTGTGACAATTGTCCTTTGGTCTGCTAATTGCTGTTCGGTGACCTGAATATTTGGGAATTATTCCAACCACTTGGTATGTAGTCGTGACCATATGGGTCTCTAGCCCGGTTATTTCATAATGTGCTCGCATGATGTACATATTCATTTCGATGCTCCACTTCATGCGTTGGCATTTTTTCCTTCCTGGGTGGTCAATAGCGCAGTTGCACAGGAAGCACTTCCAGTTGGTGGGGCTGGATGGTCTTGCCCTTCTCTTGTGGTAGACATACGGGGGACAGTGGCACTTGCTCCATTGTCTTGCTCAGGAGACTGTCTCCAACTTTTCGAAACGAACCCTCTGCCTAAGGCCTGACCGCGAGTGACTATACTGCACCACGCCCGATGTGGTATGATTAATATTTATCTGAGACATCCATCTATGGAGGTGGACTTGTTTAGCTTCAGCTAAACAAGTCCACCAGTGTCCAGTGGTTTTTTAAGTTCCGCGAATGACACCAGATCTCACCACTATCTGCCTCAGCTGTCACCAACCTTTTTTATTATTATTATTTTTTTACTATTATATCGCTTTCCCAGCTTAATAGAGCCACGTTCGCTTCCACCAAGTCGGGATTTGATCTCTGGTCCATTAGGCTGGTAATCTCGTGTCTTAACCACTGGGCCATCGTGCCCCATTATAATAATTTTTTTTTGATTGGTGCAACATAAGCCTTAGGCTTCCTTGCACCATATGGCCATTACTAATACTAATGCCCTCGGAACATCTTATCAACATCAGCTGTTGTGGCAACAAACAAGAATTCGTGAGATGAGTGCAAGTATTACTATGACCCATATCAGATCAATGCGGATCTAAATTATTGGGTCGATATATCCAAGTATACAGGGTGTTTCAGTTAAACGTTTCAGAACTTCTAAGAGGAGTAGGGTACATCCTGACAACTCGAAATCATATAGCAATGTGGGTCGGAAATGCTTTCCTGAAGCGGTGTTGTACACAGAAGCACCATAAAGAAAAGAGACCGTAAGTGAGAAATCGTTTTAATAATACATGAAAAGAAGCAAAAGGTACATGGATTAAAGTGTTCGAAGTTTCTTCCACGGGCTACAATGCACGCCTCACATCTCCGACGCATGGACATCCGAACATTCTGGAATACTCCAGGAGAATTTCGAATTTCTTCGGCAGCTACTGCGGTTCTTGCAACCAGCTCCTCAGCATTGTCAACAGGGGTGTCATAAACTAGCGATTTCATATGACCCCAGAAATAAAAATCAAGACATGATAGGTCGGGTGACCGAGCAGGCCAACGCATGGGACCACCACGTCCGATCCACTGTTGACCAAATGTGACATCCAGGTAGTTACGAACATCGCTATAATGGGCAGGGGCTCCATCGTGTTGGAACCACATTGTCTGTTGCGTCGATGCAGAAATCTGTTCATCTCTCAAAAGTTGTGGCAATACTTGCTGCAGAAAGATCAAGTAGATAGGTCCGGTTAGACGACACGGTAACAGGTAAGGTCCGATGAGGTGATCTCCCATAATACCGGCCCATACATTGACCGAAAATCGAATCTGTGCTGCACGACGTCGTATTGCATGCGGGTTCTTGACCGCCCAGATATGGTCGTTATGCGTGTTGAAAATTCCTTCCCTTGTGAAGGATGCCTCATCGGAAAACAACACTTCAGCAGGAGTCGCAGTAGCTGCCGAAGAAATTCGAAATTCTCCTGGAGTATTCCAGAATGTTCGGATGTCCATGCGTCGGAGATGTGAGGCATGCATTGTAGCCCGTGGAAGAAACTTCGAACACTTACTTTAATCCATGTACCTTTTGCTTCTTTTCATGTATTATTAAAACGATTTCTCACTTACGGTCTCTTTTCTTTATGGTGCTTCTGTGTACAACACCGCTTCAGGAAAGCATTTCCGACCCCACATTGCTATATGATTTCGAGTTGTCAGGATGTACCCTACCCCTCTTAGAAGTTCTGAAACGTTTAACTGAAACACCCTGTATAGCTATTCATCGCCAACGACACCAAAATTTGCAACTGTACAGCGTCATTGGACCATTGATAACTAGAAAAAATTACCCTTTCCAATGAATGGCATTTCTTGCTATGGCGTGTGGATGCAAGATGGAGGCCACTGCCACAAACTGGTAAAGAGAAATGACCGATGACCTGGTCCAACAGAAACGGGCAGGTGACGGCAGTGTTTTGGTATGGGGGATTTTCTGGGGAATCTCTTGGCGACCTCATACCCCCAGAGTGCGCACAATGTTTAAAACTACCTGCCTACTGTGGCTAATTAGGTACACAACTTCATGATGATTGTTTTCCTGGATGGAACATATCTGTTCCATCCAGGAAAATATGCTGGGTAATCGCCCTGTTACTTTGCTGTTTTTGTTTGCGAGTGGTTTACGAAACACGAAAATGACTTTCAGTTACTATCTTGGCTATTGAATTTGCTGGATATGAAACCCACAGAACATCTCAGGGATTAGGTGGATTGGCAGATCCAGCTTTTGGATTCTTCACTACGGATATAGTGGCATAGTGTTGAGCGTAAAACTCACCACTGGTAGTTTTCCACGATGACTAAAACCAAACCAAACTATTATATTAGGCCACCCGAATATTTAAATTCATCTGTCGGGCATTGTCTGTTATGTCTGTTCTATGGTTCCCCCCGTTTCTGGGGGGGGGAAACTTTGCCATCTATGCCCCAAGACTGCCTAACTCAGCCACGGAGTGAAAAAAAAAGCCCATTAAAGTTCCTCGCGTCATCGATGGAATTCAAACCCGGGCCTTTTCCACCTGGTGGGAGGATGATGACGGCACCACTGTGCCACCCATGCAGAGTTTTCCACGACCGCTATCAGTACTCATGTAGTATACTTGTAGTTGGGAGTGAACCAGGCTACCTCTCTAGCTTCATTCTCTGGCTGCTTTCTGCTAGGTGCACCTGAGTTTTCCAAGGATGCCAAGTAAAAATAAATTAATGAAGTCAGCAGGAAAATGGCAAAGAAGGGTAGGTAAGAATGAATAAGCTGAAAAAGGAAATAGGCCACAGTGAGCGGAGCATACTAGAGGTGGGAGGGGATGGAGAAAGGGACTATCCCCAGGGAGTAAATTTGTGGACAGCAGCTCCCATGGGATCCCCATTTGGCCCATATCCTTACCCATAAAGGTATGCAGTTCTAACCCCGAGGATTTGCAGTAATCATAACCCAGGAGGAGCTTGCATTTAATCATACCCGTGAGAAGTCTGCAGTTTGTCCTACCCCCGAAGAGGTTAGCAGTTTATCCTACCACAGTAGGGGTTAGCGGTGTATCCTAACAATCAGGCATTAGAAGTTTAGCGCCAGCTGCTAGGTCCTACCCCACGGGTGGTTTGCTAGTACTAGGAGAGTTCCTTTGAGCTTCCAGGGAAGTAGTGTGAATCAAGTTAAAAGGAAAGGTCTTTAACAAGTTTGGTTTTGATAGCATGTTATCTTGAGGTTCAGGTAATCAGTTGTTCATAGCAGAGTTTTCCTAGTGTCAAAGACTGACTGGGTGAATTCTCTAAAAGCTGTGTAGTGTTGCTTGCCCATCATGAGTAAGTGTTCCCTGTTCTCCGGGCGTTCTTAGATATTAGTGATGGGTCTCAGTCAGTGGTTTCATAGTTTGCACTGTGCATTATATCGTTCCGATTGTCGATGTCTTTGCATGTGCGAAGAGGATTGTCCTCCACTCCAAGTGAAGTTAGCCTTTCCTTGAATAGTCCATAACCAGTTAACAGGAAAGTTGATTTCAGGCTTACCTGGGAGGAGTCTTGAGAGTGAAGATAATCGACGGGAAAATTTTTTTATTAATTAATCTTTAGTGTTGTTTTTCCCTGATCCGTGCAAGATTCTAGGCAGTGTTTCCGTTATAAATTTCTCTTCCTCTTTGGGATTTGGTCGTACACTTCAGCTGGAATAATATTTCGTAGTGTATAATAAAAACCTGTTTTAATGACCTCCAAATAGAGCAGCATTAAAGCCAGTTAACACCAGCAAAGAGGGGAGATAACTGTCCAACATGCTGTAAAGTGTTAGTTTGATGGCACTAGGGGTTTCCCTCATCTCCGCGTTGTATTCTTTGTACGTGTGACAGAACTCTGTGGAGGCCAGAGATTTAAAAAGTGTGTGGGGAGTGGTTGTGTAGTATTATGTTCTGTTGTTTCTCTGACCATTTAGCCATTAGGACCCACCGTTGTCCACACTTTGCCACGAACAGGCAGGTCAGGCACCCAGTAGATTATTTAAGTACTCTGGCAGGCCCTGCCACTTAATTTCCGAGGATTTCAGTGGCAAGGCCTCATATATAAACTAAATCATAATGATTTAGTGCATTAGTTTAAAAATGTAGACAGTAAATATGTTCTTGCTCTGTTCATTGACTTTGTAAGAACTTTTTATTCAGACTGACACGAGAGTATTCTTTACTCTCGTGCCAGGGGAGACAAAGACCAATAGATTGATAGTAGCCACTGGCAGAGGTGAAAGAGATTCTTGCACTGCTTCTATTAGAATGAGCAGAAGCCTGAAAAACAAGATGCATGATATTTCAGAGACTGCTGGGAGCCATTGCGGTACAAGTAAACACATGGGTTGTGTTAGGGTAGCTAAGAATAGAAACAGGTGCAGGTATACTTGCGTGTACACCAATGCTAGGAGTTTAGTAAATAAATTTGATGAATTTGAGGTATTGCTCAAAACATCAAAGCAGATATTGTTGGGATATCAGAGACGTGGTGTCACACAGATATAAGGGATGCAGAACTGGAATTTGGGGAGTACAACGTCTACAGAAAGGATAGACAGGATAGGAAGGGGGGAGGGGTTATGCTATTAGTTAAGAAACACATAAAAACCAAGGAAGTGAAGCCAGTCGACATCGCTGGACAGTGCAGTGTTGAGTCAGTTTGGTGTGACATAAGCATTGGGAGATCAAAATTGAGAGTAGGAGTGTGCTATAGGCCTAATGACTCTGATGAGTATAATAAGAAACTGAACAGGGAAATAGAGTGGGCCAGTAAATCAGAGAGTCTTATAATAGGAGATTTTAATTTCCCAGATATTGACTGGAATTTGGGGGCTGGTCACTCACACACTAGCAGGGCTTTTGTGGATTTATTGGATGATTGTTTTCTACATCAGCATGTTCGGGAGGCAACTAGAGGGAGTAATACTCTTGATTTGATTATCAGCAGTGATTCTTCATGCATTAAGAATCTGCAGATAAATGAACCACTAGGTGGCAGTGATCACAGTGTGCTGAAGTGGGATTTACTCAAAGAGGTAACTACCATTAGGGGTAAAGGGAAGGGTTATTGCTTCCGTAAAGGCGACTACGATTGACTGAGACAGTATTTAAATTTATACAGTGGGACCAACTGATGATGTTACCAACAGCAAATTCAAAATGGGCAGTATTAAAAGAACCTATCTTGGAAGCTACTAGGCTTTACATACCAACTAAGAAATATTGTTCAAGGTTTAGGCCAAAATGGATGTCAGATGAACTAATGAGACAGAGAAGAAAATGGCAGAGAAGAAAAATGCATGGGATACATAAAAATTAACACATGACACAGAAGCCTATGATAGATACAAGTTGATATGCAACCAAGTTACAAAGGAGGTTAGGCAGGGGAAGGCAGATTACGAGAAATCCTTGGCAAGGGATGCAAAGAAAAACAGCAAAGAGTTCTTTACTTATGTAAACTCTAGAAGGAAGGGGATGAATCAGATTGGTCCACTTGATATTGATGGGTCAACTGTTGATGATCCTGCTCAGGTAGCTAACAAACTAAATGAATATTTTGCATCGACATTCACACATGAGGAGTTATTCAGCGAGGGGAATGCCAGAGGTGTATTCAACTCTAGCAGTAAGCTACAGAATCTTGAAATAACTGGGAGTAAAGTGGAGGAGAAACTGTTGAAGTTAAACACAAGAAAGGCATCCGGGGTGGATGGGATCTATCCAGTTATATTAAAGGAGGCAGCAAAGGAAGTAAGCAAACCCTTAGCCATAATTATGAGAGCTTCCTTGGACTCAGGGGAGGTACCCATAGACTGGAGAAGTGCAAATGTGACCCCAATTCACAAAGGAGGATCAAAGGCTGACACAAGTAATTATAGACCTGTGAGCTTAACTTCTGTTCCAGGAAAATTAATGGAGGCACTGGTTAAAGAAGCACTGCAGGATCATTTAGACAACACTTCAGTTATAGCTCGGACACAGCATGGCTTTGTTAAGGAAGTCTTGCCTGACCAATTTGATTGGATACTATGATGCAGTCACAAAAGAACTGGATGCAGGGAATAACTTTGATATTATATACTTGGATCTTAGAAAGGCTTTTGATACTGTTGCACATGGAAGACTGCTACACAAATTGGAGCATTGTGACATTGGAGGCAAATTGCTGCTATGGATAAAGGGGTGGTTGAGGGGGAGAAGACAGAGAGTGGTAATCAATGGACACTGCTCATCGTGGACTAATGTTATTAGTGGAGTCCCGCAGGGCTCAGTGTTGGGTCCATTATTGTTTTCTGTATTTATAAATGATATTGATGATGGTATATCAAGCTTAATGTCCAAGTTTTCAGACGATACAAAGGTTGGCAGGGTTGTCAAGGACACTACTGACACTATGCTGCTGCAACAGGATCTGGAAAGGTTGAGCAGATGGGCTGAGAGGTGGCAAATGAAGTTTAACATTGACAAATGTAAAGTACTACACATGGGAAACAGCAGCCCCAGAGCAACGTATCAACTCTGTGGTACTACACTGACAGTGGTAGAGAATGAAAGGGACTTGGGGGTGGTTGTGCAGGCAGATATGAAGTTCTCTGAGCAGTGCAGACGGGCTGCAAGAGTAGCTCATGGAGTATTGTCAATGATATACAGGAATTTTTCCAGCAGGGATAAGGAGGTGATTATTCCCTTGTATAAGGCAATGGTCAGGCCACACCTAGAGTACTGTATACAGGTCTGGAGGCCTCATTTCAAGGAGGATGTAGAGCTGCTGGAACGAGTACAGAGAAGGGCAACAAGATTAGTGAATGGAACAAAGGGGTGCTCTTACGAAGAAAGGCTTAAGTTTTGCAAATCACAGTGTCTGGAGACTAGGCACCAGCGAGGTGATCTGATAGAGGTGTATAAAGCCTTGAATGGTTTGAGCATGCTCAATGCTGATGGGATTCTTCCTCTAGCTCAGAATAATCACCTGAGAGGGCATAAATTCAAATTGAGGAAAGACAGATGTAGGATAGACGTGCGGAAATTTGCCTTTAGCCAGCGGGTGGTTGATTGGTTGGTGGAACAGGCTTCCATCCCTTGTAGTGGAGGTTGATAGCCTAAATAAGTTTAAGGCTCAGCTGGACAGGTATTTTGAACGAACAGAGGGGTGAAGTGGAAGTGGGTTTTTTTTTTGGCTGATACTGCATAAGCTTGCTTTCTTGCATCAAATGCCTCTACTAATGCTAATGCTAAATGCTAATGCTAATAGTGATAGAATGAGGATAGCTGGAACGTATCGCTCTCGTATTGCACTAATAGCTCTACGAATGAGAAGAAAGATAGAAATAGAGTAGAAAGGTAAAAAAGTACACAAAAATTATTAAAACATACAGGGCTAGCTGGGGTTGTAAAGCCAACCTTTTAGTAAGAGTCCTGGCTTTATAAACAGTTAGTATAAAAAGGAGATAAATACCAAATGCTTGTACTGCAGGGAAAAAGCAGGCGAAAAAATATATATCTCAAAACAGGTCTAAAAACCGAAAGTATAATAAGAAAGGGAACGATACCTGGAGTTTTCAAGTAAAATGTAGTGGAAGGAAGACGGTAGGAAAATAAAGCACACATATTTAGTAGAGTAGATGGATGTATCTAAAGCATAACTACAGGATAAAGCAATTTATCCTGTAGTATAGTACAGGATAGCAATCTAAAGCATAACTATAGGATAACTCATAAAGACAGCTCCATTGTCCAGGGAAAATAAGCCTGGTTGTAATAAGCTATTTTTTAATATTTTATCTTTTTATTTCCACATCAGTGGGTACCCCCGGACAGCCTGGTTCGGCTAGATGGGTGTACAATATAAATATTCAAGGCATTGATTGAATTAAAAGAAAGAAAAATACATTGTATTTACAACACAGACAATTGTTTCAAAACCGTGCAGGTATTTACCTTCAAGGCAGATAATAGTATGGGCACCGTATTTAACTAACAGGAAATTAGTGTCTAGGGGATACCCGGAGGGATCTCCTATTCTGGACCAATGGCTTAAATTGAGACAAACAGCTTTCCATAAAATAACATTTTCGGGTGATCTACTTATTTGTGTGCTTGGTAATTCCAGAAAGATTGTTGAAGAGAAGGCTGAAATGGTTCTTGGGATTCTAACATCATGGGCTATTGTAAATAAATTAACAATTTCAGAAGAAAAAAACAGTTATGGTGTTAGTTAAAGGTCACCTTGATATTAACCGACTACCAAAAATTTTGTTAAATTGTAAGCAAATTAAATTTGTTACCCATTAGGTATTTTATTAGATGCTAGGTTAACTTTTGTTCCGCACTTGCATTATTTGACGAATAAAATTAAGAGTTTCAGTGCAGCAGTAATACGGATTTCCAGATCAGAATGGGGGTTTTGTAGGTCAGTTTTAAATCTTTATTATAAGGCAGTTTTTCTGCCAATAGTGACTTATGTATCATCAGTTTTGGTAACTTGCGTGAATAAGATTAAATTTAAAGCCAAGTTAAAATTATTCAAAGAAAAATGCTGTTGGCAATTCAGAGGGTTTGCAGAACTGTGTCAACAAATGCCCTGCAGGTATTAGCAGGCCACATGCCGCTAGATCTTTTTATTTACAGTATATAGAGCTTTTTGTTACCATATTAGGAAGCGTAATAATTCCACATGTTTAAACGTTGTATGTGATCCTAGCAGTGATCCTAAGGTTGAAAAGAATAGAATATATACTAAGTTAATGGAAATCTGGCAAGCCAGATGGACGGATAGCATTACTGGTGCGGTCACTAGACTTTTAATTCCAAATGTTTCTTTTGAATGCTTTAAACTGAATAAATGTTTTTTCCTAGTATCAATACTTCTTTTTTATTATCAAGGCATGGGTCATTGAATAGAAAATTATATTATTTTGGTTTAAAGTCAAACTGTTATTGTGCATGTGATGTTTAAGAAACTTGGTGCCATGTATTATATGATTGTTTGTTGCATGAGAATTACAGAGCTGCAATAACGAATGCAATTAGAGGCCTGCGTAGCCGAATGGTCAGGAGCGGGCGTGCAATAGCACACGCTCTTTGAGTAGATCGGGGGTTGAAGCCACTGACTGCTAAATACAGTTGAACTGCCACCACGCACTGGACCAGCGTGGCCGATTATAATCCTTTTCCCTTAACATGAATTGTTGAGGAGGCTTTCATCTTGCAGTGGGTTGATAATGGCTGCAGTTTACCTTTATTAAAGAATGGCATTAGTGATTTGAGGTATGGAAATGAAAATAATTACTTGTTGTACATACTAATCAAAAATGAAAGAGCAATAAAAACTTTGTATAAAACAATAGGGGATATCATTCGCGATCCACTTTTGACTTCTTGTGAACACGGAAACGATCCGAATAAGTTAGTCCCTTAAAGGAAGTTTTAGACAATTTTAAAGTTTAAATTATTTGTAAATTGATGTATAGTTATCTCGTGGTATTCAGATTTTCAGGAAGTTTTAGACAATTTTAAAGTTTAAATTATTTGTAAATTGATGTATAGTTATCTCGTGGTAATCAGATTTTCAGGAAGTTTTAAACAATTTTAAAGTTTAAATTATCTGTAAATTTATGGATATTTATTTCGTGGTGTCAAGATTATCACGACGATTTCAATTCTCATATTAGCATACATTATTGGTTGGTTTGGGGGTTGATGGCTGTCGACTTTCCGCGAATCTTCTCGATGCGCTAGGTTGGATATTAGTATTGAATACATGATGATTTTAATAGGTAGCTTTTTTTAAAAAAAAAATCATAAATTGATTTAATTAACATGGTATACTGATTCACACAAGAATACATTTATACGCCCGTGACCACCAAATACGGAGGATGTGGAAAGGTCAGGGAATGACCTCCGCATATCCCCGGAGCCATATGGCCTTAGTTGCTAATGCTCCTTAAAAAAAAAAAATAAAAATAAAAAATAAATAACATTTATACGCGATTGAGTGTTGAGAGAATTACAGTCCTACAATAAAGGTATGAGGTTTTCTCTTAAAATTTAAAATTGTTAGATTATAAGTTTGTTGCTTTTCAAAAGTTTGCTGTTTCTAAAAAGAAGACAGTTATCAGTCTGGATATTTGGGGTACAGTTTTTTTTTTTTTTTTTAATTATTATTATTTTTTTTTTTTTTTTTTTGCTGGCTCCCAAGCCTGGACAACTGGAGGTGGGATTGGTGGCACCCTCTGGTCTAGCACTTATACCAGAGAGCGCGGAATTTTGTGCGGTCAGCGCAGACAGTATAGTTGACTCGGGCCCGACTCTACGTTCATAGGGATGGGCATCAAGTAGCGGTTAACCTAGGTGATGACTGCTCCCTGGATGATAAGTTGCCTGTGTATAACATAAACCCACACACACACACATTACACAAACCTAACACTACTTCTTTTTTTTTTTTTTTTTTTTTTCAGGCGCGTTTACGTAGTACGTACAATAAAATCAGTGACATCAGGTGGATTTGGACAAATGTCTAGGGACCACCAAAGACTATAATAAATAAATAATAATAAAATACCTCAATTAGATTTACATTGAAGGCCAAAGTTCCAATTGATAAGAGACTGGAGGAAACCACAGAAGTCGAAGCTGGTAGTAATCATATCTGGTAAATATCAAGGTTTGGTGTTCTTATAGTTCAAGTTACATTGGATGGTGAGGTCCACTATCTTCTTGACCACCACAGCACCTTCTGTGGTGGTCAAGGAGAATTGATAGATTGTCTGAAGATTCTCAGCAATAAAGAATCCTTCGTGGGGTCATTATTCATATCAAGTTGTTTAAGTAAGACTAAATACAACCAGGCATAATATTTTAAGAGTATAATTATCTATAGTGAAGCGTTACTTATTCTGGGTAGTGCAATTACATGGTAACTCATTGTGAAGGATGAGCACAATATGAGATACAGATGAAATGATGCCCTTTACACTACTATCGTAGTTTTTCGTTTAAGAGTTGTCTATGGTGTCTCTACACCAATATTATATATCATGCTGTATACCAAGGATTTCGGTCGAGATCTCTGTCTTTAATCGTCTATAGGGACCACTATATTTCCTGTCCCTATGAACGTAGAGTCTGGCCCGGGTTTACTATACTGTCTGCGCTGACTGCTGACTGTTTACAACTTCCAATTAAAGGGCAGGCAACCAGCCAGCAAGAACTTGAAGGGTTGTGTTGCTCACGGTGCAGAAAGCTCTGGTAACCGAGAGAAGCATTACTCTCTGAATGGGTTCTAGTTTCTGTTTGTTGTGAACCAGGGTAGTTCTGGTACACCACACTGCTGCACTGTAGCATACACTTGACGGGAAGATAACTTTGTAAATTAGCACTGGTGCCCTTTTTTTAAGCTTAGCTCCAAATTTGCATAGCTGATTCTTGCTATCATTGCAGTATATTTTCGAATTTTGGTGGAGAGGTGTGCAAATGAGGATAGAAGGTTAATTTGGTATTTATGATGATAACGAGGTACTTGATATCTGTGTAAAGTTTGATGGAAGTCTCAGCTATTTTTATGACAATAGGTTCGTTATCTGCAGGGTACCAGATAACAAAGATCGAGTTGGTCTTTCCACAGGATTTTCACAAAGATCGAGTTGGTCTTTTCACAGGATATTTCGAGTTTGTGTGTAGTGACCAGTCATGAAGTGTCCCAAGAGCTTGATTCTCCCGAATTTCCGTTTGGACTCTGGAATCAATTTTTACGACGAAGACAAGGTGGTCGACAAAAGTGAACGACTTTGCACACGCAAGGTCCGTCCCAAGAAACTCGTCCAAAAGAATGGCCGAGACCGAGCCTTGAGGGCGACCCCAAGTGACCAGTCTGGTGATTGCTGGTCATCATCATCATCAGCCATTTTCGATCCACTGCAGGATGAAGGCCTCTCCATCAACTTTCCAGTGCCTTCTGTTTTGTGCAATCCATCCATTCACTACCCAAAAACTCATGATCATCTGCCCATCTCCGTCGTTGTCTTCCAGGTTTTCGTCTAGCTCCTCTTGGGTACCATTCTGTTATTTTCTTAGTCCATTTGTCATCATGTCTTCGAGCTATGTGTCCTGCCCAAGACCATTTTAGTTCTTTAGTTTTGACAAGTATGTTTTTTACTTGAGTTTGCCGCGTAATTTATGTGTATCTTTTCTTATCTAACAGTCTGATTTATAATATAATGCGTTCCATTCTTGCTGTGTAGTTTTCAGCTTCTCTTCCAGTCTTTTGGTGAGTGCCCAAGTTTCACTTCCATAAGTGATGGTGGGGAGTATACATTGGTTCATTATTTTATGTTTCAGACAAACTGGGATATTGCTCCTCAGTATGTGGCTATATTTCCTGAATGCTATCCATCCAAAATTTATTCTTCTCTTCACTTCCAGCCATTTATCATTATTACAGTTAATGACTTGTCCCAGATAAGTATATGACTCCACCTTTTCAATTACTGCTCCTTCAATCATTATATCCGTTTCTATGGCATACTGGTTCATCATTACTTTTGTTTTAGCCATATTCATCTTTAGTCCAAAATTCTTACAACTGTGCATAACTGATTAAAATTTTCCTCTAATTCTTTGGGATCGTGGCTTATCACCACAATGTCATCTGCACATCGTGAATGGTTTAGATACTCTCCATTCACATTGACTCCTTTCTGCGACCAGTCTAATCTTCTGAAAGGTTCCTCAAGGGCAACAGTAAACAGCTTCGGAGATATTGTGTCTCCTTCCCGAACTCCTTTCTTGATTTTAAATTTCCTACTGTCTTTGTCTAGTCTAATAAAGGAGGTAGCGATCTCATATATTTTCTTCAAAATCGTAATATATGGGGTATCTATGCCTTGTCTTTCCAGTGCCAGAAACATTGCCTTATGCTGTATGGAGTCAAATGCCTTTTAATAATCCACAAATGCCAGCATTACGGTGTTTTATATTCATTTGCTTTCTCCATTAGCTGTGATATTAAGTGAAGGTGATCCATAGTTAAGAATCCTGTCCTAAAGCCAGCTTGCTCTTTCGGTTGATTCTCATCAAGTATTAATTCTAATCTGTTAGTAATGACTCTTGTGAACAACTTGTAGATGTGAGATAGCAAGCTAATTGGTCTATAATTTCCAATTTATGATTTACCTCCTTTCTTATGCAGAAAACTATGATTGCATTATTCCACTCCTTAGACGTCACACCTTTTCTAATTGCTGGTCATCATCATCATCATCATCAGCCATTTTCAATCCAATGCAAGGTGAAGGCAGTGGATTTCTGATTCTTTCTGATTTTTCATTTTCTTCAAAGCATGTTCTACCTTATCAGGAAGGATATCGGTTATGTCGGATGTGTTACTAATTTGCGATCTATCTTCCCCACTGCTGGCATCATTCCCTTGCTCCTTGTATAATTCTCTATAGTAGCGTTCTGCTATTTGAATTATGCCTTCTCTGCTATTTATAAGTACGCCATCGCTATCTTCAGTTTCAGTATCATTTGTCTTTCTGTATTACTGTTCATGGCTGCTGATTTAAGTCCTTTGTTTTCCCTTAATGCTTGTTCTTCTTTTCTTATGTTAAATCTTATGTCCTCTCTGAGACTCTAATGGCTTTGCCTAACTTAGTATACGCAATTTTGTCCTTGTCAGTGTTTATCTTGCTCTTCATTTGTCGTCTTCGGTTCATCACGACAAGTGTTTCTTAACTAATTTTTTCTTCTTTGGATTTATTTTTACCTATAGGTTTTGGGCTTTATCACTTTCAGAAAGTTGTAATATTCCTTGTCGATATCTTGGTTCAGAGCAGTCTGCAGAAGCTCAAACTTGTTCTTAAGTTCCAGTACGTACTGCTTTTTCTCCTCTTCTGTTATCTCAAAGACCTTCGTATTATTTAATTGAGTCAGTTTTTCCTTTCTTTTCTTACATCTATATCAAGCATGCATCTTACCATTCTGTGATCACTTCCAGCCTTCAGGACGGTAACATCATTCACGATATATCATCTGTTAGTGAGGATGAAGTCGATTTCATTAGTTGTTAATCCATTTGTGTTTTTCCATGTCCACCGTTTTTTTGAAAAAAAGTGTTCATTATTGACAATCCTCGAGATTCTGCAAATTCCGCAAGTCGTTCACCTCTTTCATTTCTTTCACCATTTCATATTGTTGGGATATCAGAGACGTGGTGTCACACAGATATAAGTAATGCGGAACTGGAATTTGGGGAATACAATGTATATAGAAAGGATAGACAGGACAGGAGGGGAGGAGGGGTTATGCTATTAATTAAGAAACACATAAAGTCAAAGGAAGTGAAGCCAGTTGACATCGATGGACAGGGCAGTGTCGAGTCAGTTTGGTGTGACATAAGCATAGGGAAATCAAAATTGAGAGTAGGAGTGTGCTATAGGCCTAATGACTCTGATGAGTATAATAATATATTGTACAGGGAAATAGAGTGGGCCAGTAAATCAGAGAGTCTTATAATGGGGGATTTTAATTTCCCAGATATTGACTGGAATTTGTGGGTTGGTCACTCGCACACTAGCAAGGCTTTTGTGGATTTATTGGATGATTGTTTTCTACATCAGCATGTTCGTGAGGCAAAAAGAGGGAGCAATACTCTTGATCTGATTATCAGTAGTGATTCTTCATGCATTAAGAACCTGCAGATAAATGAACCACTAGGTGGCAGTGATCACAGTGTGTTGAAGTGGGATTTACTCAAGGAGGTAACTACCATCAGAGGTAAAGGGAAGGGTTTTTGTTTTCGTAAAGGCGACTATGATGGTCTGAGACAGTATTTAAATTCTATACAGTGGGACCAACTGATGATGTTACCAACAGCAAACTCAAAATGGGAAGCATTCAAGGAACTAATCTTGGTGGCTACCAGGCTTTACATACCAACTAAGAAATATTGTTCAAGGTTTAGGCCTAAATGGTTGTCAGATGGACTAATGAGACATGTGGCAGAAAAGAAAAATGCATGGGATACATACAAATTAATGGGTGACATGGAAGCCTATGATAGATATAAGTTGGTCTGTAACCAAGTCACAAAGGAGATTAGGCAGGCAAAGGCAGACTACGAAAAATCCTTGACAAAGGATGCAAAGAAAAACAGAAAGGAGTTCTTTACATACTTGAACTCGAGAAGGAAAGGGATGAATCAGATTGGTCCACTGGATATTGATGGTTCAACAGTTGAGGATCCTGCTCAGGTGGCTAACAATCTAAACGAGTATTTTGCATTTACATTCACGCATGAGGAGTTATTCAGGAAGGAGAATGATGTAGGTAAAGTAAACATTGGCAGTGAGCTGGATGATTTTGTAATAACTGAGAGGAAAGTGGAGGAGAGTTTGTTGAGGATAAACATAAAAAAGGCACCTGGGGTGGATGGGATCTATCCAGTTATATTAAAGGAGGCAGCAAAGGAAGTATGCAAACCCCTAGCCATAATTATGAGAGCTTCTTTGGACTCAGGGGAGGTACCCATAGACTGGAGATGTGCAGATGTAACCCCAATTCACAAAGGAGGATCAAAGGCTGACACAAGTAATTATAGACCTGTTAGTTTAACTTCTGTTCCAGGTAAATTAATGGAGGCACTGGTTAAAGAAGCACTGCAGGATCATCTAGACAAGAATTCAGATATAGCTCAGACGCAGCATGGTTTTGTTAAGGGCAGGTCTTGCCTGACCAATTTGATTGGATACTATGATGTAGTCACAAAAGAACTGGATGCAGGGAATAACTTTGATATTATATATTTGGATCTTAGAAAGGCTTTTGATACTGTTGCACATGGAAGACTGCTGCACAAATTGGAGCAGTGTGGCATTGGAGGCAAATTGCTGCTATGGATAAGGGGATGGTTGAGTGGCAGAAGACAGAGAGTGGTAATCAATGGACACTGCTCAACGTGGACTAATGTTATTAGTGGAGTTCCTCAAGGTTCAGTGTTGGATCCATTGTTGTTTTCGGTGTTTATGAATGATATTGATGATGGGATATCAAGTTTAATGTCTAAGTTTGCAGATGATACAAAGGTTGGCAGGGTCGTTAAGGACACTACTGACGCTATGCTGCTGCAACAGGATCTGGAAAGGTTGAACAGATGGGCTGAGAGGTGGCAAATGAAGTTTAACATTGACAAATGTAAAGTACTACATATGGGTAACAGTAACCCCAGAGCAATGTATCAACTCTGCGGTACTACACTGACAGTGGTGGAGAATGAAAAGGACCTGGGGGTAATTGTGCAGGCAGATATGAAGTTCTCTGAGCAGTGCAGACGAGCTGCAAGAGTAGCTCATGGTGTCTTGTCAATGATATACAGGAATTTTTCTAGCAGGGATAAGGAGGTGATTATTCCCTTGTATAAGGCAATGGTTAGGCCACATCTTGAGTACTGTATACAGGTCTGGAGGCCTCATTTCAAGAAGGATGTAGAGCTTCTGGAACGGGTACAGAGAAGGGCAACAAGATTAGTAAATGGAACAAAGGGTTGCTCTTACGAAGAAAGGCTTAAGTTTTGCAAATTACAGAGTCTGGAGACTAGGCACCGGCGAGGTGATCTGATAGAGGTGTATAAGGCTTTGAATGGTTTGAGCATGCTCAATGCCAATGGGATTCTTCATCTTTCTCAGAATAATCACCTCAGAGGGCATAAATTCAAATTGAGGAAGGACGGATGTCGGATAGACGTGCGGAAATTTGCCTTTGGCCAGCGGGTGGTTAATTGGTGGAACCGACTTCCATCACTTGTTGTTGAAGTTGATAGCCTAAACAAATTTAAAGCTCAACTGGACAGGTATTTCGAACGAACGGAGGGGTGAAATGGGAGAGGGTTTTTTTTTTTTTTTTTGGCTGATGCTGAATAAGCTTGCTTTCTTGCATCATATGCCTCTACTAATGCTAATGCTAATGCTAATGCTAATGCTAATGCTAATGCAATTCCAAAATTTCCTATAGTTCCCCTTTCTGCGCTGTTTTGTCTTTTTCAACCTTAGCATTGAAGTCCCCCATAATGATAGTGTAGTGTTTTTTCTGCTCATAGAAGACTCTCAATTTCTACGTACATTTCTTCAACCTCTTCGTCATCATGGCTCGATGTTGGTGCATAAACCATTATAACCTTTAGCTTGTACCTCTTAGAAATCCTGAGTAGTAGCCTTGACACCCTTGGTAATGTACTTTTGAATTCCAAAATGTTGTTTTTTATATCTTTATGGACTAGAAAGCCAACACCACCTTCGCTCCTTTCACTGTTTCCATTGGTGTACAGCAGATTTCCACTTGATAAACTTGTAAGTGAGTCATTTCTTCTTCTTTCAGCCAAACCGATGATGTTCCAATTCATATTTTCTAATTCCTTTTCCAGCTCAAATATACTGTCCTCACCGATGAGCGTTGTTACGTTGTAACAGGCCAAGTTCAGTTTCCGTGCATGGCAGCCTGGTCGTACCCACAGATTCTTAGCACACTCTGCTTCCACTCTAATCCTCTCGCTGCCATAAGAGGGGGAGTGAAAACCACGGGGGACTGAGGGCCATTTGTTTCGTTGTGATGTCATGTGCTGGAAGGTTTGGTCTTTTACTCTTCACGCTGACCAGGCGTCTTGAAGAGAATCACTCTACACGCTCCATTGCCACCTAAGTGACGTAACAGGGCAAGAACCTTTTAGGGAGGCAGGCCAACGGGACTTCTCCTAAATCTTCTGAAATAGAAAAATGTTGGATCCATCAGTGTTTTAGACTGAGTGTTTCATAACACACAGGCTTTCTGTGTGTTATGAAACACTCAGTGTTTTAGACTGAGTGTTTCATAACACACAGAATGCCTGTTCCCCACTAAGTCCAAAATTGATGGTACTTGGCTGAAATCAAGTTTTTATGCTGGTTTAGATAAGAGCAAATGCATCTGTACGGATTTTCTATCTGCACGTGTAGCACATTGGTATCGTCACAATCCACCCAGCGGGTGGAAAAGGCCCGGGTTCGTATCCCGTCGATGACGCGAGGAACTTTAATGGGCTTTTTTACTTCGTGGCTGAGTTAGTCAGTCTCAGGCGTAGATAGCAAAGTTTTTTTTTTTTTCCCCAGAAACGGATTTTTTTCGTCCAGCAAAACAGGAAAATCGACCAGAGAACACACGCAATTTACAGATATAATATACACTGCTGGCACTTTATTAGGTACACCTACCTAGTAGCGTGTAGAGCTTCATTTAGCCTTCAAAACAGCCTGAATTGGTCTAGGCATTTATTGAACAAGATGCTGAAAACGTTGTGCAGGAATAGAGTACCATACAGATGTGAGTGTGTCACGCAGTTCCTTGAGATTCGACGGAGGTGTAGGCCTGCAGCGAACAGCCCTTTCCAGCTCATCCCAAAGATGTTCAATAGGATTGAGATCCGCGGACTGAGCGGGCCACTGTAGCAAAGAAAAGTCATTGTCATGTTCCTGGAACCATTCCACAGTGATTCGGGCTTTGTGCACCGGCGCATTATCCTCCTGGAAGTAACCATCTGACTGAGGATAAACTGTCAACATGAACGGATGCACTTGGTCAGCAACGATGTTTAGGTAGGATGTGGCATTCAGACGTGAATCTATTGGTATCAATGGACCAAACGTGTGCCAGGAAAACATTCCCGACACCATAACACCACTACCCCCGCCACCTTGTACAGTAGTGGTAAGACATGGCGGGTCCATTGATTCATGTTGTTTTTGCCAAATTATGTTAGTTTGTTTTTGCCTTCCATCAACATGATGCACTGGGAACTTCGACTCGTCAGACCAAGCAACTGTTTTCCAATCTTCGATAGTCCAGTGCTGGTGTTGCTGTGCCCACAGGAGGCGTGCTCTCTTGTTCTTCATTGATAACAAAAGTACGCGATGTGACCGTTGGCTGTTGTAGCCCATTCGCGGCAAAGTGCGACTAGTGGTCCATTGCGATATTTTATTCTGCCCACCAAGGTTGTATTATGACGTGATGTGCGAAATTGTGGCCCATTTGTTTGCTTGTATAATTTTAGCCATCCTCCTCTGTCCTCTCTCGGTAACTCGGGTTTTTCGTCCAGCAAAACAGGCAAATTCACCAGAGAACACACGCAACTTACCGACATAATACACAATGCACGGCAGATGAATTTAATTATTCGGGTGGGCTAAAAATAATAGTTTCCTTTCTCATCAACAAGCGATTTTCTTCCACAGGAGTGCCGTTAAGAGGATGTTTTCTGTTCGTCTGCTGCTGCTAGGTTCTTATGTAAACTCTTTAGCACCATGCTAGGTGGTCGTCATTTGTTCCATATGCCACATCTATTTGACTTGCTGTTCATTGGATACTTCCTGATCTTTTCCTGGTAGGTTTTATGGCACCGCTATATCGATTAGGTAGGCAGTCTTTCTTCTTTTTAGTGAGGGTAACGATCAGTATGCTGTGGCGATCATCTTGTCCGTTCTTATGGGGCGGTCCCATTACAACTTGGGTAGGGGTCTGTAGTACGGCCTGAGGTTCGTACTTACACTGAGTGATCACTGAATTATGACCACCTACCTAATACTTCGTAGGTCCTCATACTTCGTCGCTATCCGACGTGGCACTGATTCAACAAGATGTCGGAAAGTTTCGGGAGGTATGGCCAACCAAGCTGTGTGTAATGCGGCTAGCAATGCAAGTATGGAGGCGATTGGTATATCCAGACGCCTGATATGCCTTTTCATAGTGTCCCATCCCACAAGTGCTCTATGGGATTGATATCGTGTGGAGTTCGGAGGCCAATCGATATGCTGGAAGTCAGAACTGTGTTGTTCAAACCATTCCTGCACATCAAGTGGCGATAGCTCGGCGCATTGTCATCTTGGAAGACACCATCGCCATTCAGGAAAAAGTGTAACATAACGCAGTCAGCAAGCAGTTGACGATAGCGGAGACCAGTGATACGTTGTTCCACATGCACCAGGGGTCCAAGTTCCTGCCAGTGAAATATGGCCCACACCATACAACCGCTTCCATCAGCCTGCACTTTTGACACCATGCATGATGGATCAAGAACCTCATGTTGTTGATGCCAAATTCGTACACGACCATCCACGGTGTGGAGTAAATAACGTGACTCATCCGACCAGCACACCATCTTCCAGTCTTCTAACGTACAACTTGCATTCTCTTTGCACCAGGTTAGTCTTTTACACCGATGAACCTTGGTTAGGAGAGGATGCCGTAGGGGTCGTCTGCTGGTATAGCCCATACGTGCGGGCGTGCGACGCATGGTCATGCCAGATATTGTTCCGGGTTGGCCCATGTTGTATTGGTTAATCAACTCTTCAACAGTGCTGTGCCTGTTCGGACCCGGCGCTCAGCTCTAACATCAACCTTTTGCTGACCTTTACAGTTTTACCGTCGGGTCGTTGTTTGACCATTTTGACGCCAGTCCTGGTACACTTTAACAACAGCGGCTCTCGAACACCCCACCAGTTCAGCCGTTTTGGAAATCGAGCACCAGCTCGTCGAGCTCCCACAATCTGTCCTTTATCAAAGTCCGATAAATCCTTCCTTTTACCCATCACGCTCGGAATTTTACAACCTACTGAACTACTGACACTTTATCTATACTACGTAGGTCGACTAACTGCGCACTCTTGTACCTCACGTGGTCAACGAATCGCATTCAGTTTTCATAGGGGCGGTCATAATTCAATGATCACTGAATTATGAAAATGTACAATAAATTATGACTTATGAAAATGTACAATAAATTATGAAAATGTACAATACTGTACATACAATACTGATCAATTGCTATATATATTATTATTATTATTTATTTTTTTTTTTTTTTTGCTAGCTTCTGAAGTGTTATCCTGGAGACCTGGTCATGAGTGTACTGCGTCTGGATAATTATCCTGCAATGATATGGCTGACTGTTTCTGGGGCAAGGTGGCATCATCGACATGTGTCGTCTGTCATTCTGGCGACATGTTTTCTGTAGTTCCTGGTGTTTATTATCTGGTCTTGAATTAGAAGCATAAACGCTTCGATTTCGGGGAAGAGCGTCCCGCCCAGACATTTCAGTGGAAAACCCGAAATCATACAGGCCGATTGCCCTCCTTCCAGTTCTAGCAAAGCTTATGGAGAGGTTACTGCTTTACAGATTATAGAAGTGTTACTCAACAGCCAACCGTGCGTGTTCATCACGGTTTGGCTTCAAAGGATGCAGCACCACGGATGCCTTACATTTACTCTTAACAACTGCCACTAAGACAACCTCGAAATACTACATGGCCATTATAGTAGATTTCGCTGGCGCATTTGATCACATTTGGTGGCCCAGCATTCTTCGGGACTCCGGTCCTCCAAGATTCCCTGAAACCTTTACAGTACCATCACGACATACCTTACCCACAGATTGGTAACTGTAGTTGCTAGAATCCAGCGACTCAGGTAATCAAGCCTTTGCTGATTACCTGATCCTGGTCGTCTATCAGGATCAGGTTATCACAAGGGCTCTAAACCCGCAGCAACCAAGCATTAAACAAATTGCAGCAATGGGCCTCACTGCACCGGCTGCTTATTTCTGGAGAGAAAAAAAAAAAAAAACAAAAAAAACCTCAGTTCTCTTAAAGGGATTTCTCCAACTTAGAAGACCACCAGCAATCAAGATAGATGATACCCTAATCATATTATATGCGGAAGTCAAATACCTTGGCATAGCAATAGATATGAAGCAGTCGTTTCACCCACATCTAGTATATTTATCCACTAAGATAGAGAAGCATATGACTATGATTTGGCAGATCAGCAGGGCAGACTGGGGGCTCAAGAGAAGAGTTCTTGGGTTACTACAGAAGCCAATTTTCCTTCCAATAGTTTACTATGGTGCAGCAGCTTGGTGTACAAAAGCCACCCTGGATAGAAATCGAAGAAAGCTTGATTCAATACAATGCTTTATGCTTCTTAAAATCACAAGAGCTTGTTGCACTGAGCACCCCAGCCCTCCAAGTCCTAGCTGGGTCTGTGCCTTTGTACCTTGAATTCATTAAACAAGGAATCTTCTACTGAATGAAAAAAAAAAAAACGAGTTCCCACCGCCGTTTCTGGTATCCAGCTGGACTCGGCAAGCGATCCCAAACGGGAGAGGAAAAGAATTTTGGAAAAGTTACTAACAACACGGCGAGAATCCTGGGATACCATGCTAAAGGAGCTATTACTAGGAAATTTATCCTTACCGTGACTCACACCTTCCGAAAGCCTCTTCCCTGGTACGCCTCGTTTCAACACAACCTTTGGTGGATTAGGTTGTGTTGAAACGAGATCCACTGTGCACTTGTGGAGAAGACGAGACCTAGGAGCACGTCATGTACCTCTGCCCTGAATACGACGAATACCGGACCAGACCAGACGGCCTGAACAGTTCCCCTTGTTAACATGGTTGGTGCATAGCTTCCTGCAGTTCCGCCAGATACGCACCCTCCCGTCCGCTCGAAATAATTGGAGACGGGACTCATCGGACCAGGAGACCCGCCCCCAATCGTCCAAGGTCTAGTGCCAACGTTCTTTCGCTCAGTTGAGGCGTAGAGTCCTGTGTTGTGTTGTTAGCAACGGGACTCTTGTTGATCAGCGGCTTCCATAACCTGTTGCGGCTTATGATCGCCTGATGGTCTTGGCGGAGACGTTTCTGGCACCTCTCTCATTGAAGTCGGCGGTGATTTGTGCCACTGTCGCTCTCCGGTTGGCTGAAACAATGCGAGACAGACGTCTACGGCTACGTTCATCCACCGCCTTTCTTCGCCCACAGCGCTGTCCACGATGGTTATTGCGGAAATGGCGTATTTCCGACACACTCTTGATACTGCCGATAGTGCAACTTCTGCAATAGAGTGACTCATACGTCTGGCCCCACTATCATCCCTCTTTCAAAGTTGGTTAACTCCTGACGTTTATCCATACTGACATCGAATGCAGTCTACGTGAATGCGATGTAGCTATATACCTGCCCAGCGGTGAGTTCGTACACTAACAAGAGCGGTGACAGCTTCGCGTTGCCCAGGAACCAGGTATCCAATGAATATTGGATACCTTTCAGTGTATATAAATCCTTAATGTTTCTAGCATTCTCTCCTAACAGCGTATTGAACGCACCACTTATATATCATTTGGGAAGGTTTCGTTTTGTTTTTTTTATTCCTTTTAGTGATTTTATGCGCTTTTAAAGAGTTGTTTCAAGGAATAGCAACTCGGTTTTTGTTTATCGCAAAGCCGGAAACAATTTAGGACGCGATTTGTTGATGCTCAGTAGTTACCTCAGCGTAACTAAGAGTACTTTGTTGTTGTTGTGTTGTTCGCATGACTATATTGTTATGCGAACAACTTAAGCACAAATTAATAAACTCGTAGCTAATAAAATCTGAAGGAGTGGATAAGAGCGTTCCCTTAGTGCTGATGAAATTTGTCTTTATAAATCAGAAATTTATCAGAAACTTGGTAAACTAAAGAAGTGCGCTTAAATTAAGTACAATCGTATTTTGTCATTGCTTAACTTCAGTTTACTTGCAAAACTCTCTTTTGTATATTTGTTCCCTCCTCCTTTTCCCCAGGTACAGATAATTTTCCATTGGTGCCATATCAGCTACTTTAACTGAGTACACGAACGCCATACCGAATCATAAAGACCAGCAATCGCGTTCGCGATTCGACTATTACATTCATCTTGAGAGAAGCCAGAGATAGACGGAAGGAGAAATTTTATACATAAAGCAGGTAAACCTTCAGGTGAAAAATGCTTCTAACATTTCAAAAGTGAAGCATGAATAATCGTAACTTGTATGGTAGTGCCATCTCGAATGACATTCGTCAGATCATTTATTGACTTATTTTTCGCTGAATTTAATATTACGTAGTTTTGCGGCTTGTACCCTTCACACATATTGCTTTCAAGACAGTTGAAGATATATCGACTCTTCATTTTTTGCGCTATTGCTACATATTCATCGAATCGACAATATTCGCTAAATAAGGCAAATCTTCCACCAATTTTTCTTCAAAAATGCAGACGAAATATACAAAGTGAAGGTTATCGCCGAAGGGACATCAGCGACTTACCCAACGTGGAGTCTTTTACAAAAAAACATATATGGTGCTTCAATAAGTTATACAACTTCTTTATCATTCAGAAACTCTCATATCCGAGAATGCAAACGCGTACCACTGTAAAGAATTGCAACTCGAAATAGAATCTCACACAAATTTTGTTCTGGTTGATATTGCTAACCCAGATTCTAAATATCTTTAAGTGCACCGTTGAAAGCCACTGGATTGCACGCACTGTCACTTTGAAAGTTGTTAAACGTATTAAGAAACGCTTTAAAAAGACTTTAGTCACAATTTCTTTTCACCGTTCATTCAGAAGTTCCGTGTATAATCCTATCCTCGCTTGTTGTCTTGGTATAGCGGGTTCGCCACTTGCAACCAGTTAAATAGAAAAAAAAAAAATAATAATAATAAATAAATAAAATAAATACTCTATTTCGTTTTACTGTATACGTGGGAGACTTAACAACACGTAGTTTATAAAACATAAATTGACTAATATAGGCATGTACACAAATTAGATGGGCATAACACAATATTTAGGCATACATTTAGAGTTAGTTATACAGTGGCGGACAAAAATAATTGCGTCACCTTAAAAAAGTAACGTTTGTATTGAAACGTATAAAATATTGTTTGATTATAGTCATTTTGTTTGTCGAAAAGCAAAGGTATTGCGTCAGATAACGCTTCTATTGCATCAGACACTAATTGCAACATATTGCATCAGCAGTTGCTATAAATACAGAATTGGAAGGGTATGCACACTCATTAGTATCCTGTTTTGCGGAGATGTAAGCATGGCTCCATATGTTCAGTTGATACCAAGTAAAAAAAGCGTAGCTGTTGCTCTGTTCTCAAGAAGGGCTTTCTACGCGTGCTATAGCTGATAAAATAGGCTGCTACCTGTCAACAGTATCCCGGGTGCTGAAATTAAAGCGTGAAACCGGTGATGTGAAGAGAAGACCTGGATCAGGCCGTAAGAGAGTGACTACGCCTTCCCAAGATCGATATTTGAAATGGCTATGCCTTCGTAATCGCCATGCTAGTGTTCCCGATCTAAAACTGGACTTTGAGATGGCCTCTGGTGTTGAAACAAGTGCACGAACTATCCAAAGACGGCTTTCAGAATGTGGTCTGCATGCCTATCGGCCCAAGAAGAAGCCTTTGTTGACCCAACATATGAGGAAGAAGCGACTTGCTTGGGCTAAAATACATGTTTCATGGACAAAAGGGCAATGGGACACCGTCATCTGTTCTGACGAATTCGAAATTCAACCTGCATCATGCTCAGATGGGAAGCGATATGTCAAGACGAAAATCAGAGGCAATACCATCCTGACTGCATAACACCGACTGTAAAGTTCCCCGCTGGTCAGATGGCTTGGGGATGCATAACAAGCAAAGGGGTGGGGCGAATTAAGTTTATTAACGGAACTGTGAATGCAGAAAGCTACACTGCTATCTTGGAGGAATGTCTGAAACCCGTTATTAGGGATCACCACACAGACGTCCAAAACTGCATTTTCCAAAAGGACTCAGCACCTTGTCACAGAGCAAAATTGGTAAGTTTTATGCTATTTAGATTTAATGATGAGCTTTATCTTCTTGTCTCACAAGGCTTAAAACATACTTACACCAATGCTTTCCCTCGTTTTTCTCCCTTAAGGTGCAGTCGTACCTCAGAAATGCTGGTGTTGGAGTGGCCCGGCAATAGACAGATTTGAACCCTATTGAAAATTTCCGGTACATAATGTCGTCTAAAATTGCTCAGAAGAAGCCAAGAAGTAAGATTCAGCTGCAGGAGAGCATTGTAAGTGTGTGGTACCACGGAATTGAGTAACCGTATATCCAGAAATTGATTAACTCTGTGCCAGATCGTTACAAGGCTGTAATTGCAGCTCGAGGAGGAACAACAAAAACAAAATATTGAGGACTTATTTTGCTGATTTACAGTACATAATACTATCACATTAACTTGTCATTTCAGTTTGTACACGTAAACGCAATAAAATGTATGCTTGGTTGTCATGATTGCCATTTGCATCATTTCTCATATTTCCATTAATTACACATTTTACCCTTTGGGAAGATATTTATGGCAATTAGGTATATCAGGTGGAGTCTCTTTATTGGATTTCATTCACCGAGATATATATCCCATCTAATAAATGCATTTCGAACATTTCTGCAACCCACAATGCAGCGCAAAACACATTATTTTCAAAATTCACATGTGATGCAGTTTTTCTGTCCGCCACTGTAAGTGATATAGTACAGTTATTTGCAGACTTGGCCTTCAGCATACTTTTATAATCCTATATGTTTCGAACTTCTCGTCAGTCGTTTTTTAAAGCAGTTTCACGCCAGTTCTTGTGCAGAGCAGCTCGTCAGAAGTCCAGTGGCCCTCGTTATGTGGGAGAAAAGTTTTTGTGCAGAAGAGATTCCAGGTGCCGACATCAGGTAAAAGGCAGAAATCAAGGGTGACATAAGAGCGAAATTAGCTTATCGAACAAAAGGCTGTGTACTTGCCATCAGACAAATTTTTGCAGGTCTATTCTGAAAATTTGTGGTGATTGAATCATAGGAAGTACCTGAGCTGGAAGAAATTTGTTTCGGATCTTCAGCCTGTTGGTCTTTAGCTGAAGAGTAGGAATCGTTGTGACATTGGCATGTGGCCCCCAAGTCAGGGGGAGATGGTTGTATTAAGAATCATTTTAACAGCGGTTGAAGTTTTTTCTTCACGCAGATCATTTTTTCCAGCAGTGGGATTGTAGTGTGGTCATGCTGGTGGTTATTTGTCGGGAAGGGGGAGCGGTGATGTTTATAGGTTGCGCACTTCAGTATTCAGTTCGTTATCGAAGATGGGTTTTAGAAGAGCAGGTATACTGAGCCTTCTCTTCTGAAACCAATGAGCAGCTGCAACCAGCAATTAATCAAGTGACATGATTAACAACAAGGTTGAGAAATATAGTGTAGCCAACTTCTATACTTTTGTCCTTAAATATCACAAGAAGTGAATATCAGTGTCGAGACTTTATTCATGAGCACATTCCTTCCCAAAAGAAGCAGATAGTTTCCAGAGATGCAAGCGTGCGGACTGAGGTTTCTTTTAAAGCATTTGGAATGTCATGAAAGACAGCGGAATGCGATTCTTGATCAGACTTGTGTGATGGCCCAACACTACACCTGAGAGCAAACGGGAAAGTATGAAAATGGCTTTACGTGATCTCTCTAAACCAAAAATATTCAGAACAGGGAAGTCCGTTGGTAGTGATGCTTTTGGCATTTTTAAATTTTAAAGGGTTAATTTGTGTACGTTTGCGGAGCACGGTATCATAATAAATGCCTCGTATGTTCGGACAACGAAGGTGTAGGCAGTGTTGGGAAACAGCTCCCCGAAAAGGACAAGAAAGGTATTATTCTTCTGCACGGTTACGCACAGCCCTTCAACACTGTTTACTAGCAGATACTGGACAACTGCCACTACAGTCCACTGAAATATCCTGAAGAAGTTATGCGACAGAATTCTGTGCTGCATGAATGCCATGGGAATGCTGTTGCATTCCAATGGCGATTGGACGGTTTGTACAGGTAGAGTAAGACTAGGTCGAAAGGACTGTCCAATATGAAACAGGTGAGACGATTTGTTCATATGTTACGATAAATTTACCATCTAAAATTTGAGACACTTTCGTGTAGTATTCGAATGAATTTTTTTTCTCTGATATCCTTATGCATCCAATTAGAAATGTAAGCAGTAAATTTTTCAAAGCATAATAAAAAGACAGTTCTTTTATGTTTTGAAAAGTAATTTCAGTGTAGCCCATAAAAGTAATGTTTTCATGTAGAGGTGAGAAGATCAGATACAATTGCAACAATTTATTTCAAACTTAATCTGTTTTTATTAGCTCAGGATTGGGTGTGGCGCATCTATTTCTTACTCACGGGCTGACCTTATTGATAAAATAATAGCCAAGCTATTTCTTCCCCGCCACCCTGCCTCTTGTGAAATATGTTAAACGTAGACAAAAATCCTTAATACTTGCATAATAAAAAGGTAGTCTTTCAATTTTTTTTGTAGTGACGTCAGTTTAGTGAGGTGCTTTTTGTCATTTACATAACTCCGAAAAAGAAATCAAATGAACTCAGATGAGTAAACTGAAAGGCCAACGAAATTGATCTTCATTTTCCAGATCCAATCGGTAAAAGGGGCATTCATAACACTACCAACAAGTGGGGGGGGGGGTGAAGCTTGCTAGAAGGCAATGTTGCATATTCCACGAGCTACAGAAAACAATCTTTTAGATTGTCCAAATAGCTTTACTTATTTGGGAAAATAAATAGAATGTATCGGAGGTCAGAGTGTAATATTGAAAATCACATTGGCCTCCGGGGTTTCCTCGGTAAGTCTTATGACCAGTCGGCCTCTGTCCATCAGCTTTGCCTCCGCATCTTACAGGAATTTAATCACAGTTCCCCATCCCTTCACATGTACCTTAATAACAATGGACAGGAATAGAAACTCTAAATTTGATCGGTAGTTGAAGTCTCAGGAGTGCACATATCTCGAATAAGTTGGACAGTTCCCGACCGTACTATAGATTTACGCTTCTCAAAAATGATTATACGAGAGTTTGGTACTTTTATCATCAGGCGTGTTATCCTGATATTTCAGTCGCAGAACTACCTAAGTATACGGAATGACAACATTCTATTAAACTGTTGCATCTAGTTACTATTCAACGCCTAACGGCATAGCCACGTTCACATATTTAATAGTGCATTGAAATTATTTGAGAATAAGCTTCTTGCTAAACTGTTTTCTAAAGTGGCAATTTTATGCGGAGCTGGTGCGATCTCATTCTGAAACGCTTGCTAAGAATTTTTCTTTGTGCGCTGTTTCTATTGAAAACATGGTACTTACATGAAACTGTGTGAAAGGGGGAGAACGATAGCTCTTGTTTAGGTAACTGTATGTCATCGAGCGGGATAGATATTTAAATTTTATACGCTAACATTCTTTTAAGGAAATTCTGCATTTAAACCGACTAGTTGTATCTATTCAAAAGATTAGTGCTGTCATCAGACCATAAGGTTATCATCCACCAGCAGAATTGACTTTTAAGAGTAAGTGAGAAACGTTTGGACGACCTACCCTCCCAATTATTGAATATCAACCAATGACTCTCGGTTTCAAATATGCACACATTTCATTTCATTGCCCCCCCCCCATTTTTTTTTCTTTTTTTAAACATATCACTCGGGAATCATCCGCAATTGTCATTCTAACCTTAATGAAACAATTCACTTTTCCAAGTTTTAGCCATCAACTTATGGGAGATGGAATACTTCTCCTCATATGTTCTTGGCAAAAAGAAGAGAAAGAGAGAGAGAGAGCGCTAGGAATCGGGATGTCGTTGAATGATTCACTTTTCTTAGTGTGATGGTTGATAAGGTCGTGACATAAAAAAATAATATTTATTTTTCCACATTATTTTTTATTTATGCTTATTTTTACACTGCAGAAAATTAAAAAAAAAATGTATTTGTGCCGAGAACGCATAGTTAAGTGAAACTTCTTTAGGCGAACATTTATCACTTGACCAAGGATCCCGTATAAATGCCGCAGTCGACAAATCTGCATGACTAGAACATGAGACGTTCCGTTACCAGATCTAGTTTCGGCAAGTGCTGTGGCATTGGCTGATATTTAAATTTGACTTCGATAGAGCCGGAATCACTTTGTTCTTGAGAGATCTGTTGCACGCCAACATTTGACTTACATCCACATTTGGAAATGCTATTTGAAGATGATGTCGAGCTGCTATAATCTTCACATCGTTCTTGAACCAAAGCCGATCACACATGGAACAGACTGAACCAAAATCATTATCCAGGAATGTACGTTTAAACTGTGTGTGGATGCTTCGGTGTTTCTTAAAACCCTTTTGCTGCTCCGGCTGTGTATTTCGTGTTGAACGATTTGATGGAGTACTTCTGGAAGTCGGTTTTGGCTTCTTCGCTCTTCGTTTACGACTGGGCTTCGAGGACTCTCCATCGTTTTCATTTGCAGTTTAAACTTCCATTATCCCTTCTTCCAAATTCACTATTAACGTATCTAGGGTGATGTAAGGCTGTGAAAATGTGGATGGATCTTCTCCGTCTTCTTTGTTCAACACCATCATACTCAATGTGGTGGTTTCGGTGGTAACAATGCAAGTATACGTGCTCCATACGCCTTACAGCGTTCAATTATAAATTATTTTCCTTCGAAATGTTTTATTAAATAAGGCAGAGAATGACGCAATCAGTAGGGGTACTGATTGAGTCAAGCGTCGCTCTCGTGCCTGGTAAGGAGTGGTACAATGGTAGGAGGATGAATCATTTCGTGTCGCATTTTCTTGACGATTTTTGTCAATCCACAGACGTTGGACGTGTATGTGCGCTGCACGCCTTACAACGCTCACTACAGTGGACCCCCGCTTTACAATTGGTTCACTGTACTATCAAATCACTTACGATGGACACTCCATAAATTTGTAGAATAAACTGATAATAATAATAACAACAAAATACCGTTCACTATACAATATGTAGACTAATGCGCCATAAAATCCTAAAACAAACAAACAAAAATACAAAATGTAGTAAGCGCCAGTCATTGTGTTTTCGAATTCAATTACGTTTACGAACTGAATTTTAATTCTATTAACGGCGATTCTAATAAGCCAAAATAGGAGGAACGTTATCGACAGGCTATAAAAGTAGAGATATAAAGCACAGATTTAAACTTGATTACCTTACCAATTAACAAAATTAAATGATACGTGAAAATTAGAAGAATATTTTCCACAGGTCAACAAAAGAAAAAAAAAAAAAAAAAGGCGAAAAAGTCAATTACTGTACTCTGGATATTCTCAGGTGATCACCCTTCCAATTACTAACCGTGCATAACACTACTTAAGTTTGGTGATCGTATGAGAACCGCGACATTTATCCTAGTACAATAATCGGCTGTTTAGACAGTCTGTATTGCGTGTGCTTATGGCAACGGTCGCATTTTCGTTGCGTTTTCTTGTCCATCCACGAACGCAAGTTACTACCATCTGAAAACTGCATGGAGCGCGTCTAAAGAAGTTTCACTTAAAAAAAAAAGAAATAAAACAGGAAAACAGTTCCACCACTCAGTGTGAACAGTTAGCATCAAACTCAAACAAGAAATTGCCATTAGAATGGTAACGTACTTAAGAATCACTCCCTACAATTTTCACAGCCATCATTCAGCATTATTGTCCCTTGTTTGTAAAGACCGCATTTTGGGTCACAAAACAATGTTACAGCACTAATTATAACATCATCATTGCTTTCAAATTTCAATCCTTTCAGATAATTTTTCATTAATCTGAACAAACAGAATTCTGAGGGTGCTAAATCAGTAAATAAGGGGGTGGGAGGGATGCGGCTACTCAAAGTAACAGTCGTTGGTAAATGTAGTCATTCCAGCGTGCGACTTCTGATATTATTATTAACATCTTTTTATTTCCACATCAGTGGACATCCCTGAAACATCCTGGTTCGTCTAGAGGGGTATTATTATAAATATTCAAGGCATTGATTGAATTAAAAGAAAGAAAAACACATTGTATTTACAACATAGACACTGAATTTTCAAAAATTTTAAAGGTGGTACAGTCAATTGTTCTAGTTTAAACGCTTCTTTCATGGTGTTCTATCTGTAGCGCTTCGAGCTGCAGAAAGCTGAGGCATCAATTCCCAGGGAGTTATAGGGTCCGAACGTATTCGCCAGAAACACTGATCCAAGGTATTGCAGGTTTTGTAGTGACGATCTAAGACAAGGTGTTGCACTGCACTGGGTTCGTTCGGTGGTCTGAGGGTTTGTCGTCACGTACCAAACGTTGGGTGAATCCATTCGGCTACAAAGAAGTTGTGCCAAGGTGTTGAAATTCCTCTCCTTGATGATGGTTTCCCATAGTTTCATGCCAAGGTTTGTGTAGAATACGCTCCGAGAGATGGTAAAAGGGTGGCCCATCGCTCCGTTTAACCATCTTGCCAGAGTCTTGGAGTCTTGCCAGATTCCAAGGAGTTTGTCAGTAATACACTTGCGCTCTGACTTAGGATCATAACAGAATAAAAAGAGATACTTCAGACGTTTCAATGCGAATAGATGATTTTGTATATGGATATAGGGGGTAAAATGAATTTACTTTGACCTTTTACAATTTTTTTTAAATCATTAAAATAGTATATATAGTTTAGTTAGTTTTATGTCTAATAAAACTAGTTAATTCGATTTCCTTGCCAAGTGCATCGATCAAAGAACATCATGCAAGCTGATTACAATTCCAAGCTGCCGCTGTCTCGATTGAGTAGGATTACGAACTGCCGCATCGATTCAATACATTATTTCGTTTATGATTTCACAGGACCCAAAAAATACACAGGATTTCGTGCGGTATAAAATATAGCTTCAATGTGAGTAGTATGCTTTATCAAAAATTATTTTATACTTTAATGAAAATTATTTGGTCTGTTGTTATTTCAGTTATTTTCATTTCTGAATCACAACTATACCTTTCAGCTGGGCTTAATAACTTCATTAAGGATCAGAACAGTCGGCTAAAGAGGAAACGAAGAAAGGAAATCTATTTGAAATAGCAGTTCTTTATCAACCGGAGACGCCCATCATCTCCACTTTTCACGCTCTCCTGCACTTGCCAGCAGTTATTTTCTATTTCTCTCACCTTCCGTGTCAGAAAGTTTGACACTGCTTGACCTTCTGTCAACCTTGACCAAAGCAGAGCGAAAGGTCAATAAAAAAGGGCATTTTTGAAAGAATCGGCAGGCTTTTTTTTTTTTGAACGTTGACAGATGGTAGAAAAAATAAGTCTTCCTGGAAGACAATAAAAATAAAGGCGTTTTCATGTCTCTTTTTATTCTTTAGGACGAAGAGCTTTTAACTGGAATCACGGAAATGGCGTTCCGGTGAGCAACATCGAATAATAAAATCGGAAGTGGATATAGAGGAAAGATCGAATTACGATTTTATAAGAACAGAGAAAAAAAAAAAAGAGTTGGCCGAAGCATAAATAAGAAAGCGAAGAGAGCAAATCAATAGGATTGGATAGATGTAGAAGAAGAAGAGGCGAAAACTTAAATGGTTTTATTGCATTCGGATTTATTGAGTTATGGACAACAATATTTAATCGAAAAGTAACTGTCGTTGGAGTTGGGCGAAACTAACTTTTAGAGAGAGATGGAATCGATTACATCACTGGTTGGTGGTTATGGTGAAAGACGGTAAGTAGTAGAAACTTCTCTACAACGTTCACTAAAAACCGTTCAGCAATTTTTTTTTCGATAAATAACAATAACAAAAAACACTATATGTAAATTGAATTTTTTTCTTTTATACACTAATAAGAAGGCTAAACAGTGCGGGTAACAACATATCGATATTTCATTCAAATAGTATTTTCATAAAATATGCTAGTCTTATATCTGAAAAAACGGCGTTTTTGTTTAGTTAGATATAAGAATATTTCCTTATTATAGAAGAAAATTCATCTGTTCCTAATCAATGTGAAAATATAATTTATTATCATACTATTTACTTCTTGTTAATATGATGTAATCATTTAATCACAATTTTTCCATTTCTAAAAAGTAACGATTTAATTCTGTTTTGTTCCTTATCACGCTCTATGCCTCCACGACCTTCGGCGGAGACTTATTCTAGCGATCAACAACATTCTACCTTAAGATCTAAGCATCTATCGCTTCCTAAAATTTTATATTTGTGTCTCCCTTTTCTTGTTTCACTCGAAAACATGTAAATACCTCCCCCATTAATTCCGTTAATTTCTTTAAAACAACCCTGAACACATCTTTATCCAGGCACTGCAACCTACATCTTCTCGTAGAGACAATTCTTAGCGCTTTGAACCAGTATAGTTGATCTTCTTTCAACCGTGTCCAGAAGTGCAGATATTTTTTATGAGGCTCCAGATTGGAATACAACAGTCCAAATAATATCATTTTATGAAGAGGAATAATAACATTCTTTTTCCTGCTGACAAAGAATAAAGGATGTAATTAGTATTAATCAAACCAAATGATGCAAGGACGCAAAAGTACGTATCAACCAAAAACAGACAAACAAAAAAATAATAAATAAAAAGAGCCAATTACAATTTGTCCATTTCTAAAAAAGTATCGATCAAATTCGGTTTTGTACTTTCTCAGACTCTGCACCTCAACTACTTTAGGAAGCGACTTTACCAGTGATCCACAGTATGCTGTACAAAAGTGAACACTTCATTAGATCTAATCATCTATCTCTTCCTAAAATTTTACATATGTCCCATTGTTCTTGTTTTACTTGAAATCATGGATTCCTAATGATCACCCCTGCACACTCTGAACGTTCCTGGCCACCTGCTTAGAACTTAGGTGTTTACGCTTAAGAAACTAAGGCTACTAGGTATCAGTATATTGTGTGCGGAATTGTATGTATTCTACGGTTGGTTTTCTGGACGAAAAATCCGAGTCTCTGGATGAAGAAACTATTCAACATTCACCTGAGACTGACTACTCAACCACGTTGTAAAAAAAAATAAAAAAAAAAACCCATTAAACTCCCATCATCCTTCCACATCCATCGTGTAGGAGGATGATAACCACTGTGGTATCACGTCAGGGTACAGTGGGTATGGCTAAATGCATATACTCAAGATATGCATTTAGCAGGATTGCCCTTCAGTCGCTATCTTTCAGATCGCATCGGTAGCCGATCTAAGTCATTCTGTAGCAGCATGTCCTGGTCCCGACTGTTAACTGTCCTATCCACTTTAAATCATCAACAAACTTTGATATTTTTTTCCTTTGATATGTTGAAATAAGTAACAGTCGGCTAGGTGGTTTTTCTTTATTCAGGTGTGTTAAAAAAAAACGGTCATATTAGGGCCCCTTGAGAACCAACTCATAGGTTTACATATTATGTCCATAAATTGTGTGTTCTCTGGTCGATTTGCCTGTCGTGCTGGACAAAAAACGAGTTTCCATGGTCTTGCTATCCACTTGAACAGACTAACTCAGCCTCGAAGTTAAAGGGCCTATAAGAGTTACTCTCCTCATTGACAGGATTCGAGCTCGGGCTTATCCGTGCGGTGTGGAGAGGACGGTGATTATTACCACTGTGCTACTACACGCGCTGATATTCAGAAACGTTAGCGACACAACATCCTAAAAGCGATTAATGAATTATGTCTTTGCTGGCGGGTGTCAGTTATGTACATGGTAAACGAAAGCAAGGAGGCCGCGTGGGATGTGTGGATTGCGTACCGACAACGGCCACTAAAAGGGGGGGGGGGGCTGCTATTCAGAGTTTAATAGTTCGGAAATTTTAAAAATTTAAATAAAAATTAAAAACGAGAATAATTTTACTATGAAAATTATGAGAAGTTAACAGCCCATTATATAATCATCTAAAATTTGTTTTCAGGCAAATGAGAAACAATGATAACATATTAATAAGATATTTTTTTTGTTGTGATGTGTTACCCTGTCCTGTCCTAGTAGCTTTTTTTTTTTTTTTTTTTAATTTCAGTATGTATTTTATACGTTAAATTGAACATTGCGAATTATATTAAAATAATGTCTACAGCTTTTCGGCGCCTCATAGGCACGTGAAGTTCCTGAAAGAAAGTACAGTACATATACGTAAAATGTGATCAATCAAAGAAAACAGCATTTTTCTTAATTTGTAACGTTGAATAATGCAGTTAAAATTGAACAATACAGTGTTACATCTGAAAAATTTCAACAACCGACTTGCAATGAAAAGTAGGTTGTGGAAAAATGGGAACGCTATATCGTGTCGGAATCTTCGAGAAGATAGAGCAAGGAACTGGGACTCTGGCGAAGAGCACGTGTACTTCCACCCTTTTCCGGCAGTGGCGAAAACTACCATATGGACAAGGTTTAACACCACCCTGAGAGCGACGATTGGGTTATGTTACTGCTAGGCTCAGGGGTTATCCAAAAATCTCTGAGGAGGACCACAAATTTATTTATTGCTTTTCTGTTTCTTTGTCTCCGGGAACTTACCGGGCACCCATATCAGATTCTGTCATTCACCAACTTGTCTCCATTCGTCCTCGCATGCGCAAATATGAAGATTTTCTTGGGCACTATGTTGTTCGGTGACCGTTACAAAATTGTGAAACTTTTCTTTTTTGATTTGTCTAGATGAAACACTAAAACTTACCAAATTAACGAATATTAATTAAAATGTTTTTTAACTTCAGTTAATCTCTTGTACTATGCATTTAAAGACTACAGGTCTCTGCAGTTTTCTTAGTGAGCTTATGGAAGGGGAAATAGTCTAACTAGTATGTTGTTGGTGTGACAATTTTGTAATTGCCAAGTTAAATGGTGGTAACCTGGCAATTAAAAAATGTCACATGACTGTAATCGAAGAATTAAAATGTCAAGGAACTGATTTTTGCTTCATGTTAGTAAAAGATTATATTCTTGGGCTGATAACTCTTTTTGCCCTCTTGTTTCTGTATCCCAAATTTCTCTAATTGTTCAACTTTCAAATGAAGTTCTTAGAAAGGTGCTCCTCTTTCACAGTCCACGCTTCATTTTTCCTCTTCGTGGGATTTGCACTGATTACCGTTTCTCACAGACATTCGCCCGTGAAAATAAGAATTTATTGGTAGTGCCTTGAAACATTAGGGGAGCTTATCGTCTCAATTAACAGGATTCGTTGTTGAGGACACGAGAGGAGTACTGTCGAGAGACGAAAGAGGAAGAATATCTTAATGGGAGCCACTTAGCGTTGACTCTTAGTGGACAACACGTAATTTGTAAAAGTCATTAACTTATGGTTTGCCGTCTTTCCGCAGATTTGTTTTCTTTTCCTTAGGGAAAACGAATTCTTCGTGAAACCAATAAACATCGTGCCCAGTGGACTAAGTGAGTGGGCGGAGACACTTACCAAATCCATTGCACAGCGCTTACAGCACATAGCTAGATATAAACAGCCGAACTGAAATTTCCCCTCTAAAGAAATGGTTCGTAGCATTCAGTAATGATGCAATATCCTGTACTTCTCAAGCTGCATTCAACACTAAGAATTCACGTTGTAGCCACAACGTTTTAAAGGACATCTTAGATTATCGGATATTTTTAGAACCTCTTGATGAATAGAACTGGGTCTGATAATATTTCACACACAAATATTTAAAAAATATGATAAAACAAATATTTCAGAATATCTCATCATCAGCCATTTTCAATCCACTGCAGGATGAAGGCCTCTCCAGCAACTTTCCAGTTCCTTCTGTTTTGTGCAATGGCCATCCATTTACTACCCACAAACTCATGAATTTCATCTGTCCATATCCGTCGTTGTCTTCCAGGTTTTCTTTTAGCTCCTCTTGGTACCATTCTGTTATTTTCTTAGTGGACAACACATAATTTGTAAAAGTCATTAACTCATGGTTTGCCGCCTTTTCGCAGATTTGTTTTCTTTTCCTTAGGGTAAAGAATATCTATTCGCAGTCAAATATTGCTTTTTAGTCTTCCACTTTTTACGTTGTCATGACTTGAGTTTCTAAGCAGTACCTTGAAAAGGAATGGGTGGGGAGTAGTCATCCCGAAAATGAACCCTTAGGTGGGATGCAGGTTTTACTTGAGGTTTAAAAAAAACGAGAAGGGTGAGGCAAACTTGGGTACTATCTCAGCTCTTGACATCACTGAGTCATTTTCCCTAACACCTGGTTACTTCAAGTTCAGTTTTTGTCACACTTTATTTTTATATTATTTTGCTTTAATGAAGTGCCGCGAGTCTTATTTACACAATCGAACTTAGATTTTCCGTCTTTGAAGTGAACGCGAAGTGGAAGAAATGCAAATTGACCAAATGATAATTCTGGCACATAAAGAAAAAAATAAAGTACCTGCCAAAGTAAGACTATTTTTAATTTTGTAGGCATATGCTATGAAATTCAAAGAGAATTATGTCGTGAAAAGAATTATTTTGCATGTTAGTAATTCCACCACTATGAACGAAATGTTGGAAAGAAAATAATGCATATATTATAAATATAACAAACAAGCAAAGGATCAAACGGTGAGACGATAATATGTATTTTCTCAATCGTTATTCAATATCTGGTGCTAGCGCATCGTGCTGTAATAGAACTGCCCTTCTTTGGTACGATCCTCCTCAACAGAGGATTAGGTGTAAAGCAATTAGGTTGTCATCAGAAAATAAAATAATGTAAAGAAGAGTCTTGAGGTTCGCGGCTTTGCTGTTTGCTAATCTGGTAATTCGTGGTCATATTTTTCTGACCCTGTTTTGGGAAGCTGCTTTGACTTTTGGTTGTTCACACTTTGATCCTCACTCTCTTTGATCCACACTCCTTACCCGTAAAGTCACTCATTACGGGTAAGGAGTGCCATCAGTTACCGAACCTAAATTTGCTTGGCAGTTATCGATTAAATGCATCCAAGGGACATTTAATTTTCTTAGAAGTGTCTGAGTTTTTACTGGCTAATAAGACCACATGTTAGTCAATCATTTCGAAGCATTATCATATTTGGCTTCTGCGTTCTGCTGGTAGAACGCAGAAGTGGCTGGAGTTTTCCTGAAAAAAATAACTGTTGATAATACATGTACTGCAATTATCAACTGCAATTATTTGTTTTGGTTTTTGTTATTATCAGAAAAAAAAAAGGAATACTTATTTTTTCCAGTTTAATTTTTAATGTTGGTGAATTGTCGAAGTTGCCTTTCGATGGGAATTACTCAGTAAATCTTGGGCAATTCTAATAATATTTTCTCGTAATTTAGAATAGAGAAAGTTGTGTATATTTCCATGCTGTGAATCTGCAAGGATGTATTACGTCTTTGAATCCTTGCTATGAAAATAAATAAATGGATAATTTTGACTTTGATAGTACAGTAAATCTTTATCATTACCTTAATAATAATAAGCAGAAAGAGTGCAGTCTAAGCGTTATCTGTGCTCGCTAAGTGCTTGTATTTGATTAGTCTACGGTTGTGACTGCAAACGTTTTTGATGAAAAATTCAGAGAGCGTAAAATTATTTATGGCTTTGTATAACAACATACAAATTATTTTAATTTCACGTTATTTATTTTAAACAATTTTCAGAAACTGATATTGTGATTGGAGCCATTCACTTGAAATAATCGGCAGCAAAGAATATTATGTAAATTAATCCTATTTATTTCAAGCGTTTAATCTTCAACGAGAAATACGCGAAATGGCCATTTGGTCGGAGAGTGAGTACAAGAAAATGTAAAATAGCAAAAAACAAAAAAATAAATAAATAAAGGGAGTGAACAAATGAGAGATTCACGCTTCCGTGACAAGCAACAGTGAACATGTTGCAAATCATGAATGTTTTTATAGCTGTAGTACACCCATGGTCGTAATTCATCAAATGATTCCCTTCCTCGTGAAGCAGCGCTAGTTGTTACACTCTATGGACAAATATGTTTGTTTTTCATGACCCGTCGTTTAGTTTTTTACTTTGGAAAGACATAAAAGGAGAAGGTCTTCGATACAAACACATTAAAAAGGAAACTGTTTCCACGAAAATGGATTTAACTGCCGCATATGCCGCTGTAACTGCAGATGACCATTTACGTACTTAGAAGGAGCTTTTCTAATGATGTGAGATGATCGATCCAGGGTATTCTGGTATTTTATACTTTCAGTTTGTTTTCTCAAGGATGGAAATAGTGATTTTTTTTTTTTCCTTATCCTGTGTTTTCGGTTTCATCCCCCACCGATTTAAAATAATCAAGAAGGACGTTTATGGATTGGTCTACTTATCACAGACATTAGAACAGTGAAGTCATTTGAGAGCGCTCCAGTGGAAAGAATTTCGGTTTATTTTTCAAGATTGTGAAAATTAATGTCAAACGTCATTTCATTGAACACTTTGTAAAATAGTTCAGTATTTCTAAAGCAAAAGGCCAAATAATACGCAATTTGTGCTTTTTATCTGACCTTAATACAAACACGTGCCTTAACAGTTATTGAGTCAATAGCCGTATATTAAGAAATTAATTTTCTTGCATAGGATAGTAATGGTTGTTTCTGAAAGAATCCATTCATCATCCAATAATTCCAGCTGGGTTCATCGGTACCCAGCTGGAATTATTGACCTTTTGGGCAACGCCTCATTGATATAACTTGCTTAAGACCAAAGAAATTAAAGTTATTGGGGAATGATTTTGAACTTTCAGGGAAAAATTTCATTATTTCTCATTGAAACTGATTTAAGGTTTACCTGTAGGGATGATAATGTGGGTTGAGTTCTTTAGAATTTGCGTCGTGGTAACTAAAGGCCTCATGACTCATCCGTATATATCGTGATCGTAATTTTGGTGTTCTGTGGACGTTTCATTGTGGAGGGAAACTGTAATCTTCACACCAGAAAAGGGAGAACCACGAAACTTTGTCTGAGGCTAACTTGGAATTAAATTAAATTATTTTTAATTATCAGCCAACTACTGAAATCGTACCCATGCATTTTCAAGTCGTTGTGAAAGAAAGTAGCTACTCTATTTTCTGGGCTGCCCACGAGGGCGATGAGAGTATGGGAGCTAGTATTGTGATTATGGCCAGGAAACTTTATCAGTCAGAAGGACTAGGTCCATCTTGACTTGGTAGTACATTTGACACTTGTCGCTTGTATGAGGAAGCCTGGGTTCGAATGCTATTCAGCATTGTATCAATTCTTAAAAGGCTTCTCCAATTGAAATTATAGTTTTTCGATCTCAGGCGGAGGGAGTCGGATTTCCCCACGAATTATTCCAGGTGTTTTAGCCATCACATCGTGCAGACTTGTATAGACAAAATACAGTAGGGCCCCAACATCCAATGGTAATTTGTTTCGTTCCATAAACCCATTGTATATTGAAAATATTAAGTTGAAACCAATAATACATTGATTTCCTCTAACTCGTTCCTCAACAACATAAAATAGGTATTTCTTACACGGTATACTTCATTTTTACATTAAAAATGAGTGTTTTATAAAGATTATTTAATTAATAGTTAAAACATCTTAAAATAAAAAAAACAAACAATAAATTTGCATTTACCTTAGACTTGAAGTGCAGAGCTAATGAAATCAATGGTGGTGGTGTAGTGGTGGTAGGACTATATCAAGCGTCAGGTTTTATTCAGTCTTTTGCTTGACATTGGACAGTTTCTTGGCAAAGAAATTGTCCAAAGTCAAGAAAAGTTGTGTTGGATGGCAAAAATTTGAATTGAACAAAATCAAATTGTGACTCAAGAGATTGAAGAAGTTTGAGATCATGGCCCCTCGCATTATCCAGCAGAAGCAGTTCCTACATAGGAAGCTTATTTTTCTCTTCACTGAAAGACAGAAAACTTCAAGCTCCCATTCACTGAAGACATACAATATCTGTAACCCAGGCCTTCTTGTTACTGTGCCAAAACACTCCCAGCATGCATTTTCGACCTTTTGTTGTTTAAATACTCTGGGGGTTTAGAGTGACACGGGCGCCTCCGTAGCCAGGTGGGCAGGAGCAGCAGTGCGTAGCACACGTTTTTTGATTAGACCGAGGTTCGAGCCCGTGACCACCAAATACGGAGGATGCGGAAAGGTCAGGGAATGACCACCGCATATTCCTAGAGCAATATGGCCTTAGTTGCTAATGCTCCTAAAAAAAATAATAATAATAAAAAATAACTAAATAGAGTGACACACACACAAGCAAAGGCTTCAGCTTAAAATCTGAAGAGACATTGGCACCCAATAGAAGAGCGAGCCTATGTTTCATAGGCTTATGCCCAGGTAAATTAGCCTCATCCTTAGTGATGTACGTTCTGGGCATTCGCTTCCAGAAGAGGCCGGTTTCGCCAGTGTTAAAAACCTTCTGGGGAAGATAACCCTCCTAATCAACAAACTCTTGGAATTCAATTTCAGCTGCTTTTTTTTATCAGCACTGGATGCGCCCCCATGCCTTTCAACACTTTTGATATTCGCCCTTTTATTGAAGCGCTCGAACTGCTGGCTTTCAAGTCTTCAAAACGCACAGCATTTCCACTGGTTGATGGAGCCTTAAGTTTCAGATCGTCATAGATCTGAAACAATCGTACGAGTGATGTTCCGCGCGCCACGCGTTGAACAATAACGTTGTTGAACGATAACAAAGAGCTAATTTGTTGAGAACAATCGTACGAGTGATGAAAGTGATGATGAAAGATGAAAATTTTCACCCATGTATTGTTCCAGCTATATCGGAAAGTCATCGGTACCTGCAAGTATCATTGGTCCTTAAAATAAGAGATCGTATGGAAGGTATATCGGATGTCGACGTCATCGTAAGTCGAAGTTTATGTGATAGTACGGATTAAGTTTAGTATCATATGAACCGGCATGGAATCCACAAAAAACCTCCAAAAGACCTGACATCTGGACTTTATTGTTACCATAAATGTACGAGTATATTATTATTGCTGTCTCTGAAGAAATTCAATCAACAGCAGTTCATGGTCAAAAAAAATTTCTGTAATACTTTTGGGACTTTTCCTTGACAGGACAGGATGAATGTTTCCGCTGCATAATTGTATATCTCTCACAAATGAGCATATTCAACTTTAAACCTTATTAGGTTTTTATGGTTGCACAATCGTGTCATCTATGACATCTCACTTCCATTTGAGTCTCTGCCGTCTGCTATTCGTTTGGAGAGGTTATCCGTTTTTTTTTTTTTTTCCTAGTTTGCGCAATATGCAAGTCGGCTCGCGAATACATTCCAGCAGACATAACAAAGAACATTGACCACTGCCGAATCGCCAAGTTGCGGTCGCATTGGGGAGAGGGATGTAATATTTCTTCGCTGTCCCCAGCTAACAAGCTGTATGCACTATTATTTAGGTCGACGGAAATTATCTTTACTTTTCACCCGAACCCCTTTTTACTTTCTTGTTTTAATGCTAGATAATTTTTTTTTTTTATGATATCTGTTCTCTGCACAAAATATTTTACAGATTAGTCTCTTATTCCTGCTGTTTCGCAGTTATATTCGATGCACTCACGTTACTTTTAACATTTCTTCGTTTAAGAAATTGCCTTTTGATTTGTTGTTTTAGACTGCTCTTCCTAGTTATCGTTTTAGTTATCATACTTCATTGATTGGTGTGCCAGATTTTGAGAATTCTGTCCATGTTAAGAATCCTTATAGTCAAATAAAATAAATGATATCATAGGCGTAACAAGGGGGGGATGGGATTAAGCCCTTCTAAGGACATTTTGTTTTATTTTATATAACTGTACTGTCATGTATTGAAGCGTGTATAAGTTACCAACTTTTTTCCCTCTCGAACTTACGGGGAGAATTTAGTCTCCTATCTTGCTGCCCCCAGGTAACAAACTGTATACTCAATTATTTAGTTCGAACAGAAATTGTTTCTGTTTAGTCGCTTCCTTTTGGGTTATGTATGATTTACAAGATGTTTTGACGTGTCCTCCGTGACACGATTCATTTCCATCTTTCACTCGTTTGGAGGGGTCTGGGTGCAGTTCAATGGAAGAGTGGAGGAATTTCTAGAGTTCACTTTAATGGGGGTGATAATTCGCTGATCTGAAACGAAGGGAGTAAGGGGGTTCCTTTTAATTATGCCTGATTTTTCAACCCTCACAACAAAAATGAAATTATGATCACACAGAGTGACACGCCCGTAAGGTTAAATGATTTATTATTATTTTTTGAATATGTTTGATGTGCGGAGCCCACTGCTATCGATTCATGAAGTAATTGTGTGGCGTTTTTCATGTGTACATGTGTTTAGTGTGATGGTGCAATGACTGCTTGCTTTACGTCGGTCAAGGTGTCCCAAAGTGTCCAGTTTTCTCTTAAATCAAAAAGAGAGAGATGGTATAAATTTATAGTGCACAACGAACGAATAGTCTCCGTTGATGATCTTTATGGTTTCCCCATGCTAACCAATCATTATCGGATGCTCAGGAACCCTTCCTCTCTCCTTCCTTTTTGCAGACACGTTGATGACTGACCTCTTGAGTTTAGTGAATGGAAGGCTAATGGCTAATCAAGCAAAATGTGGGTGTTCTCGCTATCTGTTATCCGAACAGCAGTTAAGCGAAGATGACTTGAAAAATTTGGCCTGGTCTTTGACTTCTCAAACATTGTTTTAAAAAATTCAGGCTTTTATCGTTAAATTTCACTTAATGGTATTTGTGATGAATGTGTCTGCACCGTTACGAAACAACATGATGGATGGAATGAGGAGGCCAGATCAATTTGCGAGAGTAATGCTGCAGAAGGATTGTCGTTGGCAACTTCTTATGACAAAGAACACAGATGAAGGCTACCAGTCTATCTATAATATGTAGGTCAGAGAGGAAAGTGTAAATGGCAAGTGAAATAATGACTGGTGAAGATGACAAGGTGATTATTAACTTTGAGAAAATGTCACGAAAGAAACTTGTGAAAACTCTAATGATCCGTCTTCCTTTCTTCTGCTGGGACGATTTCCAGACTGTAAGATATCACCTTCATTAAGAAATCGCCCAGTTATTAAGGCGCAAATGCACTTTTAAAAGATCGTGGAAATGATTTTATTCGATAGCCGAGGGTAAAGTTGATCTCTTTTTTTTTTTTTTTTCCTGGTCTGTATTGTTAATTAGTAAGAAATAAGACTGTTGACAACCGCATAATAGTCACTGATTCGAGCAGTAAGTCTCGATGAAAGCCTTTAACGTATTGAAAGGCTTTTTTTCTCACGTAAAACGTGTAGCGATGATCATATATAGGCTAAAGCATTCATTATTTTGGAAAAGAATAGTGAAACCAGCCATTTTTCGAAGTTAAACTATGTCAGGTGATGTTCTTAGTTTGACACTTGCGTTTTGGATTAAGTTATTGATATAATGCAGTTTATATCAATAGTTCCTTTAGTACAACACTCTATAGTACAACCCTCTACTTGTATAGCTTGCAAACATGTCTTTCGAAAGTTCTGTTTCCTTTGAATAACTGAGGCATGTGGAATATGGTGGATGCTGGAATATCTCCGAAGTTTCACCGATCTAGAAGGTCCTTAACATTTATGGTCACATGGCAGCATTCATTTATGCGAGAAAATCAGAGAAATATCCATGATTTTCAAGATTCCAATGGAAACTGCAATTGCCAATGTACGGAATGTCCATCAGTCCCCTGTTTCTTGCGAGAGAATCAAAGAGTGGCACATTCATTTTATCAGTAATAGGTAGAAGTGTTGATCATGCACATGGCCACGGTAAAAGGCATTCATCCATCCAGTGACATTCTGATACGGCAATTCTGCCTTCGCAGTAGTTGCACCCAAGCGTGACCTCGATTTGATCCACAGTCACTCAATCTTTTTCAACATTCTAGAAATACCTTGATTTTGCTAAATCGCCGCACTACTTTCTACTAAGTATAGTATCGTAAAACGCATGTGGTACAGACAACTCCCTCCTGTCAAGGCGAAGTTTATATTTCATTGTCAAATTTCGGATTTTCACGGATTTTAAAGTTCGATGTTAAATTATACAGCTTCTAAAAGGTTTTTTCTTCCGAAACTAGATTTTTTGATCCTATAAAACCAAATAGACCGACCATGAAATACACATAATTTACAAACATATAGTGAGGTTTCATGACCAGAATCGCTTCATTGCCAATTCTAAAAACATCGTGTTTCAGCATACAGGGAAAATGAAATGGTAACAATTTTGCATTAACTATGAATGAAATTGTCTTATTGCTAAGTCTCACAGCTGATTCGCGTACTGCTTAGAAGTCCTCCAGAGTAGAAGGATTTTTCAGAAATTTCGACTATTTGGAAAACAGTGGAAATTGATTTTCATTTTCATCTGGTCATAAAATGTAACTGTCGAATAAGTTGTGAGCTTAACAAAAATCTTGAAGATTACATTTTGGGTGTTTATTTATGTCTTTATTTATTTTTATCCCTGTGTGTTTTGGATAGCGGCGATGTATTATTTAAAACGAAATTTTACTAATTTATAGCTTTTACCAATTACACTGGCATTACCATTTTTCTTAAGAGAAGGGCGGTAGGTATGTATGTTAAAGAACGCCTCGGGCCAGTCCAATACTTTTCAGAGGACTGTTCGTGGAATTACGTGAAGTGGAAACTGAAACGAGAAAGCCATTTTCAGTTAGTAACTCGAAGCAGGATACCAAGCCTTAGGGTACTGTCTTGTTGTTAACGGTTTTATTGTTGCGAATCAAATCTTTGAGCGAAGGTTTTTATTGTTGCCATCAGTGGGAATCACGTGACAAGCGCACGAATCTTTGACTTGAGTTGTTCGGAATATTTCACCTTTTGTTTTTGCCACAGGCAATGCTGGTTTTGAAATGGGAAAACTTCACTAGAAGTATCGAGACGCTAAGACAATCGCTCTGATTTATTTAACTGGAAATACTCCTAACACAGTAATCATACTGTTTAAGTTACTGTAATGTTTCCAAAAAGCATGAAATTTTATAATTTAGTGATGAAGTTTCTGCGTGAGAGAGAGAGCAATGGCAAAAATTTTGTAATTCTAGCTTTCATTTTTTTTGTTAAAGAAGTCTTGTACGGCATACAGTAATGTGAAAAAAATAAGTTTTGTATATTAGCATACTTCGTTCAAAATGCACGTGTTCTTAAATATAAACAGAAGCGTGTTGTTACTGAGGAATCTTTTTTCAAAGATTGCTTTTTAAAAAAGTTGATTCAGTTATCTTTGTCTTTGCGCTGATGTCAGGTGATTCTAACTGCAATTACTAGATTACACCCACCTCCTTTTTATTGCTGTAATTTTGTCTGAAGACTAAACCTTACGAGGCTACTTTCGTCACACTACGTTAACTTTATTTGTGTGTTGGTTTCCCGGATCCTGTTTCGCAGATGAAAACATATTCAACCAAATTTCTGTACCAAGCTACTAAACGAAACTGGTGAGCGTACCATTGATCGCATCAAGATATTGATTTTATGACTAATAAATTTACATTGTGTTTACTTTACTGAGAAAACTCTTTTTCAAAACCTTTTTAACGAATTGCCGTGCGTTAAGGAAAGTCACAGTCTTCCCAAGTTTACTAAAGAATTAGCTCATCTAATGAAAAGTTACTTGCCTTTCATTCCAGTTATCCTTAAAGTAAAATGATGGTCCTGTCAACTTTTTAGAGTAAATGGCTTATCTTCCTGCAACCAGGAGTGCATCTCAATTAGTATATTAACAGATGGGCTAATTCACTCGAGAATTCTGCGGGACATATAGAAAGTGGTTGTCTATATATTACGAGCATCTTCTGCTGGGCATGCTTTGATGACAGTCACCACCGTTTCATTTTGGTTGTTATTGGCTGGCTCTAACTACAACTGCTGCATTCGTTGTCTTCATTCTTACTGACGTTGAGGATTTAGCTGGTGAAGTGGATATCTACAGTATCCAGTAGTATTTATTGGATACTGTGGATATCCAATAGTATTTACTGGATACCACAATATCTATTGGATATACAAAATTCTGAAAGTATAGCGCTGCAAACATTTACTGGATACTGTGGATATCCAGTAAATATTCATTGCAATAATCTCTTTGAATGAATAAGATTGGAAATAAACTTGATTATACAACCACTGTCATTTCTCGCTGTTGCTGCTGTTTGCTTTTGGGAAAGAGCAATAAATATTCATTACTCCCGTCTTGACCGGAAGGATTATAAACGCTTCGATATTCACGAAGGTCCCTTCTTGCTATTGTAAACATAATCGATGCTACTATTCGACCTCGCGGATAGCAAAGCTGCTACAATCGCTTTTCCTTCCACTACGTGTGGAAAAGGCCTGAGTTCGAATTCAGTTTAGATGGAAGGAATTTTTATGTTTTTTTTTTTTTTTTTTCCACACTTGGCTGAGTTAGTGATTCTCGTTTCTTCTTCTGGAAACTCGGGTTTTTGACTAAGAAAACATCCAGAAGCCAACTGGGCTTATTTTCGATCTCTATGCAAAATTTCATTAGTTATCCATAACTTGTGAGACGCGATTAACTTCTATGGGTTTTTCACTCCGTGGCCGAGTTGGTCGGTCTCAGGAGTGGACAGCAAGTGCTTCCCTCCCCGGAAACTCTGGTTTTTTTGTCCAGAAAAAGAGGCAAATCGATCAGAGAACACACTCAATTTATGGACATAATTACATATGGGCCTCTATGTTTATTCTCGGGTGACCCTAATATGACAATTTTTTTTAACTTGTCTGAAGGCATGCCATATCTGCTTATTCGTTTCCACTTCCCAGACCATTGATATGCGAAAAGGGCTGCACTGCGCATCAAGGGACTATTAAATTTTGCTTTAAACTAAGTTCTTGCAGAAGTAGAAGCAGCTAGGATCATAATCTGTGGCATCAAAGTCTTGCTATATTGGTATCGAGGGTCCCAATATGCGCAACAGAAATTCCCACACACCATTATGCCATGACTATTAGTTTGCATTGTTGACACCTGTCAGGATGAGTCCACTGACCCATACTGTTTTCGTTTGATTCTGGTTCTCTCACTTGCATAAAACAGCAGGAATCCGGATTGGTTAGCCAGACAATGTTTTTTTTTTCAGTCCCTCACTTCCCAGTTTTGGTGTTCCTGAGCACACTGTAACCACGCCCCCCCCTCCATTTTTCTTTGATGGAGAAAAACCTGGTTCAGTCGTTGGTTGGTGATGATCCCCTTGTATGAGGCAATTAGGTCGCATTCAGAGTACGACATAAATGTCCGGATGCCTTTTTTTAAGAAGTATATGAACCTAACAGAACGGGTGCAGAGAAAGATCAATTTGATCGGTCCTCTGAAGTCTTTTATGGTACTCTTACCATAAAAGACTTCAGTTGTGGAAATTGCACCGCTCGGAAACTAGATACTTGTTAGGAGATCTGACTGAAGTGTTTAAGGCTTTAAATGGATATAGGAAACTGAAAGCTGATGGTATTCTGTTTCTTCAACACTTAAGAGGACATAAATTGAAAAAGATAGCTGCAGGATAGATGTGTGAAAATTTGTGTCATTCAGGGAATAATCAACCGTTAGAACACACTTCCGTCTGGTGTGGAAGTTTGAATAAATTTAAGGAAGGTTAGATAAATTGTTAGAGGGGTGTATAAATGAGATAGAGTAGTTTTTGTTGATGCTGTATTTTTTTTTTTTTTTTTTTTTTTCATGTAAACCCCAAACACGAGAGGTATTGGAACCTATAATACTTAGTACTGTGCTTGGGTTGGAGGTTGAGAAGATGAAAGGAGATATTTGTTGACATTGGACTTGAACTTCTGTAGACTGCAATTTTTAGGAAATACGTACGAAGGAAGGTTGTTCCAGAAAACGGCAGTTGAATGAATAAATGAGGAAGATGAAAAGTTGGTTCTGTGAGTTTGAAGTTGGACAGTAAATGGATGTTGGCTGGTGGCGGCACGTGTTCGGACTGTTTTGAAAGAGAGAGCGGGAATTATAGAAGCCAATTCAGAAGAACAGTGCCCATGGAAGTATCTGTAGAAGAGGCATGCAGCAGAAACAGTACGTCTATGAGACAGCGAGTGGAGAGACTCTGTTAGAGATGAATCATTAATTAACCTAACTGCCCTCTTCTGAATGGAATCAAGAAGCCTGGGAGAGGTTTTGGGGGCACCACCCCAGATGTGGGAACAATATTCCATGGTAAGGCTGATTTGCGATTTGTACAGAGTGAGAAGCTGTTTGGAAGAAAAGTAGCGCTGAGAGCGAAAGAGAAAACCAAGTTTTTTAGATGCAGAGGAAGCAATATTTGTAATGTGCTTGTGCCAAGAGAGATTAGAAGTCAGGGTAATCCCCAAAAGAGATATATCATTTTGCTTAGAAATCGGAGCGTCACCAAAGATAAGCATAGGAGCAGAAGAATCCTTTTTGCGAGATATAAGACAAGACTGAGTTTTAGAAGAATTGAAACAACTAAGTTGTCTTTGCCCCACTGGAGAATTACCTGGAGATCGAAATTTAAAGAATTGGCAGCAGATTTTCGAGAAGTTGAAGCTGATTGAGCAGAACAAGGTTTCTGAAAATGGAAAGTGGAATGCAATGTGCTATCATCGGCAAAATTATGGATAGGATTTCCAGTCAATGGAAGAAGGTCATTAATATACAAGAGGAAAAGAGTGGGGGGAAAGAACTGAACCTTGGAGAACACCGGCATTAGTGAAGAAGTTAGAAAAGCCATCGCAGGTCATCCCATTTTGCATTCTTGTAATGCCAAACAACATACGTTGGGAATAGCCATGAGATAAAGGCTCCATTGGAGAAGAGACAATCTCCAAGTTGTGATCTGAGATGCCTAAAGGACGTCTCACTTCGACAGTGTACTTGGAAGGGTTGTTTGTGAGAAAAAGATCAAGCGTATTGGCTGTATGGTTAGGATTGTCCGCTATTCTTGTAGGTAAATGAACAATCTGTGCAAGGTCATTAGTAATTGTAAAATCCTCGGCATCTCGACCAGCTGGGTCGGTGTGACTAGAAAACGGAAGACAGCTAGAGTGTGAACATTAAAATCACCAAGGAAAATTACTTCACTGTTAGGAAAGTTGGACTGGAGAAACTCAAGTTTCAAAGAGAGGAAGTCAAAGAGCTCCAAGTGATTAGTGGATCTGGCAGAACGTTAGCGACAAGAGATGAATTTGACACAATTAGGTAGAGAGATTTTAAGCCAGAGGAGATCGAAAAGAAGAGATTCCAAATTACCAAGTCTCTGACAGGGAATATCGGAACGGACATATGGACAAGTACCACCTTTGAGGCGAAAGGAATCATACAGCGAATAATTTGGGCAACTGAGATGAGCAGTTGTTGAATTAACTGATAACTGAGATTCTGTCAGAAAAAGTACATGGGGTTTGGCAGACTGTAAGTGGAAATGGACATCGTTGAGATTAGAATTGAGACTACGTATATTTGTGAAATGAATTAGGAAGTGTTTGGGAGGTTTAGATCTTTTCGTAGATAAGCTTTCTCTATTAGTTTGACACTTCATGGTGTATTTAATGGTAAGAAAAAGTAGGTGGGACATGAATAAGCTTTCTTCCTTACATCATTTGCCACTACCAATATTATTAATCTACACTCGTGCAATACATAAAAACTGCACAAAAAAAAAAAAAAAAAAAACGTTCAATTGATAAAACATTTTTAGCTGACATTAAAGACAAACCAATCACTGTTGGATTCATTATACAAATGACGTGTGAAATATCAAAATGTGTATTTTGTTACATAGTGGCACTTATCCAAAGCTCATTATTTCGATGTTTCTGAATTTTCAGAGAGCGACTGAATTTTCAGACACCATAAACTTTCGTTACTATAACAATGGAGCTCCTGGAGCTTACGAACAATGTTTTCCTTTATTTGAGATTGAATTACTTCAGCTGACAAACTGTTAACTGCCTATTAGAAGTTGAAACTTGAGGAAGTACTTCATTTTCATTTCCACTTCCATTGTGACCAGCACCCAATGTTACAACTTCATTACATAAGGTAACAACTGTAATGAGTTCGCGTTTAGTATTAAACTTTAAACTTCTCCATACACAGTATAAAACCATCTTTAAGACTTCCAGTTCAAATTAAATCCGGAAGGCTGTAACGTGTCCTAAAGGCCGTCTTTGATTGACATTTTCCTCATTTAAGCCCAAGGAAACAGATTATCAAAGTCAAATTCATTGTAAATTCTTATCCGTTTCTAATACTGTAGGACGACAGACATGTCAGACAGAGGCTGTGTACGCGCACGAACCGAACAAATATCAGAGCGCAGTTTTGTGAAAGGGGTTCGCACGTGTTTTCAAATTTTCTAATTCTGCAAGTTTACTATGAACTGTCACTTACTGTCTCTGTGTAAATATTTCGACAACTTATTGAATAATGTGCTTTAGTTTTAATTGAAATAATCCAGCTAATTTTTCAGTTCTAAATATTTGCATTCAAGTACAGGGTCGCTATAATAAAAGTTCACATATTTCGATAAATCTGCAGAGAAACCGATTGACGGAAAGTTCATATTCGGTAAGCACACTGTGAAGACAACTTCGATGAAAAATATGTAAAATAATTCCAAAAATAAACATTAGGAACCCATGTGACTGAATACATGCAAATGAAAATCGTGCACTAGTTATTACAAGTGGGGCTGTGGATTTCGTAATCATCTGTGAGTGACACCACGAACCGATCACACAATGGCTGTATCATCAACACTGCAGAACTGGTGTGAAACCCTTTTATCAGAAAAACTGCAGGTGAATCCAAATGAATATTCGTTTTTGTTAAAAACTTTTCTCTCCTAAACGGGAATATTTCGACAGAGACAGCAGAGCTGATCTTGAGTTCTAGACTAGCTCTGATCAGAAAATTAATTTTTTCACTGGTCTCTATTCTAAAATAATTTAGATAGTAAACAAATAGATAGATAGTAAACAAGACTAAGATAGTAAACAAATAGATAGATAGTAAACAAGACTAAGATAGTAAACAAATAGATAGATAGTAAACAAGACTAAGATAGTAAACAAGACTAAGATAGTAAACAAATAGATAGATAGTAAACAGACTAAGATCAGAGTCGCAGTTTCCTATCAGGAGTGTATTTTCTACTCTTTGCATTTCGGCTGGCTTTCCTAACACGGTAAAGTTCTCACAGCGAGGTTGGGTGACACATCATATACTGGTAATCGCCTGTCAGAACCGGACTATTGGGTATGTGTTCTGTATGATTTCTTGTCAGGGAATGTTCCTGGATCTATGCCGAAAACATAAAAGGACTATGTGTTCGTAGAGAACACATTCTATGGACTGACCAGGTGTTGGAATCATAACGGAGTGACAGACGTGGGTTAATATGATTTCTCCCAGCTATACTTGGACTAGATGTGATCTTACTTCGCCCGCTGCAGGGTTGAGCAAGTATATGGATGTTCTTTGATGCGATTTGCTGCTTCTAGGGGACGATTCTTAAGGTAGCGTTATGGAATTGCTCTAGTGAAACTTTCTTTGAATAAACTTCACTGTATGGGTGCCACTCAGCTCGTTAACCAGATGTTTTTTGCAGAATATTAAATATGCGACCCCTCTCCAGTGATAGAATTCCTCTATGGCAACTGTTATACTAAACTGAATGCACCGGTTCTTCTGTAATCAGACGATTACAGAAGTCAAACAATTGAGCCCTTTAGTATTTGGCAGCGTGACCACCTGGGAACACTGGGTATAGTTGGCTCTAATTTGACTACCCCTTTCCATATGTGGCCGTTCCTGTTTTACTTCGTTGCGTCTGGGGCATATGCCCTGTCTAGTCTATTGTTTGTCTTCAAAAAAACCACTGCATTCTTTTTGCTTTTGCTTAAATTGGATCCTTTCTTCGAGGACCAATGAAGATCTACAACTAACCCATAAAGTCTCCTTATATCATTATAGGCTACACTGCCATCTAAATAAATAATAAATAATCTTTATTCCCATTACAGGCCCTTGTGGGAGGAATTTTTACGGGATTTTTTTTCAAAGTGTGGATGAGTCAGTCAGTTTCCTTGCGAGGATTACATGTTTCTTTCGAAACTCGAGTTTTTTGTCCAGCAAACCGACCAAAGGATGTATGCAGTTATAAATACAATATACTGACGCCTCACAACCTTAGTTGCTGTGGCACTTAACTTAACCTATCCAATTTTCTTTGCTCGTTTATAAATGTAAAGGACAGATGAACTTCACTGGCAAAGAGATCTTCAACAGCGCCTTTACACATCAGTACATGTGACTCCACCTGGTTATATCAATGACAGGTGAGGAATATTTTGATGTCGCTTTTTGGCATCTGGCTTATTTGGAATTCGTCTACCTCTGAGTTTTAAGGATAATGGCTACCTAGGTTACGGGGGACTGTATAGCTAGCTCTAAAGGTGAATATAGAGAGGATGGTAAAGTAAAATCACGTTCTCCTGGGGAGGATATTTTGCTTTCCTGCGGATAGCAGCAGTTTCTTCTCCTTGGACGAAATGAGCCGTTCGTAGACTACTCCTGCACATTGTGCAGCGTCCTCTGAGTTTGAAACTAAGTGTCACGCATTAAAAAAAAAATTCTAAGTACAAATAAAAATTTTATAGTTTCACGTTGTTTTTAAAATATCTGTTTTTAATAATATTCGGGTTTTTTGTATGATTTCTTATGATGTTTTATGTACCTTCCTCAGTATTTGACAGTATTTATATCCATGTGATAAGAATGTCATTAGTGTTATATAATAACACTAGTTTACAAATTTAAGTTTGTTCACTGGGGTTTGAATTTCAATAGGTCCTACTGCCGAAATATATGTTTCTGTGATTTCAAATATGATTTAGATTTTTTCCTATCACATCCAGATACATCACAATTTAAGAAATAAAAAAGTATTGGTTTTTACGAAAGTATATAACTTTATTGTATTTAGTAATGACAAATTGCTAGGATTACGTTTTCATGTATAATACGGTAAATACGGTGAATAAGGTCTCTTTGTTTGAAAAGAACGTTTAATCGTTTTTCTTTTATATACACTGCCAGGTTTCTCTCTTTTTAAACACCGGCAGTAGTCGGCCATCATGCTTGTATTCCACCTTCCCTCTGCTTCATTTTCTTTATGTCCTTATGGAATATCTCCCCTTGTTCTTCGCTCATCTGGGCAAGATTTTCGGGGAAAAAATCAAGATGGGCATGCAAAAAGTGAATTTTGATGCTCATATTGCAACTTAAATTGAGAAGCTTTTCGAGCACATTTTGAACAATTTTTCTCATAATCCTGTGATTTATGATTTCTAGAAAGTTTTCCATTACACTTTTAAAAGCAATCCAGGCTTCCCTTTCCACGTCAGTCATAGTAGTTTCAAACTGACCGTCTAAAATCAATTTTCTAATTTGAGGACCAATGAAGATACCCTCCTTAAATTTTGCGTCAGATAAACTGGGAAATTTACTGCAAAGGTACTTAAAGCAGTTGCCATCCTTATTCAATATTTTAACAAATTGCTTCATTATGCCTAACTTGATATGCAGTGGAGGTAAAAGTATTTTATCTGGCTTCAAATTTTCGTGCACAATATTTTTTGACCCCGATGTAAGATTGTGCCTCCGAGGCCATTGCTTCTTTGTCCAATGCCGCGCTTTAGCTCTGTAATCCCATTCACAAATAAAGCATGGCATTTTAGTGTACCCACCCTGTTGCCCCAACAACAACAACAGTTTTGTCTCCACATAGTGGCCATTCGTGATTTTGATATTTATTTTATCCAGAAGCAACTTTAGATTATCATAAGTTTCTTTTAAGTAGACTGAATGAGCAACTGGCACAGATGTGTACTTATCTCCATTATACAAGAGAACACCTTTTAAACTAGTCTTAGAAGAGTCTGTAAATAGTCTCCATTCACTAAGAACATATGATGGAGCTTCTAAGGCACTTAAACCAGCGATATCACTGTAATATACTAGAGGACCTTCTTGTAAAAAATACTCTATGAATTCCCTTTCACGATTTCTGTACCACGAAAAATGATGTACCTGGAGCCAGTAAGTTCTTCGCTTGAAGTCTGGATCCCGGAATTTCAGCAGCATACTTTGGAAGATCTAAGTCCCTTACTAAATCGTTCAGTTCGACTTGCGTGAATTGCTGTGGCGTTAAAATATTTTCTGGTTGATAACATTCCTCTTCACTAACCTCTTTAGCTTCTGCTTCGGTGGAAGAAGATGTAGCCTCCAAAGTTTCGTGTGGAGGTTTTTACGGGCAAGATCAGGTCCATGCGGAATCGGTCTTATGGCTGACGGTAGATCTGGATATTTGATGTCCTTTTTATTTTTTGAATTATAACCTTTAACGTCACATACACAAAAGTAACATTGGCTCGCGCCACACCATAGGAATAGCAAATGGCAAGCACACCTTTTTTCTTTGACTCCATTTTCTTAGATGTTCGACACATGTATGGCATACTTTATTGGATTCCTGTGCCCACGATTTATCGTGATCGCCTAGTTTTAAGTCAAAGTATGCATAATACAATTTTTTTTTACAAAATCGGTAATATTTCGCCTCTGCTTTACAGGAACAAAACAACCACATATGTAACAAAATATGTCGGGACTATTTATACACTTTCTGGTTGCCATATTAAAAGAAAACTAATGATAACACACAATGAGAGTTCACGACGGTTTTTACAGGAGTACTGTGACCGCATAAGGGATGTACCACTTATATAGGCTCTGTGGTTGAGTGGACTGTACAAAGAAGTGAGTGCATGCTCAGACAAGTTTAACCGTCTCCCAGACTCCACTCGGAAAATAAAATTCTGGGAATCACAGATGTGCCGGAAGAGCGGGGTGGGGGGCCGTCTACCTTCCTGGGTCAAGGTCGGCTACCTTGCAGTGTGTGTAGTTAGGGGTTAAACATGCACAATCTGTTGTATTTGAGGCAAATATTTGATACTAATTACGAATATAGGGGTATAAAACTTGTAAAACATTGCAGAAACTATAGTTATGTACATATTTGCGTATAATACCTAGGTAATATTTTGTTAATGAATTGTGAAAAATCTTTATGTGATAGAAACAAATGGACTTCGATTTAGTAATCAGTAAACATGCATAAATAACTGCCACATACTTTTACTCAAACCCCAGATACACTATAAACCAATATAATTATTGCAATTTCGTGTTTAATTATTAAATGTAAAAGTATACTATATTTTAAGTTTTGATAACAAAATAATTACAGGCATACCTCGATTAACGAATAGGATGCGTTCCACGAAATTACTTCGTTAAGCGAAACTTCGTTTTCAGAGGTAAAAATACTATGGCCAGAATAGGGATACGTTCCTACGTAAAGAAAATGAAAAGCTTTTTTTCGAACAAAGAAAAGTTTTATTAAATAAACAGTCAACTTACATACAAAGTGAAATCACATTTTAAAATATGAGGTTAAAGTTGATTGTTTATGCTTTTTTTCTCTTTCATTTAACAATTGCCTATACGGAGTTATTGCATTTAACACTGATCGCTTAACTATAACACTTCTTCCTAAATCGGGATCATTTTCACTAAAAAAATTTAAAACGTTTTCAATGTCATTTAAGCACCTTTTTAAATCTCCTGTTAATTTTACACTATGAATCCTGGCCCGTTTTTTAAATTTCTCGAACCAACCACGAGAAGCCCCAAAAGTTTCCGTAATTTCTTCAGTTTGTTTAGATTTCAGGTGATTAAACAAAAATATGTAATGCTTTTTCTTGAATCACCATTTGACTTAAAGGCATATGACGTTGTGACATATCATCTATCCACAAACTTAACATTTTCTCCATTTTTTTCTAAAATTGGATTCCTTAAGCGAGTTAATTTTGCCGCTGTAACATCTGTACAATTCTGAGCAGACTGTTTTATTTTTTCTGATTGACTTAGTATGGTTGTTAAAGTTGATTGCGCTAATCCTAAAGAATGTGCCACATCGGATTTTCTTTCGCCGCTTTTAACACGTCGTACGATATTTAGTTTAGTTTCCAAAGAAATTGCTTTTCTTTTCTTTGATTCTGACATTTTAATTAACTAAAACAAAAATATTTCTATTAAAATTTACAAAATCTACGTTATGTAATGCTATAAAGAACCTACGTCGATTATTGCAATGCGCCACACTGAAACAACGTCAATCATGTAAACAACAACTAAATTACGCGATTGACACGCAAAACTGTTATAACAGACATGCCCGCAGCTCGGGAATACGTAACGAGTCGCCGTCAGTCACCAACCGGATGATTGTCGGGCTTTGGCCTTAAATTGGAATATTTTTTTATGTTAAATGGGGCTTGAAATTGCGGACTTCGTTATATCGAGGCTTCGTTATCAGAGGTAACGTTAACCGAGGTATGCCTGTATATGCATAATTAATAGTAAGGAACTGCCCTTGCGTGCCTCTTCTCGCGAGAACCTATGAAGCCTTCGCCATTATATCTGTTTTTGGGCCCTTGACAAAAAAAAAAAAAGTTGTACGCCCCTGGCATAACCGAAACGTATGTACTGCTCAGTTTTCTCGATACTTTGGGGTGAAGTTGCAACGGCTTCGATGGTAAAACGAATTACGGAGAAGACTCAACTGAAAATGGCATCACGTGCAATTTCAAAAGCATAAAATGAAATTTATTTGCCTTGCATTTGGTGGATTAGCTCTGTTTTCTATCGAAGCTCAGGATATAACTGGCAGGATATAGTGATTCTTGTCAAGTGGCTGCGGGATTCCTCCAGCTACGCACATTGGAAGGATACTTAAACTGCTTTTAGCGTTTAAGTATCCTGTTAGCAATGCTTCAATCCGATTTAGCGGGAGGACAAAATCTACCAGCGATTAGCTCTGCTAGAGCCGCACGATTTCTTTCGGCTGTTGAATCGTGTAGATTCTTCCATATTGTTAAGAAAATGAATTGGATTCCTGTGGCATATTTCTAAGTATGTTTTCCTGGATCACCCAGTTCCCAACCATTGCATGACTAGTATACCGGTGGCGAATTAGGTATCTCCGTTTTTTTTTTTTTTTGACATGTTCACTGCGGTGCCCTAAGGTTGTACCTTTGTACCTTCACAATTTAACGCATATGATTAAGCGTATGCTCAACACTTTGCTATTGCATGGTTTCCGTTTGCGAGTGACCTGCAAATATATAAATTTATTTCTTCGTTAGAGGGCAATATGAATGACAAATCAGTTGCAGCAGATGCAACAAGCGTCAGAAGTAGATGTCACATCGACTATGAATTATTTCAGCAATTTGCCTAACTACTTTTCTTTTTATGTACGACTATTGAATGCAGAAGGCAATTAGCCACCATAACTTAGGGTGATCAGATTTAAAAAAATAAGATTTTTCATCCAGCCAGTTTTCTGGATGAAAAACTTTTCTGGCAGGTAAAAGACGGTTTACAACAGTTGAGATCCTAGAAAGCTTCTGCTGGAAAGCCCGCACACAAACGAAAATATAATTTCCATGGTGGCATCATTATTTCTCACTGTTATCTGCTCACAAACGTATTAAATCAGCAAGTACTAGCATTCAGAAAGAAATGCCGCTTCGAAAGGACGTTTCAACACGCCTGTCAATATTCTGGAAGACATGAAACCGGAACAACAAAACCGAAATTTGCAGGCTTTTAGGCCTAGTAAATTATACTTTCAAGAACTCAGTAATCTTTTCCTCGAATGATACATTTCCTGTAAGAACATAATAACTGGTCTTCTGCTTCTGTTTGCCTGCGCTGGACTTCAGACTTTCATCATCGTATTTTTATTCCCAAGTGCTGCAGCTGTCAGATATAGAAACAACATTACGGACAAAAGCATACTTATGAAGAAAAATATTTAAAGACTGAAAATCTTTTAAGCAAACATTTCATCGAAAACTTGATGTGATATTTCACTCCGCGCTGCAGAATCTTAGAGTGTAGCAGAAACTGGTTTCAAAAAGATCCTTGATCTTGAGAGGTTAAATCATTTTCTTGCATGGGCACGCTCTCCAGTGTTTACTCGAGTGCTCAATTACTTGAATGAGAGGCCTTCTCCATCTTGTTCTCTAACTATTCGTTCGGCTAAACGGTATTTACCGCTGTCTGAAAACTTCACTTTTACGCTCAAAGAAAGTTTTGCGAACAGCCATCTCTCAGGTTCGGTAATGGCCCGATTATTGGTGGGATCTATCAGAGAAAGAGGCAATTGCTTCAAACACAAAAAATCCATTGCAGACGCCGTTAATCTTCGGAACTTTATTTGCGGAAAGTCAAAACATTAATCTTTGTCATCCTCAGAGCTAACTGCACAGCTGCCATATTTCTGTAAAATAAGAAAATAAAATGTGCGGTCGTTTAGAAGCCTGTGAAGTAAAAACAAAAATCCAGTTTCATGCCAAAAATAGATATATTTCGTTTTGAAATGGTTTAAAATAATTTAAGAGATTGGCACGTTTTTCTCAGATGTGAGAAAAATCTAAAAAAAATAGCTAGGAAAGGATCAATAGGAAAGAAACAGCTGTTTGACTGTGACGTGTTTGTTGAGAATACACCAATTATTACGTCATGCTACACGAGAATTCACGCCTATTTTTTTTTTTTAAACTCGATTCACGTTTTCTCTGTTCTTTCATCATGCAAGGGGAATGTGTTTGATATGTGTTTTTAAAATAAAATTGCGTGTTGTACTCATATGACAACAGAAATATTTCTGAATACAGAGATATAGTATATTTATTAATTTAAATTAATGTATATTTATTTAAATTTTTCTATACTAACCCTTTTGTTATCTTTATCGATTTATCTATCTCTTAAATTCTTAGGTAGCACGTTTGTCTTTTCAGCATGTCTTGTTTTAAATTAAAATATATCGGTTATCAGGAATGCATATTTTCATCAATACATAAATTGATTTTTGTAGGTCATTACTTAAATAATCAACTTCAAAAACTTCGCCCCCAGGGGTAAATAGGAAATTGATTGATAAGCTGTTGAAACCCAAATCAGATCAAGACCTTCCATTTTCTTCGCTAATGTTCACTAATGATTATAAATTCTAATATAGAAGGAATTTTTTTTTCACTCTATTTTCCATACATTGTCTGCAACCTTCGTACTGCTTCTCTTTTTGGAGATCACACCAATCATATCAGTTTTGGGAATAATAACCAGAGCCGTTCCTGGTAAACAGGCATTCTCAACGAGTGTGCCACGGTACAATGGTACGCCGGGAAAAACTAAAAAGAAATTGCGTTCCGCATAAATTTAACATATTCAGCCCACCTGGTTTGGAGTGTTGGAATATGGCTCCCAATTTCATTGCCCACGATCGGCATAACTTAATATAGAGCGCGCGCGCACACGCACGGACGCGAATATAATTTAAAGTAGTTAATTCTGGAGATCACAGGTGGCCTTGGGTATTTCCTAGTGGTAGGTTTGGATCTGGATTTATATCTGAAATTTCTTTCTCTTTGTAATATTGGTGTTGCAAAGAGAAAGACATAAATTTGGGATCATCAGTGAACCTCCTGCTGTTGCAGTAGAAGAATGGTGATCTATGCCAACAGTAGAGCAGAAGGGTTATTATTCTTGTTTTTGCGTTCTAATTGTAATTGCAATGGACGAGTCAAAGATAAGGAAATTAGATAATCAGTGTTGATAGGTCCTGAGCCTTAAAGAAGTATTATTACTGCAATTAATGCTTGTAATTGTTATTGCATACTTTGCTGCTCTGCACTCTGCGCTGAAATTTTACTTACTATTTCTATGAAGCAATATGAGCGGATAATTACGCTATACTGTTCCTCCATAGATCTCTTCAGAAAACTTTGGTTCTGTGGAAATAGAGGAACTTATTGAGTTATCTTGAGATATAACGTTAAAAATGAAATTTCGTGAGGTTTTTCTATGAGGGTTAGCTATCGGTGGAAGGAGAATATCATGCAATATCTGGAAAAGTTTTGGATATTTTTCTTATTTTCTCAACTTCTTGAAGTAATGCAAAATATGAAAGGAGATCACTGTGTTTGCCCGTCTACTGAACAGGACTGATTGCCTGACCTGATGTAGGTTGAACCCAGGATCTTGGAACCCTGCAGCAAATGTTCCAGTGGGCGTAGTAAATCCATCCTGCCAGCATTGAGCGATTATATACAATTCCCATCAGTAATAAGTCTCATATTGCTTAATATTCGTAACCCATTCTTGTAATATTAAGATTTAAATTTTTAGTGTTTATTTTTTAAAATAAATGAAATAATTATTAAATAAGAGTTTTTGTATTCATAGAGATACTATTTAACTTTCATTAAAAAACTTCCATATTTGTTGTTCAACAAACAAACAAACATGATAACTATACGAGGTGAGGCAGTAAAGTTCCCCGACTGGTGCAGTTGTGGTCATGTTCGATGAGTTTGAAAATAAACAGAAGTGGTATGTTGTAGTTAAAACTTCCTCAAACAGATGGTAGTGCAGAGATTGTCCAGTAGGCTTACAGGTTGAAAATGAGCGGAAGTATTGTCGTTAGCGGCGTTAAAGTTCCGTGTCACGATTTTGCAATGGAGCAACGAACTAATATTAGATTTTGCTTTAAACTGGAAAATCTGCAACAGAAACATGTGAAATGTTAAAAGATGTTTATACTGATGAAACGTTAAATTGTATCAGTTTGTTTGAACAGTATAAGCGGTTCAAACAAGGACGTGAGATGTTCGCGACGACCCAATAAGTGAGCGTCTGCCCACTTCTTGGCAGACGCCCACGAATGAGGAGACATAGTTGCAGAAGTTCGGGAAATTGGGACAAGAGATCGTCGTTTGATCCTCAGAATGATGACTGACGAGTTCTATATAAATAAGGAGATGGTTCGTCAAGGTCTGCATGAAGGTTTCGGAAAAAGGAAGGTTTGTGCAAAATTTGTGCCACACAACCTTGAGGATGAGCAGGAGCAACGAAGGATGTCATCATGCGAAGACTGCATCCAGACTTGTCAAGACAATCCTAATTTCCTCGACTGTATCACTGGAGACGAGTTTTGGGTGTTTCAGTAGGATCCAGTGACGAAGCGTCAGAGCATGCAGTGGACTCCAAAATCATCACGAAGGCCAAAAAAGTTTCGTTTGTCCAGGATCAAGATGACGCTGGTCATGTTTTACGATTAACAGGTTGTGATTCACAAGGAATTTTTATCTAATGGGGCGAGAGTCAATGCTGCATTCAAAGACTATTAAATCGCATTTCTTGGGTGCGGTCTTAATTTCGAGAGAAAGCAGTTGGTTCTTGTTGTACGATGATACCTCCTGGAGAGACTCCTAAGATACCGAACCAAGAATAACTTACCTTTGGAATTGATGGGTGTCCGTAGTTGCCCCGATGTGGGGAGAACTTAGGGCAGATCCGACTTGAAGGATGAGGGCAAGCGAATTTCGCTGGAAGTCCGTTGGCAAGAGCGTTGGACGACGTCCTCAAAGGGCAGAGAGTGACGTACGAGATGATGCCTGACATCTCGAGGTTAGAACAGATACGCAGGTGGCCTAAGCTTGGAGTTTTTCAGGCTATGGTTGTAACTGGACTTCGGTTGTGGCTAAATCAACTAGGCCTTGCGGACAGTGATCGCTGTCGTTGCGGGCAGATTGAGGATAGCCAGCATGTTATTTTACAATGTCAATTATATGACATACCAAGGCAAAGGCTTCTTAGCCAGTTAGGGGTAGCCTCTCCTCATGAGATGCGGGAGCTCTTTGATAACGAAAGTATGTATAAAGTTTTCATAATGTACCTAAAAAATATAAATATTATTCGTAGTGCTCAGGGCACTACTTGAACCAATAGGTTCATTTTATTCCCGCATGCTTGCGGATGTTAGTTTTATATTGCATCTGCTTGTCGTTGCTTATTGTATATTGTGTACACGGTGCTTTTGAACTTCAAATTGATGTAAAAATTTTTGACTCTAGATTGACATAGTTTTCTAGATTGTGGTTTGATCAAAGCAATCTGAATTCTATACACTTAGAGAGTTTAAATATGGTGCAAATTATAAGGGTAGTAGCGACCTGCCTCCACGGGGCTAGGGATGGTAAACTTCCGAGCAGTAGGGCGAGTCCTTGTAGCTTGGAAGGCCAAATAGGTCGATGTAAATAGTTAATTTGCGTTGTTGAGCTTTTGCTCGGGGAACGCTCCAATGAGTGTAAATATGATGATGATTTACGATGATACTGTCTGCGCGGTATCGTCAGTGGTATCGTCACTGTTCTCCCAACACCGGGTGGAAAAGGCCCGGGTTCGAATCCCAACGATGATGCGAGGAACTTTAGCGGGCTTTTTTCACTTCGTGGCTGAGTTAGTCGGTCTCAGGCGTAATAGCAAGTTTCCCCCCCAGAAACTGGGGTTTTTTCGTGGAGCAAAAAAAGGTCAATCGACCAGAGAACACACGCAATTTACAGTCATAATATACACATTTGAGTATATATAAGAGATTACGGGTGGCCCTAATATAATAATTTGAATTTTTTTGAACGACGATACCTCTGCCCATTCCGCACTTGTAAAGATATTTTTGATGAAACATGGTATTCGACAGATCAATCATCCACTCTAATCTTCCGATTTAACGCTAGCGGACTTCTTCCTCTTTTCAAAGTTAAAAACTGCCATCAAAGGAAAGATTTCAGGATGTTGAGGACATAAAGAAAAACCTAACCGCCGAACTGAACATCATCTCTTACCCTTGAGAGCACTTTCATTCTTTCACACTTTTTTGCTGAACCAGCCAAGACAAAAAATTACGTGAATAAGATCCCTTTTTCCATACGTACCGATGAGGATTTCCCTAAAGTTTCAGCCTAATTACCCACAGAAGCAAAATATTACAGTAATTAAAATCTCGCTGGCTAAGGAAAAAGTTTGAACAATACAATTTATAGTTCTTCCCTTAATCTATGTTTCCTTTTTCTTGAGATGTTTAATACTATGAATATTTCGAAAATTATTGTAATTTTATTACATTCTTAATTGATTACATCACGTTGAATTTAGATTTTTAGTTTTATAAACTAAATTCAGATATTTCTTATCTAGTACGAGCACCCTTTTTACGATCTCACCAGGCGCGTTGCCCGTCTTTGGACCTCTTTAAGAACGCACGCCTTACTTTTTTTTTTTTTTTTTTTTTTAAGTCAGCTTCTCCACATATGGCGAGATATTATATAACGGTTTAAAAATTGCTTATACAGTATTGTGGAATTATAATCTCTCTTTAGTGAAACTATAACCCACAAGGAACTTTTCAATATGTCATTGAGCCTTGTCTCAGAACATTTGTACACGGCCATGTCTGTCTGATTGTAATAACCTCCAAATCCCTTTCTTCTATTTATTCTAATTCAACTTGGGAAATAACTTATTCATTTGAATGCATAGATTGTTTTAGGGCTTTCAAGTTATTTTTACCATAAAATAACTTACATATTTGAATTTATAAATTATTTTATGGTTGCTCTTTCACAAGTGTCAAACCTTGCAATCTGCAGCACTAAAACGTAGTTGTCGCTTTTCTGACCATCCCCAAGCCTATCTTCGTTGAATTGAAGGAAAGCTGCTTGGTATTGGTCATTAATCACTCTTTCAATCTTCAGATCATCTGCAAATTTTGACATGGGAACGGTCCAAACACTGTTAGACCACACTTTAAACCTTTCTCCCATTCTGAAGAATAAATATTAATTACAACTTTTTGTCTCTTGTCGTTCTCCTTGAAGCTAGCACAATGGTTAAAATGAAACAAGGCGATGAATCCAAATGGATGGCTACACAACCATCCAGTTGTTCACCCATCCATTAATCCATCTAAGCATCATTGTCCGGACAAGGACAGTGTTCATTATGACAGTGATCGGTATTATTCCCTAAGAATTTTGAATCAGAAAAATTCAAAAGGAAGGACGGTAGAATTGAATGAAAATACTAATAACATTTCCTTCTATAGGTTCCATCAAATATACTAAACTAAAATTGTAAAATTGTTATTCTACCATTATAGTATAGACTGAGCACAATTACAGTATTACCTATCTGCAATTTAACTGGTTAACAAATTAGATTCGTTCGTAGATTACAAATAATTTCTACATCCCAGGTATTATCAAAAAGTTCTGTATCACTTTGTATCTTAAAATTACAGTATCGTAGTGAATTATGACGCTGTAATATGGAATGATTTGGGGGGGGCTAGGAAGGAGGGCCAGCATCTTAGCAACGGAAGGCATTTTTGGCTGTTAGAGGGCAGCACTAGTGAAGGTGTGGCGGAATGGTCTGAAGAAGTTGGTGGTTGTTATAGGGTTTTAATGCGCATCGGCAACTTAGGCCATATTGTGCTGTATATAAGATGTCTGTAAATTGCACGTGTTCTGTAGTCGGTTTTCTGGACGAAAAACAGAAGTGAGTTTCTGGAGTAAAAAACCATGCTATCCTCACTTGAAACCAACCAACCCATTCATGTTGAGAAAAAGTCCCATAAAAATTCCTTGCGTTATTGACGGAATTTTAATGGTCTTTTCCACCCGTTGTGGGGAAGACAACGGTAATAACAACTGTGGAAGCACAACTCAAAGTGCTGGGGAGACCACCGCTGGTTGACAGTCGAGTCATTATCCCCTAATTAATGGCAGACAACAACAACTAGGGCGCACAGAGAAAGGTTTCCGAGTACACCATCCAGCGGATTTTATTGTTGGTAGTCCTACAAAGTAGCCGACCTGTTCATGTGTCCACGTTGACCGGCTGTCATCGTCATCATTGCCTGAAGTGGGTATGGAAGCACTTTTTCTGGACATCGGAGCCTGCAAAAGAATCCCCTGGCCTGATGAGTCGAGGTTCTTGCTCCATCATACAGATGTATCGGTGCGTATTCGGCGGTGAGCAATTGAAGAGCTGCAACCAAACTGCACGGTTGAACGAAAACAGGTTTGAGGGACCTTTTCATGAATATCAGTGGGGTTCCCTTATCTCCATTGAACACACCTCACCGCCAGATCTTACCTCAGCATTGTTTTGGCCCAAGTTTTGCCATCAGGATACACAATCACCATGTAGTTGAACTCTTTCAACAAGGAACTCTCCGTGTGCACAACGCCTTGCGCATTGTATAGGAACGGTTCGGGGAGATCATGCCCAAGAATTTCCTGTAGGCCACTGGCTGCCAAATTAACACCAAATCAATTCCATCGAATATTTGTGGGATGCGGTCGAACACAGAATTTACCAGTGCCTCACTCCTGTGTAGAACTTTGGATGTCCTTTTGTCCAGCTGATCTAGGATACCTGAGGATACTTTCCACGGTCTTGTGGAATCGATACCACGCCGAAAGTCGGCCCAACACGCTATTAGGTGGTCATAATGTTTTGGCTCGCAAGTATAATGGGTTTTTTTATACCTCAGTGAAGATCTGGAATTCAATACCGTGATCTACACCCACTGGATAAAAAATACTAACCTTTGTATTAAGGCAGTCACAGACAGAAGAAACGCGTATAAATGGGAATAGATGTAAAGTAAACTGCAACGTAATAATGACGTGTTGCCGTGTTGAATATAAAGACTGCGGGGATTAGGGAAAACTTGCGATCTATCAAACTTTGAAAAATGTCTGTGTGTGCACGCTTAGCAGGAGCCGTGATTCAAAAAACGAAAGACAACTGCTTTCTCAAAAGTATCCATCTCAAAGGGTTTTAATGACTGAAAAGCAAGCGTGTGTGGCAGAAAAAACAATACATTAAGAGCGAAGCCGCTGGAAGAAAAACGGAAGTTGTATTCTAAGGAGGATTGTACCAAAAAATAGGACATTCTGTGTGCAGCAAATAATATCTGAATTTAATGAAGCCTAGCAGTGCTCTATTTCAACCCGTAGCATGGGCAGGTAATTGAAGAAACTGGTTATTGGCAGTCGCCTGCCTATTCGGAAGCCACTTTGTTCCAGAGAAAAACAGAAACAGAAAAATCCGCTTGCAGTGGTGACGAGAATATTGTGATTGTGCAGTGGAACAATGGAGGAAAGTCATGTGGTCCGAGAAGTCACGATGCCCTTTGGTTTGCACTGGTGATAAGCAGAGAGTGTGGTGAGAACTTCACGAAGCGATGGACCCTGCATGCCTTGTCAAGTCAACCTAAGCATATGGCAGTGGTTATTTTGTTGGCACGGACTGGGTCCGTTGATACCAGCGGAAAGTCGAATGTCCTGACTTTTGTCAGGTCTACTATTATACCCTGCAATGTTTCACTTTACAGGTCACCATCTACTGCAGGGTGCAATAGATGGTGGCCACTTTATGGATGACAATGCAATAGTTTATCGTGCAAGTATAAATCGGAGAACATGACAGAAATTTCCACCATCTTCCCTGGCCCGTACAATGACTTGATCTTAGATCTATTGGGAATGTGTAGGATATGCTGGAAAAAGTCCTTTTCCTTCAGCTGTATCGCTTCTTGCCGACCGGGCTAGCCGGGTGGGTAAAGTGCCTGCCTGGCAACCCAAAGGTCGCGGGTTCGATTCCTACCTCGGGCTTGGATTAAAGTACTGCAAAACCCTTGGGAGGTGCATTATGGCCACAAAAGCCTATGCGCCAACAACTACCAAAAAAAAAAAAAAAAAAAAAGTATCGCTTCTACGGGATATTTTACTGGAAGAATGGTTACAATTCGACCAAAGATCACTAAAACACCTTATAAAATCCATGCCAGGTCCACACTTATTGTCATTTGAACCAAAGCGGCCCGATTCGATACTGGATAAAGGTTCCTTTTTTTGTCCAGTGTGTGTATATCAATATTCACGGGTTATTACATAAAGCACGTATACTGAAGGATACCTTGTGCTTGCAGTTCTCTGAAAGAATGGGCCAAAACTGCGACCTAGGTGAATTTGAAAAAGTTCGACAGTCGGCAGCAGGCGATGTCAGCCTGCTAATGTGTGTGTGTGTAAACGTATAAAGTGTTTTCGTGCCTAACGGCGCCAGGGGTTTGTGTGTGTGTGTACATACACACATACAGCGCACTCGAGGTTAGCACAGTTGATAGAATCGCCGCCACCCCACACCGGTGGAATAAGACCTGAGTTCGTATCCCTTCGATGATGTGAGGAATTTTATGCGAGGGTAGCATGAATTTCTCTCCCGGAAACTTAGGTTTTTCGTCCAGCAAAACAGAAGAGAACACACGCAATTTACAGGCAGAATATACTGAGGAATATAGGCTTAGTCGCTGATATTCTTAAAACCCTACAACAACAACAACACAGCCGATTCTAGACTGTTCTGAGAACAGTGCGACAAGAACAAAAAAAAAAAAAAAAAAAAAAAAATTAAACACTGTGCTCTGGCTTGAGATAGCCTTTCGTGTTCCTCGCTGGTGATCCCGTGGCCCTATTCCAATGCTGGATAGTCAAAACCTTCGTTTGAATCCAGCCAATGACTGGGCCAGAGAAAAAAATTACCAGTGAAAGTTAAAAACTGGGAGGAAATTATGAGGAGAATGCCAGGAAATGTCTCTTTGGACTTTCTTTCACATTCAGTGGAAAATATAGTTATCAGAGTGAGAAAGGTTGTTAAGAGCTGTTATCTGTGTTGAGGATATAAATAAATGGTAGAAAACTATTTAAAAATTATTGCTCGAGTCTTTCATGTTCAAAAATACCGTTTTGAAGATATCTGGCGACTTTCGACTCACCCTATATGTTATAATAATCACCGAAAAAAAGTTTCAATGAAACTAAATCTACATTGTGGGAAAAAAAATACATGTAGTGGTGATCAGTTTTTCAAAATGCGAATTATGGCGAAAACGAGTGTTAGGAAATCGTGTGTATATCGAAGTTGTTGCTTTAACTGGATGTTTCCTGTAGCTTGTAAAAATAATAAAGCCGCTTTCTCGAATTGTACCTGACTGCTTTGCGTACGGCAGGAACTCTTGTTGGGGGGCTAAGAGAATATAACATAAAGATAATCAGAAAAATAATTATGAAGGTCTTTTGTTAACGAAAAAGTGAAAATTTAGATGCTTCTGCACCGAGTAAGAGCTCACAGAGCAGCAGCAGCAGCAACAGAACACGATGCCAATCATTTTCTCTTTACATTAGCCTTTTCCACAGCGCTTACTCTCTAAATGCGTGTCATATTGCATCTACAACATCCTGCACTATCGTGGTCCATTAAACATCAGTACCAATAACAACACTCTCCGTTGCCAACGCGCACAGATAACATTTCTTTATAAGTGCAAATTGTTTACTTGAACTTTTATGAACAGAAAAGTGCCGCTTTGCCTAATCTCCACGAGCGATAACATTGTAATTTTTGTTATTTCCGTTGAGAAGCGCGCATTTGATGTGCATACTGGAATGTTATCAGTAATGGAAGTAACCACGGTGACGCAAAGTGTGATAAATGCAAAGAAACTAATGCGTGGACAGATACACGCAGAGAAAACACTCGTTTCGTGTAATGGCAATAAACAACATAAAACCAATGAAACTGGTGGGACAAAGTCTGCGTGGTCTTTAAGCTGCACCGGAACATGGTAATATCTACAAACAGCTTGTGATGATGTCTGACACTTGTAAAGTGCAACCTCCATTCACTGCGAAAATGTATATGATGCTAAGTGACACACTCGTGGTATAGTTGAGATGCAGGAGCAACTGCAGATATAATTTCTTCGGTGGAATAGCTTATTTTTGACATTTTTGAAGCAACGCGAGCTATGCAGAATCCACATTATAAGCGTCAAACACGTTATAAGCTCAAATATAAGGTAAATATAAATTCAGTTTAGAAATTTAAAGTGCCTCAGTAAATTAATTTTTCCTGAAGAGTTTGAATAATATCGTTATCAATTACTATTCATAAAATTTACAGTGATGACTGGCGCAACACCCAAAGCAGCATCAATGCGAAAGATTTAATTTTGATTAGAAACTAATTATTTGTAGTGTAGAAAAACATTGAATACATCTACCAGTAGAATAACTATGATTTGTATCTTATGGATATAAATCATGGCGCTCATCCATATGAAGCTGAGTTCAGTTCTGGATCGTGATCAACCATTGCAGTGTCCAAGTTCTTTATTCAACAGTGGCTTGCGGTGATCACACTGAAGACCTCAAGATGCGAACTGTTCATTAATTTTCACCTTCTGTAGGCATTCTAATCAGAAAACTGCTGGTGGTCAACGTCCAGATAAAACAAAAAATAATAATGGCACTGGAGTTTGTTGTTTACAACCTTATGTATACTTTTTTGTAGCAGTGTTTGTTCATAAACCGATTAGTAATTTGTGCAGGCTAAAAAACATGCACAAATCTAACTACTTTTAGCTCCTGCGATCTGTTAACGATCAGAGACATTGAAGAATTCCTTCAGTTTCCGATGGGATTAGAATTTAGATCATCCTAAACGAGTGGCAAGTGGCGAAACCACTATACTTTCACTGAGGACGAATTCATATAGAATTCTTCAATTGGGTCTCCGCCTACCTCCCCTTCCCTTAAGCTATTCCTGGTTTTTAAGTTTTCGTAGCATGCAAATCTGCTCGTGAAATACATATTGGTACATGATAAATAGTATGAAAAGGCTCATTGCGACAAAATTATCTACACTGTTGAAGAAAATCTTGTTGAAACTTTTTTTTTGGTATGCTTTGGTTTGATTGTCGCAAAAACAGTATTTCTAATAGTAGATTTCTGCTTTGGTATTTTTGACTGTACTGGATAAAACTGCTTATCCGGTAATGTTGTGTAGTGTGTGCGGAAAAGTACAACGTTCGAATCTTGTTTGACGATGCCCTCTGCGGAGTGGACAGTGTAAAAGTACAGTGCTATGTACGCTACGTCTCCGAATCCACGTGATACCACAAAACAGGTTAATATTCAGGTACTTTCTTTTGTAAACTTCCTTGATCCTATGTAGCAATCTTTGGGTATAAACATGAATTCATTTTTAGGAGTGGGCAACTCTCCTCATAACATGAGGAGAGCTTCCCCACCCCAACAAATCAAAAAAATTGTGAGAAATATTAAAAATGAAGAGTGAGCCAAGAAGAAATGATAAATGAAGGAGTTTCCAAAGTGTGATTTCTGTTTCTTGGCTCAATTAGAATATTTTCCCGATGATACTGTGGCGCAGTCGAGCAACAAGTTTTGTGGTGTTAGAAGATCGACTAGGACAGCTGCACCTGTGAAATACGCTTATCTCTCTAATATGTATAAAATCTGTTTTTTTCCGAAGTTGTTGCAAGCAGTGAATAGTTAGCGTGGACTTTGTTTATTCTATCTAATGTGAAATTAAAAATCAAAGCATTTTTTTTTCAATTATTTATTTTTTAATATCACGCTTAGTGTTAAATTCTTTAGCCACTATCAATATAAATAGTTTGTTGACAGAGCCGGGGAACAATTAAGATATATATTATATATAAACCCAGCAACTACGCAGGCTAGATTTTCCTAGTGTGTGTAATATAACATTTCTGAAGAGTGCCTAAGTAATATGAAACTTAATGAACTTTAATGGGTTTTTAAATATACATAAAAACAAACAAACAAAAAAAGAAGTCCTAATTAGAACTGATTCAGCCAACTTATTGTTTGTCAGGGGAAGTCTTTGGACATCCAAAACTTCCTCTGACAAATGGAAAAATAAATTTGGATCGAATAACAAACGCAAGGAAGTAGGCGTTGCTTATAATTTCCTGTGCATCGAAAAAAACTACGGTTTTACTTTTCTCTTAAATGGCTGTTAACTTTATTTTATTATTGCATTATTATTATTAATAATTGTATGGTTATTTTCTTTTTCTCCTTTGCTATACATAATAAATGTGTTAACTATTGTGTATGCTTTGATATCCGTACTATCATGGATTACTTTTCTTACCTTTGGGGTGGTATTTCACAAACTCTTAAAATTCTAAAACTATAAGCTTAAACTTGTTTCACTCTCTATTATACATGCTTTAATTTCCTGTTGCATGAGTACAGTTTTCTGATGGTTAGTTGGTTGGTTGTTGTAGAATTTTTAAGTGTATCAGCAACTACGACCATATTGCACCGTACATAATATGTCTGTTAATTATGTTTTCTGTGGTAAATTTGTTGTTTTGCTGGACGAAAAACCCAAGTTTCAGTTTCCGGGATGAAAAAACCATGTTATCTTTGCTTTAAACCGACTAACTCAGGCACGTTGTGATAAAGGTCCATAAAATTCCTCCTGTCATTGACGGGATTCAAACCCAAGTCTTTCTCGCCCGATGTGGGGATGACGGTGATTATACCAACTGTGCTACGCACGAGGGCTCTGTATTCTGAAATCGCGTGTTATTTCACTTCTTCCCTTCCAAAAAAGTTCGAACACTTGCATAAGCTAGTTAACATATATTCGCAATTCGGCTCTAAATTCATTTAACAAACTGTTCTTTGGAAAAATCTTCCTTCGTAATTTTGCAGACATTCAAGTGGAATGTGAACAGAGTTTCATCTTCCCAAACCACGCACGGTAATCGATCGCAGTAGGTTCTAATAACCTTTTTATTTTTAGGGGTTACTATTAAAATGGGCAGCTGACATCTAATTTCAAACTAGTATATCAAAACATGCATGCTTAATTAGCAAGCATGCATATTCCTCCGAATGAAATGATTTATAAATCTACCTAAATTGCTTCTACAAAAAAAGGAACAAAGAACACACCAGAGTTTCCATATACAGTGTCCTTCTATTAAGAGAATGCAATTTTCCTCCAAGATTGAGCCTAATCTAATCTTGGAGGAAAATTGTAGCATTGAAGTGATTCTGGAAGGTTCAGATGGGCATAGGGGCAGAATTCGTAGCCCAGTTTGTACATAGATACCCTTTTCCGTTTGTTTTGTAGGTATATGCCAAGTGGTCGTCTTGATTGGGTCCCTTACCATGGAGAAGTTTTTTTTGGGATCTTAGATAGTTTAGTAGAATTACTAAAAACTGATTTACCACCTCGAATTCCCTTAACAACATTTAACTGTACCCTATGGAGACGGATCCTTATAAAAAGAAACATCATCACCCTTACTCAACTGTTTACTTGTCGAATAAATAACAGTTTCTTTCTGTTAGGATTTGTTTCTATGGGAATGCAGCTAAAGGTTGCAAATAAGTGGGAAGGGGTTATTAATGAATGTTAATCCATCGGAGGTTCAAACAGCATACTCCATGGCAAGAAATTTTGTAATGTAAGATGTATACACTAGTGTATAAATTTGTGGATGATCTCCACTCAGATGAACTTTCAGAAATGTTCTTGTGTATACTCCGGCACGACCACCAGGTCAGTGGAGTTTACAATAAATCATCAATACAAATGTTAATCGTATTTAGCAGTCACGGGCTTGAATCCTGGTCCACTCAAAGAACGCGTGCTACTGCCTCACGCTTTTGACTACTCGGCTAACATGCCCAACTAAGTTACTTATTTAAATATCTTATTAAACGTGATTACTTGACGGGGAATAATATATTGGCATGACATTTTGCCCCCCGGATAGAGTAGGCAAAATGAGCAATAATTACCATAAATGTAATGTAATTAAAAGCAAAAGTTTATTCCTTCGGCAGTTGCGTTTATCGCCTTTCCGACCTTGGGGTGGCCCTGCAGCAAAGTCACCTCTGAAACCGGTAGTTCAGCCCTGCCCACAAGGTGTGCTTTCCACAAACACCTTTCAACAGTGCAGTTTTACTTAATCTCGACTGTGTAAGTTGTAGTGATAAGAACTACGGAAATATAGTGAAGTCAGAACTTGTAAGCAACTAGAATTTTAGGCTTCCACCAGGCTTCTATTTTTATTCTAGATTTTTTTGTGGGTAAAACATCTCCATAGCTCTCTGTAGCCTTCTCTGAAGATAGCGAACCGTCTATAACAATATAAAATTGGGAATAAACTGATAAATTAATATTATTTGAAATAATATACTTTTTTTTTTCTTAAATACTGTATTACGCCTTTTTGTTAACAACTGATGAAATACTTTAAATTCGTGCTCATTTCAACCAATAATTTGCAAATTAATGTTCAGTACACTCGACTGATAGTCGAATGTATTGAACATTACTGTCGATTATCATATAATGAATGAATAGGAAACAATTTGCATTCATAAGTTCTCTATAATATTTTTATTTTCTTCCAATTCACAATCATAATCATATTTTTTTCATAATCTTACAATATTTTCATATGTAAGATTATGAAAATATGAATTTTCATAATCTTACAATTATTCATTATAAGATCAACTGAAGTTTTATTCTACACTTTTTTTCAGAAATCCAGTTTATATAACTTTCGATGATGTTCAATTATTTTGATCGATAAGTGGTGTTCGCATTTAAAACTTTGAAGGAATATTTTTCTCTTCTGCTGTTTTGCATTTCATATCGAACATTTCTGTCACTGTTCTTTTGAAGGCTAAATTTTTTTTATTCTTACCCTCATGTTTTTGCAGATGCGCCTTACCTGAGAAAACCCAGATGAGATGCAGAGTAATGCAATACTCAAACAAAGACCGTTTCGTGCTTCGTTTCAGCCAATCTCTGAAAACAGAATTTCGTGAACGTGCACCACGTTTTCATAGCATTTTTTTAAACAATAGTTCTGCTAAGCTGTTCTTAAAGTGTCAGTTTTAGCATCGTACTCCTAACAACGTTAATCGTTTAGTTAAGAACCTTCCTGGATTTCATAGAAAATTTTAAAGTATAAATGATGTAGTTTTCAAACCCTAATAAAGAAAGGGCAACGGGACTGAACTAAAGACACTCTTAAGCAACTAAAGAGTTGGAAAAGGAGATAGGAAGTTAAGAATTCATAAACTATAATTCTACAAATTTTCGTTTTTTGCGATATTGTTGGCTATAAAACTGTTAAGGTTTGTAAAGTTAGTAAAATTGTGTGTTTTAAATACTTACTCGATAAACCGCTTCAGGGAGCAGAGGATCTACACCTGGGATTGTTTGCCAAATCTGGGGTATCTGGAAAAATATTTTGAGGGATCGGTGTATGATTTCTTTAAGAATATTTTCATTTTGCGCAACTTTTGGAATCTGTCAAGAATTTATCTGATGCGAAGCGATTTCAGTCATCTCGCTGCAATGGAGGAAACGGGCCTTTGATCTCTTAAGCTCTTTTTGAAATAAATGACAGTTGCTGCCTATCCTGTTAGCCAAATGACATCTTCCATAGTAGAAAGCAGTATATCATTTGGTTCCTAAATGCACCATCTACTGCCGTGAGCATTGTGTCGATTTAAAGCCACTGGAATTCTGAGGCTAAAAGTGAAACGAGCACCTCGTTTCACTTTTATCAGGAAATATCTCATTTCATATCTCAGTACATTTGACTCAGTCGAAGTCTCAATCAACGCCTGGACCACAGAATTCCCTTTCCTTTTCCCCACCATCGTTCCTTTCTTTCACCCAGTCCAGTTTATTTTTCTTCAACTTAGAAAATTAACATTAGCAGCTTAAACTGCATTGAGATATGTGAAATAAAGATACATTTCCATATATTATATTACGAGGTCTGAGAAGGATTAAATGAGCCCAGTTTTTGTTAATTTTACCTTCGTTAACAATGATGCCTGCATTTATCTTTTCAGATGACGGATCAAAATAAAAATCCTCTCATCAAAGTACAGCAAGAGCCTATTACAGAATGGAGAATGGTAGTCTCAGGAGCCCTTTTTCATTGGCCCCAGTAGACTAAAAACACCTTATTTTTTTTTTTCTAAAAGTACACTTTAAGATATATTTTACAAGGGTTAACAAAATTTACTTGGCTCGCCAGTCATTTCATTGAGGACTAGACTAGACAGGTTTGAATTAGCTCAAAGCAACATGCTGCATAGGAAGATTATTCAACTTCTTGTTACATTGGTCGCTTTGTATCTGTTCCTGCAAGGTTAAAACAAACCCAATTCCTTTCTCTCTAGCCTCACTTAGCACTAGAAGAATATCCGAAGAATTCAGTGATGGATTTCGAATCCTAGACCTTTCCATTTAATTTATTAAGTGGAAAGGTCTTTATTAAAGCGCATTTTTTCCGCTTAGTCGGAAAAAGCGCCCATATTTCTTCATATGCCTCTCTTGTTAAGGAGGAGGCGCTTAAAGAAATATGCTTGCTGTTCACAAAGTGTGTAAATCGATTTATAGTAGTGTTTTAATAAAAGTAATTGAAAACTAAATATGGTGGTGTGGATATACAGTATTTATGCCCAACTATGGACGAGTAATATTGTAATTTCTTATAGCGTAGACCAGAGGCTTAAAGCAAGCAACCTTAATTGTCTGTTGTGCGACTTAAGTGTAACAAATTTATAATGCAATAAAATAACAACATGGAAACAGCGGTACATGAAAGTACTTGAAGAGGATAAACTTGAAGAGGATAGGAGACGATACGTGATTAGCCATGCGTATAGATTAAAAGATACTCTCCTAGTCGGCTTAGTCATTGAGGTGAGTATCTCCATCTCTCAAGTGGCCTGAAGACGAGGTTCAGTGGAACCTCGAAACGTTGAGTGAATATTGATTCGGTAACACTTCAATAAATACATTTTAAAATATGCTCACGCGGTATTTTTTTATCTGAATTAAGTACGATGTTTTATCTGAATTAATTAAATTAATTATTTGTCATCAATTTATTATATTTATTATTTTTAATGTGGTTCCAATAATCATGAATATAATTTTTTGGGTTTTTCGTCCAGCAAACCGTTCAAGGAATACAAAAGATACTGACACCTCCGCCTTAGTTGTTTTGGCTTAACGTATAACATGCTCATACACACATCTCACCACATCCATTTGGTTTCCGAACATCTGGAATTATATAGCTGCCAACATATTTTATTTTTTGAGCCATGTTTATGCACGCCATATTATTAAAAGCCGTAGGACACTGATGAATACCTATTTTATGTAAATAGGTAGTGACAGTGTAGTAGGACAGAGTGGTGTAGCTTTGTCAGGGTCCTGAGATCAGGGGGCTAACCTTAAGGAAAACAAAAAAAATGAGAAAATTCATTAAAAATCAGTGAAATACGTTCCACAAGGACCAAGCTTGCGATGATGCTCCAGTGAACGCAGAGCTATAAATGAAGCTGTCAAAGTCAGGTATCATTTGCAGCTGCTGTTGCCCGCTTTGTTTTTGCTTCAAAATAACTAAGGCTATGAGGCGATGTAATTTGCAATCAACATGTAATGTGGAAACGAGCTCAGTGAATTTGAAAATAGAATTAGTGGGTACTAAAGGACAGAACACAGGGCAAGATGGATTTCGAAGCTCTTAACTATTCCGATGACCTCCGCCAGGAACATCGTATAAAATTGAAAGGTAGTTCACTTGGAAGTTCTGAATATCGACCAGGGAGAACCGGTATTTAGACAGCAAGGAATTTTCAAACATTTTTTCTTTTTTCGCACCAAAGGAATCGGTCATGAGGTCCAGGAAATTATAGATGCAGTTTCCAACCTACATACTGTATGCAAATTGCATTGACAGGGATTCTGTGGACAACCTACCTACCTCTCCCAATTTCTTTCTCTCTCTCTGAAAGCAGCAGTTCGTTGAAACTCGCCTCTTAAGGAGTGGGAAAGGATTTTTTGCAGCGAAGAATCTTTATAATCGATCTTTTCACTGTATGGAAGAACTTTGATATAGCACCACCTAGGAGAACGTTTTGGAAAGGACTGCACCGTCCCAACTGTGTAACCCAATGGCGATAGTGTTATGGTTTTGTGTAGTACTGGACCTATGATTTATGGGATGATACTCTGCAGGAGGAAAGATTAAAAGATTATTAACATCATCGATAAAGTAATCTTCCAACAGTGATGAAATTTTATGGTGTGGGACTTGAAGTTTTTACAAGAGGATGTTCGAACCAGCTCTCATCATAAACAGTGCAGAGGCTTGTTTTGGAGATATATATATATATATAAAATCTGAAGGTGTCTGGGTTTTGAACGTTTGCTGCAGCTTTTTTCTATTATTTTGTGATCTGTGAGCAAGCTTCAGGTGTTTGTGCAACATGGATTCTCTTCCATCAAGACATTCTCTCTGATTACATATTTTATCGTGTTACCACTGCATTTAAAACAAAACTTTCCAACGATGCTCGTATTGGTGATAGCTCTTTTAAAGATAAATATAGCACATCGCGGTTTTCGATTGCGTGAGAAGAAATGTTATGTTCTTGCTTAAGAATTTAGTGTTTTGTTATAAACAGAAAGAAACATTTTCCCGTCTTTGGCGATGAAGATATTTCCTTCAAATGTGATTGTTTTCATAAGACGTAAAACGATTTTCTACGTGTGAACTCGCAGAACGGGCATCCTTGCGTGAAACTACCAAAATTTACTGTAATCATCTCGCTGATCGGAAACTATTTTATCAAAGCTGTCTTTTTCTTAGTAAGGTTCTGCAATCTGTCTTAGAATCAACTAGTGTTAGACGCTGTTTATAGCATCTTGTAAAAGGAGTTAAGCCGATGCCGCAGGAGACATAAATCTGTGGTCTACAAGATTGATAATTCTTTATCTCAGAAATGTAATCTCTTTGCTTATTCAGCAGGTGCATTGATTGACGAGTATGGGTTTAAAATTTTAGCATTGCTTAAAATAATGCTTATCATTTTATACTTTTATGACGTAGTGACTGATTGCGTAAATCAATATGCTACAATGTTCCCTAGTTACCCAGAAATTAGTAGCCTATTTACCCAGAAATTCAGAATTTGTACAGTAAGTCAATACAAGAAGTTATTGGAGTACAGAGGCGATGAAAAATCTGAGCCATCACTCATATGTGAAAAATTTTTAGGGTGTTCCTTTCCTAAATGGCATAATGTACCAGTACTGTACGATGTGATTTCGATGGCAATGACTGCGCTTTCTTGAATGAATATTTTTATGAATCATACCATTTTATTCATATGAATAACATAAAATATTGTTTAGAAATAGAAATTAATGGTTGAACTATATTTAGAAGTGTTAGGAATTTCACGCCACAACGTGTTCAAGGAATCCTTCAAGTTTATCAGTAATGTTCGCTGTTGGGGTGTGAAGTTTCAAAAAACATGTTTCATCGTTTATACTAACACAAAAAAAATATACTAAATAATTTTATTAAATTATTTACATTCAAAAATTGAAACCACACCCAACCCACGAAATTAACTGAGACCCGATCTATGGCTTCCTGCTGCTGCAGGACTCTAGATTATTTGGACTAAGCAAAAATCTTTATCCATACCCTCAACTACTGTTTGTCCTTTCTTTTCAGATAGTAAATTTTCTTGTAGTCTTGGGGAGAATGAATTTATTATCCTGATGCTTTTGTGATGTCTGCTATCCCTTCAAAGATGGATAGGACTAACCACATTCAGGTAATAAGAAAAATGCCTCAGCAAATAACCAACAGCTAAGATTATGTAAGTTGCTAAGAAGTCAGTATAAGACGATGTCCCAAAGTAAATCGCAACATACTGATATTGGTTTGCACTTCAGGCGATCATATTTGGTTAGTCGCTCTAGCGGTTTTCTCAGTTAAGTCAAGTACACTAGTATCTAAAAATTAAATTACAACCATAAAGCCTGAGATATACAAAGAACAAAAATGTACTTGATAGAATTCTAGAAAATCTTTTGTGGAAGAGTATTGCTTTATTATCAGACTCAACTATATTGTTTGAAAAGAAATTCAAATAGTTCTCACAAAGACCACTCGTACTACTTACGAGCATTATTAGTAAAGCTATTAAAGGGGCAATAAAGCCCACTTTTTTACTACCGCTGATCGTAAGGCATGGGGTGTCATCAAAGGAAGTAGGTGTGTTCTAATTTGCCACCATTAAGTATCCTAGAGATACTGTCTGCAGATCTGGCTGTCATTCCATTTGAAGAAAATTTTTATTTTGAAAGAATTCGACTATTTGTCCTGTGACGATCATTGTCATCCATGAAAATGAATTGAGGAGCTTATATATTTTTGTTAGGGCAAATAAAGCTTTCAGTTAAGAGTCTCACACAGAACACAAGGATTGAATCTCTATAGCTTTCAGCAGCCAAGTTGTTTCCCTGAAAAGTGTGGAAATCAATGGTCAGTTCAAGATGATCCCCGCTGCCACGACACTACCACGATTGTTTTTCCTTGATGTTAGAAAGGTGAGAGCATGTCTCGAATTATCCCCAGACGAGAACACGTCGAGAATCAGTTTAAACACCGTAAACCCATGTGTAAAGAGAATATTGTCTCTTTGTCTTGGCCCTAGAAACTGTTGTGTACCAATTTGGTTTTTAATCCATCGGTACGTTGGACATGTGGGCCAGTTCATACTGAATGAAATAGCTCATAGGTATGAACTCAATAAACACCACATCCTCTTTTGTTCTTCATCGAGTGTTTCATTGTTCGGGTCAGACAGCACTTATTCTGGAATGCTGTAAGTCGTTTTTTGTCAACTTTGATTTTTCTTAGACATTTTTCGTGTCATCTGATGTTACTGCTGTAATGTTAAAATTCATTGCTCGTATAGTGTTATGACTAAATGAGCTTGTGATCGTCCTGTTATTGTATAGAAGTCATGTTACCTTCTTCTTCTTCTTCAAAAAAAAGCTTAATCAATCTTTCTGTTTGTTTCAAATGTGACTGTATTCTGATGTGATATCTCAATCTATTTTAAATTACATCACGGAGCTAAACTTATGTAAAAATATATCCTTGTAAATTTATTTTTGTAAAACAACAAAATACAGTTGAACTTTTGAATATCAGAGTATTTTAGAAGCACACTTTTTTTCAACAAGCCTTTAAAAATGTTATTAAAATCAATACGCGGTCCCCACTTATATTATTTACAATATATTGTAATATTGCAACTCTCGTATCTCATTCAATATGGTACAATGATCGAACAACCACCAAGTGGTTAGCATATCACATTGGTTGGTAGAATTACATCACCGACTAGTCGTGATTTGACTAGTCAGTGCAGTTAACCGTCCAAACGTCTCTGTCAGCTATGATCGATAGTTCTTGTTTATGGATGCGAATTGACATGTTGGACGGTTTCTGCGTAGTGAGGTAAATTAGATTGTTTCCTGTGCTTCTCACTAGATGCATTGATTATATATCGATTTTTTATTTATTTTTATTTTTATTAATAACAAGATACACAACAGGTAACCATTAACAGTGTATCTGAGATCAGAACAATAAACATAACAATAATATGAAATCCAACAGGAAGATAAACATTGATATAGATTCAAACATTCAAATCATATGTACAAAAGAGGATTGCATTAAGTTAAGTTACCGGTAAAACAAGTAATAATTAATCAGTTAGAGAATAGAAAAATAATAAAACACATAATACTAGTAAACTACAATAATTATATCAGAGCTAGTCACTTTGCAGTTTAAGAGAAGAGGCAAACTTGTGGATGGAGTTCATCAGTGATTGGAAGTTGTCAAAGAAGTCAATGAGAGAGTCATTTGCTGATTCTGTTCAGTGGACTGAACTTCATAAAGTCCGTGGTGGCAGAGTCAAGGTGAAACGGTGTAAGGTTCCTGACTTGTCTACAAGGAGCATTGAAGTTGATTTTGCTAAGGATATCAGATGCTTCATAAGTTCTAGTGATTACTTGGGCTAGAAGGGTGATGTCAGCAGTAACTCTTTTGGTGCACAGAGGCTTCAGATGAAAGTAATCACACAGCGATTCATAATACACTGAGTGATAGAATAGAGGATTGCGGTACGTAAGGTAACGGACAAAAGTTTTTTGGACTGCTTCAATTTTGTTAGTTAAAGTCTTTGTGTGAGGATTCCAGATGGGTGAACTGAATTCAAGGATTGGCAGAACAATAGTTTTATAAAGGATAACCGCATATCTGTAATTTTTGAACTTGTATATGTTCCGTTTGATGAATCCCAGTGTTTTGAATGCTTTGCTGGTGATTTTAAGGACATGAGCATCGAATTTAGCACTGCTAGAGAAGAGAATCCCCAAGTCGTTAACTTGGTCAGACCTTTCAATGATCACAGAGTTAATACTGTACTCCGTATTTATTAATTGTGGATATCTGCCGGACGAGAAAGAGATTACTTTGCACTTCGAGGGGTTAGCAGACAAGCCATTCAGAGATAGCCACAGAAAGAATTTATTGAGAGCACATTGAAGCTGTTGAGAATCGGTAATCTCCTTCACTGCTGAGTAGATCTTAAGATCATCTGCATAGAGAGCAACTTGAACATTGGAGGTGTAGATGAAAGAAGGAAGGTCATTTACGAAAACAATGAAGAGAAGAGGACCTAAGGGGGAGACTTGTGGTATTCCACTTAGTGGTATAAAACAGTCTGAGTTCACTTGATTGATGATAACGCTCAAGGAACGATGCGTAATATAGCTGCGTAGCCATGAGAGCAAAGGGTCACGGATACCATAAAGCTTAAGTTTTTCCAGAAGTTGTTCGTGAGGGACTTGATCAAATGCCTTAGATATGTCTGTGTAGACTGCATCAACTTGAAGATGGTTATCAAGAGCTTCAGAGGTCTATTGCCAGAAAGGAAGTAAATTTATGATTACTGACTTGCCACTGCAGAAACCATGTTGCTTCTGATCATTGAAAGGCCTGAAGAATTCGAAGAGATGTTTGTGTACTGCTGTGTCGAAGAGTTTAGCCAGGCTGTTTTGCAAGGTTATGGGTCTGTAATCAGTTACATAATTTTTATCACCTTTTTTGAAAATAGGAACTATATGACCTGCTTAAAGTGCTTAGGATACTTCTCCAGCCTGAGAGACTAGTTGAAGATCTGCAGTATGAGGGGTTTTAAGGTAGTGACAGTCATTTTTCAAAATAAGCCTGGAATGTCATCTGGCCTCTAGTATAGTCATTTCTCATGCTTTTTAATACCGAATTTAAATATTCATCAGTGATAAAGAGGTTAATGAGGATATCATCTTTAACAGGTGTGGAGTCAGGAAATGAGGCAGATTGAGATATTCCTGGACAGTTCGAGCGTAATGACATGGTGTCCTATCCTGCTGAAAGACTACACTTGAAATAACACCATCATTAAAAAGTTGGGGTTCAAGAAACTGCTGAAGCATATCAAGGTACACAGTTCCTGTTGAAGTTTTGCAGAAGAAACAGTTTGTTGCTTCTGCAAAAAAAAAAGTGAGGTCCATAAATTTTTTACTTCGTCATCCCAAGCCATTTACTTAAGGGGAGTGTCTTTGCCATTCTTTCCCGGATACGACAATTGTGGTGATTCATTTTACCACAAGTGTGAAAAGCTGCCTCATCTCTGGAACAAGGTGTGGTCCGTTGAGCTGTTATTTTGGATTTGATCGACGAGTTCTGCACACATTTCTGCTCGACGTGGAAAATCTTCTTCATGTAGGTCATGCAGTAATTGGATGTGGTAGGTCTTTTCTATCAGTGTTGAAAGCAAAATTCTGTGAACTGATGTGTTGAGTATATTCAGTCTTCGAGATCCCTCCCTAACTGATAATTTTGGGTCTTCGAACATTTCATATTTCTCGAATTGATTCGATGTTTATGTGCTGTCATTGGACGTCCACATCTCTCCTCGTCATGCACAGCCCCAGTTCTTTTAAACTTATTCATCGGTGCACGAATCGCATTGTCTGTAGGACAGAGACTATGAAATACCCTTGAAAATCTTTCCCTAATTTCACAAAACTTCATTCCTTTGATATTACAACAAAAATTCGAACTTGAACATTCGTCATGAATTATGGTCTGAAACGAAAACATTAAAAAAAAGTAATAAAAATTATATTAACATCTCTAACACATTACAAATACTTATATTTTATGTAAAACAGAATAAATATACTTGTCGTAATGAGATTTATTTGAAAATCACACAGTTTCACCAAAATACGCAGTGACTTTTTGGACACCCTGTATTTTAAAAATTCATAAGTTTCGTGAATGTTTTTTCTTCAGTGATTGTCATCTTACTGTTAGAGAAAAATATCCAAAAGGTCAAACTGATTCAAGTATTCATTTCAAGTATTTTCATTATTGTTTATTAAAGCTGTACATCTTACAGCTTTTTGAGCGTTTAATTTTATCCTTCAAATCTACAATTTACAAAAAAAAGGTATTTTCCATTTACTTCACCGTCATAAATCATGGTTATATATTCACTAATATTTATCTTAGTCACAAGTAACATATAATAGTTGCGATTGTACCGTCGCACAAAACTTCGATGAGACAAAATTTTCAATATAATTTTTGAAATCAGTGTATCGGTGGTAGGTGAACTCACTCACTTTTCTTATGCTAGTAATTCATGAAGTACCCACCGTTACATGGATTTTTAACTAAGTGACACGTCGTCATACCAAATACGTATCTACAACTTACACTCTCGAATTATCCATCGATATCTTACCTAATTTCTATAGCGTAGTACGACATATGACTGTTTCTAACGGGTGTTCGATTCCCTGGATGATGGGGGTGTATCGAATAAACTGGCTACCTAGCTTACTAGTGTATATAAAACACCAAACTTTAAAAGAGAAAAACGTGTGCATACTTTTCACAATTCGGGGCTGTTCACTCTTATTTTATTTATTTCCATAATTGTAATGCGCCCGCACAATCTATTAATTTAATTCTCAGTTTTTTAACAGTTTGGCTAAAAGATGGCAGCACAGTTATCAGAGAAACATATTTCATGCAAAGAAACATTAACTTCAGGCGAAAAGGGTGTCCTGGACGGTAAGAAAATTTAAACAGTTCGAGAGTAATCAATAAAACTGCTAAAGAGATTAAAAGCAAAAATAAATTTCATTTTGATTGAATTAAAAACACCAAAGGTTAAGAAAATTATTCTGTTTCTTATTGTGAATGTCAGTGTCTAATTATTATTAAACGTTGTGGAAATGCTAAGCAGTCGCACTAACTAGTGTTTAAGTTGCGAGTAACCATAATGGATCTGAAAGTGTATCACAGTAAAGAAGTGGAAAGACTTTTCGCGATAAAAACATTGAAAGTAATCTAAGCAGTATTAATTTTAGTAATCTATGTAAATGTGAATCACAACACGATAATTGATTTTAAAATCGGAAAACGAGATTGTGCCTATCGGCCATTGTTTTTCTTTTTCCCAATTGTTGCTTATAAAAACCGAAATTCACTGGAATTCATGTTCAGAAGTTGATTAAATTGAATAAAGCAATACTTAAATAGAATAGATGTAGAAGAGAATTAGATCATAAAAGAAGCGAAGAGGAGTTGTTTACATTTTTTTTTATAATTATTTCGCGTTTTTTACGACATTTTTAAAAAAATCCCATTTTTTAAAAATCGGATATTGATTTGAAATAATTTCTCTCTAATTTTGGGTAACCAAGACGAAATAAGAACAAGTTAATATTTAAAAGCACCTATGTACAATATTTTAATTTTTACGAAGTTGAAAACTTCCATGAAAAAATTCGCTGCTCAGACCACACAGGGCTCACCAAGGAATAATGCATGGATTAACCTTTGTACTTCCGTTTTATCGCAGTTCTCAGAAGGTTCTTTCTTCAGCACTGTTGACATTTAGTCTTATCAAGAATCTAAGTAATTTTTGGTTAAAACACGGAAAGTAGTTGATCCCACCATCGCTCATTCCTTAAAGCTTTTCAGTTTGAGTACAACTGACTGCGATCGTCAAATTTTCAAACATGTGAGGGGGCACCTTTCTTTGCATTTAAAGGTGTCCCGTTCTTTTAACTGCAGAATATTAATTTCTTCCAATTAAACTATAATTTTATATGACCTTTTGCAGCCACTTATATAGGCTGTAGATCCAAGCTCAGTCATTCATAAGAACTGTGGTAAAGGCGTCCTGAAAAGCTTTCGTCTCCATAGAGTCAAACCACTCTCCTGATTGCAGGAAGATTTTCAGTATTGAGGGAAAAAAAGAAAAAGAGACTCATGACGAACCAGATTTCTGATAACAGGAGGAAGAACCAGAGTCTATTAGCATCTTAATACTACCTGCGATTTTCTTTATTTATATGACTTAAATCAAGTTAGTTCTGATGAGATGTGCCTAAGAAAATACTGCATTGCGCTGGTGGACTGATTCGTGTTGAAAATCTGTCGCAGTAGGGCATGCATTTTTTTTCTTTCGATATCTATAACACAGCAATAAACAGATTTCAATAATTAACCTATAACTGGTTACGTAGTTATTTACTTTTTTTACAAAACGATTATTAAATATAGAGCTTATATAGCTGAAAGGTTCTTGTATTTTTGGATTAGCACGGGGCCGCTTGTCCACGAGATAGCAATATCTAATATTTATAAATTGCGTGAATTCGTTTGTCAGTTTTGTTTGATTAAAAATCCGAGAGGGATGGAGGGAACCATGAAATTTCCACCCTAGATCGACTAACTCAGCTATAATGTGAAAAAAGTAAATCTTCCTCCTGGATTCGAACCCAGGCCTTTTCTGTACAATATGGAAGAGCAACGATTCTTTCGATATCTATGACCACAGTGATAGCCTCTAGGCATATTTTTCGCTCTGACTGGGATTACAGAATTCGATAATTGGGAAAAAAGTACTATATCTATAAAATTTCTGTTATTTGTTGCTGTTTTCTTTTTTGCGTTATAAATAAATAAGCCAATGAAAATGTTTCCTGTCGGTAAATTGCATATATTCTGAGGCTGGTTTATTTATTTCAAGGAATAAAATTCCGATTTCCGTGAGGAAAACTACGAAACTATATTTCCAAACTAATTCCGATAAGGTATAAAAAAAGCGCATAAAAATTTCTCATATTTTAATGAGATTTAAAGCCCCTGACTTTCTGCACTGTGCATGAAGGACATCAGTGGTAACCATCGTGCTACTCGCGAGGGTAAAAGCTCTATGCTGTCTGCTTCTCTTTTGACAAAACCGCTATTCACAACCGCTAGAAACTTATTGGGACATAAGGTTTCAATATAATAGCACGTTTGGAATTAAAGAACTATTCAAGCTATCTATCAGTTTCCCTCGATGATGGCTTGTTTACTTTTTCAGTTTACGACCATCCCCATATATCGTACTGCGAAACTAAATTAAATATTACGTTATTCCTCCTCCGGCTCTAATTTATTTCGATCCTCGCTTAGGAAATTACATGACTTGACGCTTTTTTCTGTTCTTTCCTTCACATTTCATATTTATGAAGGTGTATGCAGACTTGTTTACCGACGAAGCGAAAGCGTCTACCTCGTTCTCATTTTAATGAAAGATTTTTTGTTTACGAACGAGTAATCCTTATGAGTCTCAGATAGACCTTGCATTCTGACGGGAATAATTTGCAGGAAGGACGTTATTAATCGATCCCTTGGAATTAAGTTGCATTCAGATGAGGCTTTCGGTTTGATCTCTAACTAGTTTTCGCTTTCAGGTTCAGTTGGAGTAAACACCTTTAGGAAAATTCTCACTTTAGATGTATTTGTTTGCCTTATCATTTTAAGCTAGTGAAGCGTACCAGTTCTCAATGACAAATTTATTTCTCAAATTTCGGTTTTTTCAGCAGCTTCAAGACCAGTCAGTAACGATAAGGTGAGAGATATCTGCTCTCCCAAGGGCAAAAACCGCCATTAGTTCTCAAATCAAACGAATTTCTCGAGGCAGGTCTTGTCGATTTTATTTTCTGACTGTATTTAATGCCACCTGTACGTTTTTATTCAGTTGAGTGCACAGGTGTTTCCTATATTATTATTTTTTATTTTTTACATACAGTGTGGAGTATTTTTGAGCTAAAGCGTTTATTCTCGCTATATAAACCAAAGCAAACAAACCTACCTAAGCTTTGAATTCTTCGTTACATATATATTTTTTATCTAAAAGGAAGCGCTATTCTTTGTTGATGTACACTGGACATTTTACATCAGTTAGTTTAAGCTTAGCGTAGCTTTCCAAAAAAAAATCACTAATTAGGGATTTGGAAAGCAGCTTAGCTCCACTTTTTAACATGATAGAAATATCTTCAAAAACATACACGAAGTAATCTGACGTGCTTGGTATCGGGGTGTAAATCAAGGCTGTATTCTAGAATTTACATGGAAAGTTGACCGTGTTCAATTAAAAACCTCTGTTCCTGCATCTTAGTTTTTATTGTTTTACACTTACCAATGTCCTTTTATGTCTCTGCAAGCGAATTGCTAATTGGAAGAAAGCAACTGAGTGAGTAATGCGGAAACATTTCCATTTTACTGTGGGGAGTTTGGTGGCTATACAAAAGGAATTATCATTCATCATTAAACATATATCAAAATCCCACGCACGATAAACTAAACTTTTGAAGTTTTTTTGAGAATGATGGTTGAGTTTGTTCACTCAATGTTGGCAGGTTCAAAATGAAAGTTAAAAGCTTCCCTTCCCTTAATTTCAACACGATTTGTTTTACAATAAATTCATATTAGATTACTCTGTTGTCTATCCTGCTGTACCTGAATCGGATATTTTTAAAACTCTTTTCAATTTCAATGTTATTATTGGGTTAGCGTTGCCCTTACGCTAAATGATGTCAGTGACACACTCACACTATTATTTTTACTTATTTTGAAATGTTTCTTTACATGGGATGGAGAGAAAAGGTCTTTCAGAAATAGTAAACATTAACACCATTTTCCAAACAGTGGTTTAAATAGTCATGAAGATGTTTCAACTGAGTGTAAGGTGATTAGAAAGAGTTTATTTCCTGCTAGAGAATTTAAACTTTGCAATACATATCAAATGTAACTCGCAGTATCGATCTGTGGTGCCATGAAAATATCAATGTTACTCTTTTTCTAGAAGTTGTGATCGTATAAGAAATACTGCTCCACTCAGCTTTCCCTTTCTTCTATAACAATCGGTCTATTGTAGGCTACGTAAGATTGAAAGTCGACAAGTGTTTTTGGTAGTTTGAAATTTTATGCCAAGTTTCTTCAACTCTTGAAATGCATCAAACATAGTTGAAGGAATATTGATTTATTATTTTTTTTTAAACTGAACACAGACCATCACTTTGGAAGCATTTCTTTTCATGAAAAGAATAAGAAATTCATCAAGAGCCTAGAAACAGATGTCCGTCGAAATTTCTTGCTACTCTATTTCTATCATCACTGCTTACAACCTAAGCAACCCCTTCGCGTTCTTTATTGTTTCCAATAAACTTCAGTAAAAGGCTTCGAAAAATTTCATTACTTTTGAAGGCGCTCATCAATTTCTTATTAAGTTAATATACGGCTATTTTCGCGGCAAGATTCTAAGAAAAATCATTTGCTTTTCTTTTAGTAAAAACTTCGCTAATTTAACTGATCATAATATCGATTTTGCCCTCTTCCCGTACGGTTTTACGAGAAGAAAAGATTTGCACAATGAAATATTTGAGGAAACTCGGGCGTTTTATTGATCAGGCACGTCTTACCTTATGCAGCCTCTCATTTTCTCTCCCCTCTGTTTTCTAAGAGGAGAACGTTGATCGTTTGAATCATGAACGCTGCAAAGTCTTTTTTAAGAAATTAATGCATGAGCTGTTTACTTAGCTGAACCCTGTTATATTGGGCGAGTAAATCTTTAAAATAACATAAACCTTGTTAACTCAACATTGACTTAAGGTGGTACACAGGTAAGAATAGGTTTAGCTAATTTAATTTTCTTGTTTACTTTTGTCCATGCGTTGTTAGCGCAAAAGTTAAAAGAGACTTGACCGAAGCCGAACGACTTAATACATTGCTTAACTTGTAAGGCTGGTTTATTTTATCTTGTTAAACTATCGTTGCAAAGGTGAACAGCGAAGGCATTATTTTTGGTGACTTCTACTCCACCTTTCTAGTAAGATTTTTTTTCTTCTTTCTTCTACAATGTTTCCTGTGGAAAAGGCTTAGGCTTTCATGACGCTTATTGCCATCGAGGTCGGTTTAATTTGATCCTCAATCCATCCCTCTCAGAACATTTTTTATTTCTTGTTTTCGCTTCTTCTTTCTGCATTCACATGGTCCCCTTCAATTTAAGCTGGATAATATGTTCAGTCTTTGTCAGAAAGACCGTAGCTAGTACCAAAGGAAATTATTTCTTCGTCATTCAGCTAAGTTGCTTCAAAAAGTGGCTTATTTATTTTTATTTATCATGAACAAAGTTTTTATAGGAAATTGTGTAAGAAAAAAAAAAAACACTGGCTATTTTGTAATAGATGATCTCTCTCTCTCAATGATGCGCATACATGGTGTTCATCAGTATTTTAGTAAAATAGATTAACATTTTTGGAAATTTCACGTTAAAACCTGAGTTATGTCCAGTTTCCAACGAAGAAGTTAATAAATTGAAATATGAATTTAATGAGTTGAATTCAACGAGTTTTTCACTGCCGACTATGTCCAAACGACCAGTTACTACGATGGTCTTTTGTAGTAGCTGACAAAGCAACATCGAACACCAAAGTTGGAAATTACAAGTGCTAGAGGACAGCGTGGCAGGAAACAACAGCTGTGTGGGCATGCATGGATAGTATTAGAATTAAGGCCACTTTGATTTTTTCTCCTATTGAAACTCTGCAGCAGGAGTGGACGGAACCCATCCTTCTTCCATGATGCCTGTGTACAATTACAGTGGTTTCTCTGAACAATCGTCTGTAACATATCCTGTTTTGTTTTTTTTGTTTTTTTCACCTTGATCGGAGGTCATTCGCTCATTATCGATCATTTAATTTTTGCCCTTTCAATGCGCATTTGACTGATAGCTGTCTGTTTATTTTCAATAAATAAATTCATTTACTGCAAGTCTAATATGAGGTAATCTAAATGGCGATAATAAAAGGAACAAGTCATTCAGGCACTTAAAATGTTGATATTTATTTAAGAATTTAAACTAATTTTTAGAAGAGAGGTGAAAATTGTTCTCCACTTAAATAGATATTTAATTAGATAATAATTTAAAAACAAAAATGAAGTACTCAGTTTTGATTATCTGAAGACAACCAAATTGCTTGTACTTTGAAGCTTTCATTAGCTTTATGATGAGAGAATTCCTAAAAAAATTATATTTTAATGAAAGTGCTGTATCTGATACATTTTAATTATGAACTGTATATATATATTTTTTTTTCTGAATGTTGCAATGTACTGTAGCAATTAATCTCGGAATTCTGGCTAAACACTACTGAGGAAAGCCTCCAGTAGAGGCTGAAACGTCGAGCTGTCTTCAGATATTCATAATTGTAAGTACCTCATTTTCTTTGTAAGCTATTACCGAATTAAACATCACCGAACACATTGCAGCGTAGTATTCACCAAATAGTTTAATTTCGCGCTTTTTATAAAACGCATTTTAAGTATCTCGAATGTATTTTGGTGGCAGAAACGAGTAGCTGTTAAGATATTACAACAATAATCAATATTGTTTTTAAATTAACTTTTGTTTCCATGTCTGCTTAATTATATTTTCATCTTTATCTTATTATCTCCGCTAATGGAAAAGATACAGAGAACTCAATTACTTCTTTTTTTTGTTAATTATTTTTCATTCAGTGCACACACACTTTTAAAAGAAAAGTAGCTCTCGGTAACTGACATATTAATTTAGATTTTGTTATTGTAGTAGAGCGGCTGAAACCAGTTCCGTCCTGGTTGCAGTTACGCTGTCTGATAAGATCCCGTCCTTTGAAAACGCATAGAAGTGATCACCATTTCTAATCTACGCAGCCTTTTCGAAATGTATTTGTTAAGGTTTTCTTATTCAGCTGCCTTTGGCTAATCTACATATTATTATTCCACTTCCAATTTTGTAGTGGGTCCTGTGTATGCAAAGCGTTCATCTCTTTTGCAAAATATCCAGGTAGAAAATAAACGAAATGGATACGTTTCACTAACAAGTGACTTCTGAAAGGTGTATTTTTAAAAACCTTTTCTCTTTTCTCCACAAACATGTACTGATTATTCTAAATTGTTAAGGCACGTTTTACTTAAGCGCTTGCTTATCTAAAATTTCAAAGTAATTCTTTAGGTTGATGTATAGTTATCTAGTAAGCAACGCGCACCGTTGGAATTCTGGATACGATAACAACGTTTTACCCATTAAAAGAATTTAAATGATTCTGTAATCTCGTATTTCCATGCTAGGTCATAAAAATATTCTCGCTTTCGTTTCTTTTTTTTTTACCGATGGTAAAAACTGCTGACGTGTTACTATGTTTTGAGCAATAAACATGGATTTTTTAAAAAGAATTTTAGAGTTTTAGAACACCTTTTAAAAGTATAAAAATTCCTGTTTCTTCGCACGTATGCCTGTAAGACCCCAAACTGATGATAAAATAAATTGGGTTTTTGTGGCTTTTTAAGATCATAGAAATGAGAACTTGTTTCTCTATTTATAGAAATTGAGCAGTAAATACTGCTCCGTGTGTATAAATTCTCTAGTTATGGTTTATCCACTATGAAAAAAATATTTTAACTCTTGGTCAGCATCGTCTTATCATAGTTTTTTGGTTGCGATTTTCTCTGATATCCTGTGTATTAAAATTAAATTAGGCATACATATCAGACACATGTATATCTGGTAGGCCTTCCAGGACACAGTAGTACGATGTGAATGCAAGATGCCGCGATTGCTGGAGTTAATTGACTTCTAGCGCGGATTGATAAGAGCGTGCAACATAAGCAATTGGTCTGTACGTGACATTTCAACGGCTCTGAAGATAGACGATTGGCAATGTGATCTATAAATGGAAGCAGAATGGTCTTGAAACCGTCACGATATGACCCAGGAAACCTCAAAAGCTGAAAAAAGTGATAGGCGAGCCCAAAGGATCGTCCGCTTGGAATGTAAGTCAACGTTGTCACAGTATACACAAGTTTTCTGTGAGACGATATAAACATGTGAGCACCAGGACAGCACAGTGTGCAGGACGCTGCACAATGCAGGATGGGAAAACTACTTGCCCGAGTGTATCATCCCGCAAATGAAAATTGGCTGAGTCGGCTTAATGGTCTGGGGCTGTTTTTCATGGTTTTTTCTGAGCCATTGGTTGTTTTGGAAAAAAACATGAGTGCTGAGTAGTTATCTAGACGTCCTGGACAATAATGCGTTACTACGTTGTGGCAGCACATCGGGGAAGGTCCACACCTGTATCAGAAGAACCGTGCTCAACGTCATACTACTCGCGTTGTGGATGATTTATTTGAGGCCATGATAGTTGAAAAGTTGGATGGCAGATCAGATCTCTAACGAGATGAATTAGATCGTCGGGTGCGTGTGAGAGAATGAGAGGCTGCCCAAAAAAACAGAGCTGAACTGATCGTCACTTTGAAAGTCGAATAACGGAAAATATCGACTAGAGACTGTCATTGATGCTAAAACGGTTAAAGGCTTCAGCACAAGTTATTAGTTTTCCAGTAAATAAAGGTTATTTCCAATAACCTTGGTAAACATGTAGTTGACCGGATATTAATGCTAGAGCAGTGTAATTTCTTGTCCTTAACATTTGAAATAAACTACGATTACAATCTCTATTTTTAATTATACATATGTTAAGTTTCTGTAAAACTTCACAATACCAATTAATTGGCTATATAAACTGATGAGCAAAAACATTAGATCACCCGTCCCCACGAGTGGACGAATCCAACGTTACCGACGGGCACAGCATACATAGTGACTGCAATGGTAGTGTCTGTTAGTTCATAAGTACGAAGTTCGTGCAATGAGGAAAAGGAAGGACCTGACGCAGTTTGGACGATGAATGATTTACCTCAGTGGCTAGCATTTCAGCAACTGCCGGCATCATTGGCTGTTCCGAAGGTCGCCGTAGTGAAGGGGTGGCGGGAACGCTCCGAAGAGGAACGTTCCCCCTTCCACACAAACAGCCACCGTGCCGGGGCGGGGAGACGCTCACTGTTTGACAGTCGAGGTGAGCCAGCGATTAGCACGTGCTTTCAGGGACAAAAGACGACTCACGATCCCTCAATTAAAGGCACACTACAACTAGGGCGCACAGAGAAACATTTCGGAGCACACCATTCAGCGCCTGTGGAGTCGGCGACCTCTTAATGTGTCCATGTTGACTGACCGTCGTCGACACCTCCGCCTGCAGTAGGCACGGAGCACCGTTCCTGGACATTGGACGAATGGAAAACTGTAGCCTCGTCTAATAAATCAAGGTTACAACTACATCATCCCGATGGACGGGTACGTATTCGATGGCAAGCAAGTGAGCAGCTGCAACAATGAAGATTCCCCCATTGAGGACTGTAGTTATCCATTTCAGGCGGAGGTGTGGGTAATTAAAGGTAAATTTTACCCTTCCACATATGTGCAGATCGGCCTAGAAAACTCGCAATTTACACAAAAAATATAATGGCCCCTGAGAACATTCGTGGTCTTGCCTTTTACCTTATTTATGCTTTACTTTACTGCTCTTGTCAATCGCCCTTAATAAAAGTAATGTTCTTCTTTCGGGAATTTTTTTTCTTGAAGTAATATGCTCTGCAGATTTGAATGCAGTGCCTCTTAAACTCGTTAAAGTCGATTTTACATTTGACCAACTCATTCAACTATTTTAATTTCTTTAAAAACAATATATAATTATATTAAATCAATATGCATAAATATCATTTGTGAAACAATGAGGGAATAAAATTTTTTGGGCGAAAATATAAAAATTCTGCGCATAGTGAAGAAATATAAATTTCCTTACTATTAAACGATAATTAATTAAATGTTCAGGAGCACTTCCGTATTCTTGTTGAACTATAAACATTGTCAACTTTCCATAGATTTCGAGAAGAGAGGCTGTAAATATAACGTTTCGTAATAACCTGGAATTCTGTTATCCATGGGATCTTCATGCGCCATAAAAACAAAAGTCACTCCATAATTATGAAGACCTAGTGGTCTTCATAATTATCTCTTGCAGACTTTTATGTAGATTGCTCGAATTATATATTTTTAGAATATCCGGTAGTACATTACTGAGATTAAACGTGTTAGGTAACATGTATCATATTAGACTGAGTGTAGAAAAAATAAAAACTTACTTGTTCTTTTGAACTGAATTATTTCTTCGAACAAAGAACATCGTTAGAAAATGTCTCCAGCTGCATGAAGTACTGGAATGGTAATTTCGTTTGCTTATTTTTATGCAGCAGTCGATTATCAATATAAAATCCTTCCTTCTTAATCTTCTTAACTTGCTACTTTATTTGGAAGACGCGAATTTTCTGATGCAGTTTTAATGAACAACACGGCATATTGAACAGTCTTATTGAAAAAAGAAAAGGTGACAGCAGATGTGTTTGCCTTGTTATTCAAGACAATAACGCTACTTTTTCTTAGCAAGTTATCTGCCGCTTGATTGGGCATTTCGTAAGATTTGCTTCCTTGTTAGTGCCAAATAATATACTGTACATGGTAACAAAGATAAATCAGAAAAATTGCCTACAGAAATGGCAAATATTCATTTCGCTGTCTCCATTTCAAACTTTCTACTGCAGTGCTATCAGATACACGTAGCATATTGACACGCTGTAGAATACTCGTAGTTGTGAAAAAGCAAGCATGCAGAAACCTTAGCCGAGATTCATGAATATTTTAAATTGAAATAGTTCTAGTAAACAATGGTACACTTCATTAGAATTTACTATCCACCGTCTGAGGACCTGTTTTTCCTCCAATTACGGCGATAGCGGTTTTGGACCTTTGAAAACAACTACATTTGTCCACGTAGCCAACCAAACGTAACTAATATATCGGACATCACATAGTAGGCAAAGCACTGCTGTAATCGGTTTCAGAACTATTTGGTCCCATCATTAGACATCGGGTAGCCTGTATTAGTGACCTTCTGACGAGCAGTGAACGAATGTATCGAATCTGATCGAGCAGCCAAGCGGTGGATGGGAAGAAAACTTCCGATTGGAAACGTAAATTACGTTACTTATGTGCAGGGACAACAACAACCCCAGAGAGTCGAGAATAAAAAGTTGTTTTGTATATCTATTTCAATTTAATAATAAACTGCATTGAAATAGTACCGCCCCGTTTTTTAATTATATAATGAATATCTTACTTATCTAAGGATTATTAAGACCTATTAGCCAATTTTCATTAAATATACTACAGTTGATACTGCAATTAAAGATGATGCGGGATGTTTATCAACATGGATGGTTAATTAATTTTCTGGATCTAAGAATTTCCTTATTATCTATCTAGTGAGTTTATGAGCTTTAATTATAACTACTTCATATAAATAAATGAAGTGTAATATTTCATTTGAAGTATGGCACATAAAGCCCAATACGAGTCCTGCTCATAGTGAAAAGATCTCATATTTAGCGAACGATTTGTAAGTTGCTAGACAAAGTATCATCTTCTAATATCCCTTGCAGAAGATAGATGCCGAAAAAACGTTTTCTTCCTTTTCTTTTACGTCTCTCATTCTAAGTGTGTTTAATAACATTACTACTACTAAAGGTAACTTTAGCTCTACGATTTAGCTATATTTCCAGTGAAATCATTCCACATTAATACCATGATATGCAAGAAGAAAAGTAGGTTTTAGTATTATTAGTGACAAATGATGCAAGACCGCAAGCTTATACAGCATCAGCCAAAAGACCTTTCCACTTCACTTCTCCACATCCTCCAACAGTTGGCATAGTCCTTCCTTGAATTCATTTAAGCTATCAACTTCTATAACAACAGATGGAAGTTTGTTCCAACAATAGACTACACGCTGGCTGAAAGCTAACTTACGCACATCTGTCCTGCAACCATGCTTTCTCAATTTGAATTTTTGCCCCCCCCCCCTCATTGCATGCGGTATGAGCCAGGGGAAGCATACCATTAGCATTGAACTCATTCAATCCATTCAGAGTCATAACCACCTCAGTAACATCAGTTCACAGGCGCCTAGTCTCCAGACGTTGCCATTTGCAGAACTGAAGCCTTTCTTGGTAAGAGCATCCTTTTGTTAGCTTCACCAATCTCGTTGCTCTTCTCTGCTCTCGTTCCAGCTGATTCCCATCCTTCGTAAAATGAGCCTCCAGTCCTGCATCTAGTACTCACGAACCTAACCATTGCCTCATAGAAATGGGATAATCACTTTCTTATTATCCCTGCTAACAATTCCTGTTAATATTGATAAAACCCCATGAGTTGTCCTAGTAGTTTGTTTTCACTGTTCAGAGAACTTAATATTGTATCTGACTGAACAATTATCTTAGATCGTTTTCATTTACCACCACTCTGAGTGCAGCAGATGATACGTTAATTTGGGATTACTCTTACCCATATGCAGTACCTTGCATTTTTCAAAGTTATGTTAAACTTCAATTGCCATTTCTCAACTCATCTACTTAATTTTTACAGAAGGTCAACAAGATTGGTGATCCTTCATCCCAGTTGCAGTAGCATACCTTAATTACTGTCATTAACCGACTAGCCAACCTTTGTGTCATCTGCAAACGTAGATATTAAGCCTGATCTGCCTTCATCGATATAATCGATAAATGCAGAAAGCAACCATCACAAAACCATGGGAAACTCCACTAATAACATTGGTCTAAGAAGAGCAGTGCCCAGTGATAAGCACTCTGTCTTCTCACATTTAATCATCCCTTTATCCATAGCAGTGACTTACTGCTAATACCACAGTACTCCAATTTGTATAGCAGTCTTTTATGTGCGACAGTATCAAAAGTTTTTCTGAAATCTAAACAAAATTATTTTTGTTTTAGATTTGCATCCAGTTCCTTGGTGACTGCATCAGAGTATGCTATAAAATTGGTCTTAAAACATGGCCCCTGAATAAATTGACTGCATAATTGTGTTCCTATTTAGATGGTCCTAAATTGTAATGATTTTAGTTGTAATAAGCGCATATCTATTAACTGAGGGTACACTTCTTTCCAATTTTGACCTTTCCTTCTTTTTTGACCACAATTTTGTGGTCAAAGAAGTGGATTTCACATTTCCAAAATAGAGAGGAAAAAAACAGAGGAAAAGAGAATTTAAGGACGAAGATTCTCAAATGTTTACGTTCCTGACCCTTTTTAATGGCAAAGGCGACGACTGTGACTGCTCGCCAATAACAAGAATATAATTCCCACTTAACCGTGCAAAGTGAGACTCCCATCTCTGTGACACACAGCAAACTAGTTTTGTTCAAAACAACGAAACCGACAGAATTTTGCAAAATCTGGTGCCGCTCGATCACGCTGCCATTTGGGATAACTATGTATTTATTATTAACTGTACGATACTGTTTATTATGTATCACACAGGTATGTACCAACTTTTTTTGCTCAAGTACGAGTATGCATGAAAACAGCGCATTGGCAATATGATTCATTCGGAGGAAAGAGGGTTGAATGAAATAATAATTAAAATAATTTAAAGTTATTCTAACATTCTAGTGTAATAACGTATACTATTTTAATAGTTAATAACTTCTAATTTATTAATAACATTAATAAATTAAAAGGCTAAAACTTTTAGCGATCATCTATCAGTACTTTTGGCTTGTATGTGTTCTGCAAGGTACCATTGACGAATTTATTTTAAAAACCTGTAATTTTCTAAATAAGGCTTTCTTTACAGCTTTTGAGATTCCAGTGACTTTCATTAGATGCAAACAATTACCTCTAATAATGCAAAGAATTCTACTTTTTTGATTTAAATAATTTTTGCTGAGTTCTAGATTTTTCCCTTAAACCCAAACTCAAGTTCACAGGAGTGCAGCAGAATACTGCAGGAAAGCAACCTCTACAGGAACGCTGCCGACACACCTCACACACGTCTCTTTACCACATTATACCTATGCACTCCGTTGACTTTACTTTGGTTAAAATAAAAAAAAAAAAAAAAAGTAAACTGCAGCTATTATCAATCCACTGCAGGATGGAAGCCTCCTCAACAATTCATGTTGAGGGAATTGGACCATAATCTGCCACGCTGGTCCGGTGCGGGTTGGTAGATCGACCGTATTTAGTAGTCAGGGGTTTGAACCCCGGTCTACTCAAAGAGCATGTACTACTGTACTCACGCCCCTGACCACTGGACTACAGATTATTATGGAATAACTCTATCGGACTATGATTTTAAATGCTTATATGAAATTCGCAGCAGTGGAAGGAAAATATAAGGCAACCCTCAAGAATATCCTATGTATTCAGATTAACTTTGTGATTGCTGGAGTGCCAGGAGATAGACCAAATATCCACAGAATATGAATAGAATGCAAAAAAACATATTGATGGGATTCCTTTTGAGAAGCAACACAGCTTTCAAACTTTTACTTGAACGGTTTAAGCACGACTACTCTGACATGCAGCTTTAACAATTTCTTCATAAAGACCAGCCAAACTAAAACAATATAACAGGGATTCTACACTGAAAGGAGAGAATGCATGGGATACTTGGGTCCTTGGCAACGCGACGCTGTCACCCCTCTCGTCAGTGGACGAACCCACCGCTTGGCAGGTATATAGGTATTCCAATATTCTAACGCAAAATTGTGGTGATTAGCAGCCAATCTAGTTTTGTCGAATGCGTTAGGAGCTTCTTGTTTTCACTAGTAAGAACTGGTAGTATCAAATTTCAGGTTTTTACTGTAACAGCGACATTATGCTTTATGTTTTGCATAATTTTTTTATTGGCATTATATGCACCATTTTGTATGTATTCAGTATCTAATTGTTCCCAGATAATGTGCCTTCAATGTCTACAACATTGGCTCTAATGGGTTTAGATTGTTATTATGCAACCAAACAGAGCGATATGCGTTCCAATACAGATCGGTATGTATTCTGTATATATGTTGTGGGAGGGGGTTTCTTTTTTTCTTTTCTTTTTGTATTTTATCATTATTATTAGCGTGTGTACTTCCTATTTATTTCACTTATCCCTTTTTATTAATATTTCCTTTTAATTATAATTTTATCTATTTTTTTTTTTTTTTTTTTTTTTTTTTTGGTTAGTTCCCCTTTAGTAAGACCTCCCCATTTGCGCATCTGACTAGTATCTACTCAGAAAATTTTAGGTTCAGGGGAACGGCTCTTGGTATATATATATAATTTTAATTCCTTTCAGATAGGCTGGTGTTCAACAAAAACTACACACATATTGGATAAAAATAGTTTATTGTACATATTTACAAAGATACACCAACACAAAAGAAATCGATTAAACACATGACAAAATAATCTAATTTCACCTACTTAGAACTGAATGTATATGAGCAAAGGTATATTTGCCTATTGAGTATACTCAAATATGGCTATCTCTTTTACATATATATACAGTATACCATAATAAATTCTCCCCTCTTTTAAGCGACTTCTCCATTCTCTTCAAAAAAATTTAAATCTTTTAATTTGTTCTGGCTAATGTCCTTCAGTTCATATTTTTCACTAATTTATCATTAAAATGTAGTACGCCTTATACATATCTCACGGTGTTTAGTCAAAGTTCTGCCAAAACGATTAACTGGGGTGTCTATAGTCTTTGTGTAATGGTGAGTGTACTTAAGTAAAACAAATCACTTACTTAGTTATCTTAGCATACTTCGCGGTACATCCTTCATCCTTCTCTAAACGAGTAGTAGGTGTTTTACATCTGGGTCGCATCTCACAATCACTGGGAGAGTTCGACGTGAGTTATGGGATTCCTCCTTGGGTCTCGGGTACCTTTATTTCTTAAGAACGATTTATTTTCATTAGGTCAGAATAGCTGCTTCTTCCGGGCTGACCAAAGCTCCTTTCAGCTCCACAAGGCTGCTTCTTTCGATTCACCAAGGCTCCTACTTTCGGCTCCACAAGGCTGCTTCTTTCGGTTCACCAAGGCTCCTTATTTTCAGCTCTACAAGGCTGCTTCTTTTGGGCTCACCGAGGCTCCTACTTTCAGCTCCACAAGGCTGCTTCTTTCGGTTCGCTAAAGCTCCTTATTTCTCCCTCGCTATCTTATTTTACGTCTTTCCTCTAGCAATAAGTCAATTCTAACAATGCCATTTCTGCCTGTACTAACTCATTTTCACTAGCACCGACAAAAATCTCAACTCTGTCTCTCGCTCCAACCCCTTCACTCTCTTTTTGTTCTTCTCCTCCCACATCTAACTCCCGAGTTCGCCACGCCTATTACCAGTGACTCCCTCCAATCTTATACTCATCCTCGGATTTCTTCTCCTTTCATTTGTTAGAAGACCCTTACTCCTGCCCAGTAGCACGTGTTTCAATACTCCCCCCTTTTACTATTCTACCAGATCTGCTCCCATACGGTGTGCCCTTTGATGTTTGCCGATTACCCCCCCCAAAAAAAACACTCCCCTCTCATCTAACACCTTGACCCTGTAACGTTTTAAAAACACGAAACTCACATCTAGTAACCACCGCATCTATTTAAGGAAACATAAATGCTGGTCAAGAACCCACTTCCTGTTTGTGCCTAACGGTATTCTGATTGAAGTAACTTTCACTTCTAAGTTAACCTGCTCCCTTTCCTGAGTACGACCCCGCATAAATCTTAATTCGTCCGTTTGTGCTTGGTCCCATACTGCTTTACAGTAGTTTTCTCTTTGTTTATCCCCCGAGTATAATGAAAGTTAATGGCTCGGACCCTGTCTTTATTTCTTATCCCTCACGAACCTATCTATTCGCTGAATTATTTTATTTTATTTATCTTACGCGATATTACTACTTTATTCGACCTGCGACAGGAATCTATTAGTTAATGAAACTAACTTCCAAAGTCTTTATAAAAATTTTATTTTGTAAGATTTTGTATCTTACAACGTGAAAGCGCTTATGAAATGCTTTTTCAGTAGAGATTATTTAGATAAGGCACTTCAGTAATTATTAGAACTAAATTATTAGAACTATCCCATTAATTCTGCATTTCTACAAACTACAATGAAATAACGGTGCAGCTGACACAATTTTTTAATTTTACTTTCGATGAGGATGCAGCAACATGACTAAATCGATCTTTAGCTGTAGCTTTCTGGCCACTGACATTATTTCATAATTTATGTATGAATTTATACGCTATGAAATATCGTAAGTAAGGAACGAATTAAATTTTAAAAAATACTTTTCTCGCAGACAGCACAGTGGTTATAATCACTGTCTGCCCCACACCGGCGGAAAAGGCCCGGTTCGAATCCCGCCAATGACGCCAGTAACTTTTATGGGCTCTTTTTCACTTCCTGGCTGAGATAATAGGTGTCATGTGATGATAGCAAGGTTTTTCCTCCAGGAACTCGGGTTTTTCTTCCAGAAAAACAGGCAAATATACCAGAGAACACATGAATTTATGGACATAATACACGTTAGTGGGTACGCTAATATACCAGCTTTTTTTAATATTGAAATTAAAAATTGGGTTCATTCGTTATAAAAATATATCAGCTATTCACTGTTCTTCTCATAATAGCTGACAATTTTTTCCATAAATATTTTTCCATTCACACACGCAACCTACTTAAACTGGTACGTACCTTCAACATTAATTACGAGTTGTATTTTATATATCTTCCACGAAGTCTTAATGAGTAAATTTCAAACGATTTTTTTCAATGTATAGGCTATTAGTTTTTAATATTTCCTTAATTTTAATAGCCCCTAAATCCTGGGACCTCCTAAGTGCCACTTCACTCTGTTTATGTTAAAATTCCAATTGTATTCTTACATACTGACGATTTTTATAATTTTATAGAATTATATAATAAATTGACCTAGAACATTTTAAGAAAGACAAAATACTTTAGCATTTTCTTGTAGGTGTGCAATACTAGTGTCTTCTGACGAGAGTTCTTTTGAAAGTGATTCAAGTGTGTTATCTCAGGAAAGAAGTTATGGTAAAGTTTGCGAGTGTTTATTCTGAAATTTCCTGCTTTCCCGATGTCTGGGGTATAGCTCGATGTTGATCTGATAAATGTAAAAGAAAATCCATGGAGATAGTCCCTACGATAACTTAAGATTCGTGTCTAGAGCACGCATACGATGGCGAACTTGTAGAAGGAAAAAGCAAAAGACGGAAGTGGGTGTCATATAACAATCAGAAGACGAGCTCACAGGAAATTAACCGAGAAAATTAGCTTCCGTATTAGACGCATCTGAGAAAGTGACGGCTCGTCTAACTGCCCTCTTCCCAATCAGGAAGTGTCTAACATTTCATCTTTGCTCATTATTCCTCCTAAGATGGAACCTCAGAGAAAATAGTTACTTAGTGTCTTTGTTTACATTTTGAAACCTCCCAACAGATAATTTAACAAAAACCTTCTTTCGGGATTGCGGATATCGGCTGCTCTTCGGAGGATTGTTGCGGATTTTTTTCAAATTCAGGCAGAAGATGGAACTGATTTTGAATTTTAATATCCTGTTTTATTTGAATGCCGCTTTGAAATTACTCCTTTTTTATGACGATGGGGTTAATGAATATTTAACTAACGATAGGACAGTTATATCCTTCATAGCGACAATTGCTTAAAAAATTATTAAACTTTTACTTTTAATTAAATGTTTTCCACGTCATAATTTGAATTTCTTTAATAATAAAAAAAAAAAAAAACCCACCGAAGATACCCACCTAAATAAAGGAAAATATGTTCAAGAATTTTTCTTTAAGTTTAAAATTCTTTATTTTTATCAAATTCTTTTTGATATTTTATGAAATCATATGGGATGGATAAATATAGGTTAAGTAATTAATGGAGGTATACGCTGTATTCAACAGGATTTGCAGCAGGTGTAACTGCTTCCACTAACTCCTGGCTTGGCAACAAAATATCAATATCACTAAAAAGAAAGATTTTTTAAACTGAATTTTGAAAGATTCTGATGTTCTTTTCTCTCTTCTTGTTTCTTAAGTATAATTAATTAAAACGAGGCTTAGATTACCTAGCGCATACTCAGAGTTGGTGGAATATGTCATATTTTATCTCAGTATAATTTGGTATTCTTTGTTATCGATGATATTTGCATAAAAGAGATCATAAAAAAAGGTAAACTGCAGCCACTATCAATCCACTGCAGGATGGAAGTCTCCTCAACGATTTATGTTGAGGGAAATGGACCATAATTTGTCCAGTGCGGGTTGGCAGATAAACTGTATTTAGCAGTCAAGGGCTTGAATCCCGGTCTACCCAAACAGCGTGTGCTACTGCACTCCCGCTCCTGATCACTCGGCTACGAAGGCCGAATATGAAATTAAAATTGTCTGGTTTGTTCACTGATTAGATATGGTTGTAGAATTTGGACAGTACTGAATAATTTTATTTAAAATTTATACTAATAATACATAAAGGAAGAGTAGGTGGACAAACTTTTTGAACGAATGGATGGGTGAAATGGGAAGAATTTTTTTTGGCTGATGCTGTATAAGCTTGCTTTCTTGCATAATATGCATTTGCTAAAGCTAAACTTACGTCTTAACAATATCTGAATATTGAAATCAGTTGCTCCTGGAGTCATCCTTAATAATCGAAAAAAAGTGTCGAATTTAATTTTTAGCGGGGGGGTGAGAATATCCATAGTTTTAGAAAACAACGCTCTTTGCAGTGTGAACGTGTTTTAAATTAGCAACTAGAACTTAGTATACCAAGAGGGCGAATCAGCAGATATATTATTAAGAGAAAATGAATTTTCTGTGAAACAATAAGATTGAATTTAATTTTGACAGTAATTATAGTGTAGCTTATTTATTTGTGCACAACAGAAATCATACAGTCACCAATGTAATGGAAATGAGGAGAACAGATCTCCATAAGAGACGTAAATTATGTTCTTATTATGATGAATATGAGAATTTACTATTTCATCTGTTTGTTATACAGTGTTTTGTTGTTCTCACTTCTCGTATATCTTATATTATTCCCATGACATACGAGGAAGGACTTCGCTTGATGAACGCACTCTTTGTTTACGCCTGGAGAAAAAAACAAATTCTGAGTATCAATAATGAAAATACAGCGACTTAAAAACTTCTTTTATCTCCCAGCTAGTCATGAATTATTCACCAGGCTGACGGAAATGTAACAGAATGTGTTTGCGCCACTTTTCGCGGCTCGACTTACAAAGCAGGACCTAGAGTCAGATTTAAAATTCAAGCTGTTGACTTAACGAAGGGAACGTCATTAGACCGACGCTCTTCGGGGCTGGTAGTATTCTTTACTGCAGTTGACAGGGCAAACCTACCTTCATTTTCTAGCCTGCGTTACTGCCAGGATTATGCATTTGAACAGAGGCTTAAATATGCACTCATGCATACTCATTTTGCGAATGTATTTTCTTTCATTCTTATTATTTAATTTTTAAGCACTCACAGTGGTGTAGAGGCGATGTTGTTTACGCTAATAATCATGGTATACGCCATTGAGAGTTAGTTATGGGCAGATTTTGGAAATCCGGAACTTTCACGTTGTTCCTCTTAAATATCTAATATTTTCTTTTCCGTTCGAGAGAAATAATGATTAGTTTGCATTATAAAGCAGAAAAATAAGTATAGCATTATATTGCGTGGCGTGGCTAGAATTACATTTCATAATTAGCTTTCCTGTTTATCCAACTTCATTTTTGACAAAAGCTATTCTAGAAAAAAATTATCTTTTTATTATTATAAAATTGAAGTCTCTGCAACAAGCACGTCATTCTGCGTGAATACACGAGAGATGCTGTAGAATTTTACACCTTAATTTACAGGCTTTCCTTTAATTTAACTTACAAAATGTCCATTTAATAAATCTTTAATTATGCTGACTTCTCTGGTAAGAAAAGTCCGGAGTTTTAGACGTCGAAATTAGAATACTGGATTAAGACGCCTAAATCTGCTATTTAGGCATTTAGGGTAATTTTAAGGACCGAGGCACTACCATGAGCAAATTACACGTATTCTTTGCTCGGTTTATTTATTGGATGCTGGATTTTCTATCGAGTTTCTCAGAGAGAAACCGTACACCTTCTCCCGAGACTGGTTAAACGTTACTAGCATTATATAAAATTCCTTTCATGTCTACAGGAAGCATATCTACTTCGGCAGAATTGGATAGAATCGAACCCATACCTTTCCATTTGTGGGAAAAGCGGTCTTACCATCACTGAGAACCCTAAATGGGTGGCCAGCGCTGCAAGGCCAGGACCATCTTTCCTCTTTTGAAATCTAATCACTGAAAGCAAGAGACATGTTCAATTTGGGAAGAATATATCTACTTTCCACAAGATATACTTTTTGATCACTTTTCTAGTTTTCTTCACCGTTCCAGCTCAAAATGAAAATATAATGGATGTGCAATGCGACGCCCAAGGGCGACCTACACATATTCAATTGGATTTAAGTAGTGCTGGTCACGTCAGTCGTTGGTATTTTCAGTTTCAATATATTCCTCCACTATTTATCCTTCCAGAAACTCGATTTTTTCGTCCGGCAAACAGAAAATAGACCACAGAACACATGCAATTTACAGAAAATATGCACGGAAAAATATGACCTTTAGTCGCTAATGTTCTAAAACACTACAACAACAACAACCTCGTTGTCTTCAGATGAAATAACATCTAGAATGTGTTTGTAGGCTAAAATGAGACCCATCAGAGAACTGCACCCCGTTTGTCAGAGCTCCAAATCACATGTTCATGGCACCAGTTTCGACTGCTCTGTGATGGTTTGGGGTTAATGGGATACAATCCACTGGTTTCTTGAGTAGAGTCCATTTCAGTTGAATCTTCTTAGAACAGTCCGTTTTGAAATGTTTCCACCTGTAGCCACAGCAACTTCAAGAGACAGTTGATGACAGGACATCGTAGGGTTCCGTCTTGCTGTTAGACCCAGATAGTGGTCTGTTCTGGTTGGCGTATGACTCGGGCGGCCATGGCCAGCTCTTCTTGTAATGGCTCCTTTTTCCGGAAACCGCTTCCATAATGGCGAGACGACACTCTGTGACACATTAAGCCAAAGTGCCGCCGTCGTGGGTAGGATCGCAATTCTCCCCACACCTGTAGAAAAAGCCCCGAGTTTGAGTTCCGCCGTGGATGTGAGGAATTTTTATGGGGCTTTCTTACAACGTGGCTGAGTTTTCCGATCTCAAGCAAGAGTAGCATGATTTTTCTTCATAAATCTCGGGTGTTTCGTCCAGCAAACAGAAAATTGATCACAGAACACAATCAATTTACAGACAATATACATGGAACAATATGGCCTTAGTCGCTGATGCTCCTAAAATCCTATTACAACAACAACATGAAAATCTTTCTTGAAAAGGATAATAACGACACCGCTTGTTCGGGTTTCTCTGAATTTTAAAATATACTTCTAGCAGTTCCATTCATAATTGCATCAGGTTGTTTATAGTTTGAAAGCCAGGTTTCGGTAAAGTAAATAAAGTCAGCTTCTGAAAAAAGAAGGGATAATGAAGAACAGTTTATTTGAGATGCTCCTTATATTCTTGGTAAAGCTGTGGTTGACGGCAGGAATATGTTTATCAGCTGAGAATATTTGCTATTGAAGAATAAGCAGGATCAGTAGGTTTCCTTTTAGCTTCGCCATGTCTTCTAATTTTGGTTCCAGTAGGCAAGTTTTTAGGGTTAAAGGGATATCCAATGTAAAATTATCTACAAGAAATTACAAGCGAAGCACAAGAGGGTCGCTTTATCTGAAGCTTCACTGTATCGACTGAAATGTTCAAATGACGTGTTTGTTATGATCTTCAATGGTTGGGGTTCAGCGGTGTTGCGAAAATTCTGACTTTTAAAGGCAGGACTTAGCTAAGAGTTGTCAAAGGCTCCATGAACAAAGCCTTCGCCAGAAGCAGAAAGAAGTTGAGCAATGCGCTTTCAATATAGCGGTTTGATAGATTGTTTTCGGTTTTAATGACTGACTCAAAAAAGACTAAAGCTATAATGCGTAAGGACAAGATAAGGCTATTATCATTATTGTAATGAGGGGGAAGTGACGCACTCTTCTGATTCCTCTGCCAAGGTATTTGATGGGAAGGGAGATAGGTGCCATGAGAGGCATCTTGGAACACATTGGTCACTGAGGAAGGCTTTGTTATTGGTTGGAGTCTCTTTGCAGATATGCTCACTCATATTTATACGTTGTTGTTGTAGTAGAGTTTTATGAGCATTAGTCACTAAGGCCATATTGTTCCGCGTATATTGTTTGTAAATTGCGTGTGTTCTGAAGTCGATTTTCTGTTTACTGAACGAAAAACTTTCGCCTGAGACCGACTAACTCGGCCACGTTGTGAAAAAGGCCTATAAAAATCCCTCCCTTCATCGATGGGACTTGAACTCAGTTTTTTTCTACCTGTTGTGGGGAGAACGGCGATCCTATCAACTCTGCTACCCACGAGGGTAGATTTATGCAACTTTTACATATGTCAATTTCTATTTAATTAATCCAGAAATATATTTTCAGGAGATTTGTGTACCATTCTTTCATATGATGGATTAGTGTTATGTAATTTTTCCAGTATCTAATCGTATCGTATAAATTTTAGTCATTCCTATAATCCGTCGTGGAAACTTCCTCGGAAGTTCTCACCAGTTGACTTATAACTTTATCCTCACAGGTAGCATTCAGTGTTGTTTTGTATGTGAAGAACTTCAGTAGGTGTAATCATCTGGACGAAAAACCAGATTTTCTGTGGTGAAAAACCTCACAATACTTTATCTGAGGCTGCCTGCCTTGGCCGTGGAATGAAAATAGTAATAAAAGCTCCTTTCTTCTCCGGCGGGAACTATTCCTCAACTTCAGCCTGCGACGATAATCGAATACATGCATTATGTAAGGATTGACATACCCATTTTCAGAGTAAGCAGTGACGCTATCTATTATGCTATCCTCGGAGGAGATCTGATTGCTGACTGCCAGTAGTAATCTTGTGCGAAATGCGGCTTAATTTTATGCACCCATTCAAAGTTGGAGATCACAAACAGTCTCCCATTCTGATCGAATTCAATCCGGCTTCCCAAGAGAGGCGAAATTTGAAGCATAAATTTTAAGTGTACCTCAACCACAGTAACGACATGTATATACATAGTAAGCACACTATCCTATCAAAACTGTCCTCGCGGGTGCCATGCGACCAGATTCACCGTCAGGTGGAAAAGGCTGGTTCGAAACCCATCAAAACGAGAGGAAATTTTATGGATTTTTTCACCCCGTGGCTGAGTTAGTCGATTTCAGACCCTCATCTGAGACAGACTAACTCAGTCACAGGCTGAAAAAAAGCATTGATAACAAGGTTTTGTTTTCCCTCCCAGAAACTCGGATTTTTCATTCGGTAAAACAGGAAAATTGACCAGAAAATACAAGAAATGTATAAACATGGTGCACACGGGTGGATGAGGTTCTCGGGTCTTCCTAATACAATTTTTATCTTACCAAAAGGACGCGTATCTTGTTGACTATCTTAACAAACTCAGGAGGAAAGTGTCCCTCCTAAGACTTTTGGTAGAGTAATCAGACTGGTGTAAAATATAGCGAGCGAAAAATCTGCAAGCACTTCTAAAAATTATCAAGAGATCTTACCTAAGAGTAAACATAGGCTCCCTCTAGATGCAGGGCCTTTTACTGCATCACTGTATGTAGATCGATAATTTCTAAACATTAGATGAACAACATTTTATTTTGGTGCTTGGTTTATTGTGTTCTTGATGTTTTTCGAATTCCAAGGACTAAATAAACATAACAACCACAACATAAAAATAGATTTTTCACACTGCTAGATTTAGCACTGAGTTCTGAGTGGTCTTGGCTCGTTTTATGTTTTTACGAACGTAAGCAGCTACATTATCTCTTTCGTAAATGCTTCCACTTCATTCTTCTATCCCAAGAAAGTTATTACAAAAAACGACCACCAATATAGTTATTGTTAACACATGGTTAGAAATTGTTCAAGCGGAATAATTTTACTCCTTTTTGAAGTTTGTTTTACTTTTGGGAGTTATTGAAGATATTTAATTAAATGATTAACTACTTCCTCAAAATCTCTTAAGATAATTTATTAATTTTTTCCCTCAGAACCATTCCGTTCTTTGAAACTCTTAATGTTGTCCAAGGAACTTTGGCTACGTATAAGAAAACAAAATGTTTAAATTAGCCAGAGGCACGCGGGTGGCACGAAAAATCTTTCACGAGAAGTGATTACATGCGGTGTTTTGCACCTCAAATGCAGAGGCGCACTTTTGATATGACTGTCACGCACAACTCAGCAGGTGGATATATCACCAGAAGGTGATGCTCCAGTATCGACCGACTGTATTTGGGATACAAATGGTTGCTGCACATGGCGCTAAATTTCCACAAGGAATTTATGGTATTAGAAAAAACCCCAGCCTCATTAGACTAACACCGGTATTGTTGGTCACAGTCTTCAGAGCAATTTAATACACCTTAAACACGTGTTAAATGTTTTAAGCCAGACCTGCCATTAGTATTGTCTAATCTTTATCATTCATTTAAGCTGTAGCTTGAATCAATGCTGAAGTTTACTTTATCCAAAATACTTCGTTAATATATGATGATTGTTTAAATATAAATGAGATATTTTTAGGGTGTATTTATACTGCCTTATCAAGACACGTTAGTTTAATTAGTACTGAGCTCCATATATGGAAGGGAAATGATATGTGCTGCTGTTTAGTACATTGTTTTAAAATTTTTGTGGAACGAAAGCATGAGGATAAGCGAAACATTCACTGAACTTAAAATTCATTGTGGTAATGATTATGTACCATATTTACAAGGTATAAAATGATACAAAGCAGCCACGGGTAATGGTCCTGAAAATGTGGCAAGCGAACTGCATTTTTGGATTAGAAGAAAAAAGTGTATACAGAGCGAAAGAGACAATTAATGCAGATAATTGCCGTTGCAAGTTGTTGAAGGATAAGATAAAGCCAGCAGTAATTTTGAATCGTAGAGATCAGCAGTTCGAAGGCAGGCGCCTTCGTAGCCAGGTGGGAAGGAGCAGCAGCAGTGCTTAGCACACGCTTCTTGATTAGACCGGGGTTCGATCCCGTCACCACCAAATACGGAGGATGCGGAAAGGTCAGGGAATGACCACCGCATATCCGGGAGCAATATGGCCTTAGTTGCTAATGCTCCAAAAAACCAAACAACAGTTCGAAGGCATCTACTTCTATCAACACAATTCCAAACTGCACACCGCTGCAGTGATCATAAATACCGTGGGATATTTGAAATGAAAGATATTTCCCCATCCCACCTTCAGCACTCAATAGTATGAAATTAGCACTTTGTGATTATCATTTGTTTGTAACATTGAGTTCTTCGATGTAAAAATTTTTTACAATAATAAGGAAGTCCTCGAAGTCTTGCAGTTGTGGTTCTGTCAAAACTTCGAACGAGGTATTCAGAAATTAAATTAACAGAAAGGTAGCGGAAGCGTTTAGATGAAGAAGAGGACAGTCTTTAGAAGTATCAATGTTTGTATTATTGTTAATAGAAATTTTGCCTTGTGTCAATAAAATTTTATAAAAAATTCTCATTCATGTTTTAACCACTCTCAAGTATTCAAGCGAAATACGAATTTAGCTTTTGAAATAATATTCACGACAAATCTACAATAACTTATCGTTAACGTCTGTTAACAATAAATTAAGGATACAAATATTCTGTTCTGTTACAGCTGAGTTGTGTTGAGGCCATATAACATGGAGGGTTATATCTTGTCTTAGACTTCAAATCTCAGGTTTCTTTGTTTAGTACAGGTTCATATAGCATTTATACACACAACATATCCATGTAACATATTTTAAAAGCGTTAATTTTTTTTTCGTTCGGATCACCAGCTGTTACAGATGCGAATACTGTTGTCATATTGAATAATCTAACTGGAACGGCATGCCACAATACAGGCCGAATGGGCCAGTTACATATAGAGCTGTCAAATGGAGAGGTGATTTCCCAGTCTGGTCGAAAGCGAGTCAGGTAGGCAGATATGTGAGTCGATGAGTCGAGAAATCTATGTGGAAGGAGTGCCCAGTCCAAAAGCCCCAGAAGAAGAGATAGACTGCCAGAAAGTTTCGAAGCGGATGTGAGTAGCCTGTCTGTCAGGGAGTTAAAACCAGAGCTGAAGTAGGAACCCAACAAGAAGAGTGGATAGGAATTAGGAGTAGCTGCCCGTTTCGGAACATATGTGGTTTCCAGTTTTATTGAAACCCAAACTCATAGACTTATAATCTAAAATCTGTGGGAAATTCTGTACAAAGGAATTTTCTTTGAAATGCACAATTACGTTATTAACTTAGCATATAGATTAACTAAAAGAACATGAAATGGTGTAAGGGTACTAAAGGGGTAAAGAAGAAAAAATATAAGGGAATTAATAATAGAAGTAATCATATACGTAGTAAGAAGAAAATGTGGTAACCTATGTTATTATTCTAGGCAATGTGCTAACAGATGATAATATTACAGATAAACAGATTTTAGGTAATGTGTAAAAGGAAGAAAATTTTAATTGTATTGAGAAACCTTGAGAGAAAATGGGGAACCCTACCCTGTATCAGAACGGGCAAGTTACAAAAGATGCTTTTGAATAAGATTTGCAGTAAGTGCTACTGACGTAAGGTGACGAAATAGAAATTGATCTGATAGGAGAGTTGATAGGTGATCTGATAGAAATAAGTGATTTGTAGTAAATACTACTGATGTGAGGTGATGAAACTATAATTGATTTGATGGGTGATTGATAGACATTGGTAATTTGTAATTTGTAGTGAGTAATAGTCAACTGATGTAAAGAGATATGTGTAAACCTGTAAAGTAAGGCAAACACTTTTTCCTAAGCAATAATTGGAATTATAAATTGTGTGTGTGTGTGTGTGTGTGTGTGTGTGTGTGTGTGTGTGTGTGTGTGTGTGTGTGTGTGTGTGTGAGAGAGTACGAATAAGGAAAAATGAAGGAAAGGGGTTGGGCTAACCTACGTAAATTATGCATACATATGAGAAATATTTGAGAATAGTTGACGTGTGTGAGATGGTGAATTCTCTTGTATCATAGTCCCTACATATTTGTATATATGTATGTAAATTTTGTTTTATATAAGTCTCATAAAGTTTGTTATTTAAGTAAATTTTGTGTCGTCTTTAATGCTCTGATTACTCACCGCTTTACACACCCTGGACTTTGAAATTTTCTGTGAATTGCAGTAAGAGTAGCAATTTGTGTCCGCCCGTGACCTCAGTAGGGTGGAACTCAACAACATTTATTTTAAAGAAAAATAAATAAATTATTTAAATATAAGATAAACGAGCAACCACAAATGTACAATTGACAACAAGATTTTCAATAAATAGCGAGAAGGCAGATGACCTTTCTGCTGTTCGTTGGTAAAGATATCAAACGGTTATATGAAGGTTAATTCGAATTGTAATTAAAATTGAGGAGACAATGAAAATGAGTTTAAAGGCAACCTAAAACAGGAACAGGATAAAAGCGTTGACAAATTAATTAGGGCGGGTGTGTGTGTTTGTGACGCATAAGCTGCAGTGGCTCTTGTGCGCCTATTCATGGTAATAGGCCGATGATAAACTCTAATTTCTTTCAGAAAACAGAAAAATTCGGTAGTTTACCTCATTGCCAATAATAATATGCTGTAGTTTCATCGGTTCTCGAAGATTACTCACAGAAAGTAGAACTAATGGTCTGTCCTTTTGATAGTGAGGGCAATCAATCGCATATATTTCGATTGATGTGCTGAACAATCTGGATAACGAGGAAGATCATGGCCCATGAGTATATGGAGATGTATCAGATATGTATGTTCTTATTCTTGCTCGTGCAAGTACCACTTCTCGTCGCACTGACTTGAAGCTAGAGTGCTAAAGCTTCGGACCCTGTTTTAACTAATAAAGTTTATTATTGGTTTGGATGTGCCATAGCTCTTTCCACTGTGCGAGGCATGCTACTTGTATGATGTGATTATAGTCAGAGACTGAAACAGGGACGGATGTTAAATTTAAAGTTGACGAAATTTTAGCAGCTTTATCAGCCATTTCATTCCCCTTTATCCCCGAATGTGCTGGGATCCAACAAAAGGTCACTGATTAATGACGTTCAATTTGCAATAGCAGGCTACTGATTTGTGTCAAAGCAGGTTTAACCTTTTAGGAAGATTTTGCACTGTGTAATTAAGCTGAGAGAGTCAGTGCATATTATATATTTTAAAGATGGGTAAAGATTTTCTAAAGCTAATTTTATTGCATGTACGTAGTTTAGCTGAGAAGCTATTAAAATTAGAAACCGAAATGAGAGCAGAAATTCTGCTGCTGCAAAAGCTGAATGTAATTTGGAGCCATCAGCATATATTGGCAAGAAATCAACATACTTCTGAATCTGACTTGCATACAGGTGTTGCACGTTGGGTGTTTGTAGGAGATTCTTTCCACATTGACAATGATGAGTATCACAGTTCAATTGAGGAAGGGGGGGGTTCAAGGTGGGTGAGAGTAATTCATTACCTGTTGCGAAGAGCAACATTCCAACTCTGTGATATTTCAAGAAGCTCGAGGGCTGCTGTCTTTGTTTTACTAGGTTTATTTCTATAGAGATCTGTAGAGGCGGATTGAAGAGGCATGGCTTAATAGGATGCGGGAAGCATTGTAGTTTGGTTGAATACTTAAGTAGTAGTGTTTTTCTGCGTAGCTACAGAGGGAGATAGTGTGCTTCAATATATAAACTGGGAATCAGAGATGTACTGGAAGCACCAAATACAATCCGCAGTGCATTGTGCTGTATAGAATAGAGGCATCATAGCATACTCCTTGTGGCAGAATCATAAATTGAGCACTATAATCTAAACGGGATCTAATCAATGCTCTATACAAGAGCAGCAAAGATATCTTTTGATATCTTTACCAGCAAAGAGGTACGATCTTCTTCCCAATATGGGGCATTTAGCTCGTCATAGCATGTTTAGCTTTATAAGACAGGTAGTAAATGCAAACTTAATGTGCTCCAAGAAATTTAACTTTCAGTCAAGGATTAATCCCAGAAACCTGATGCTGTTGACCATCGGAATGGTAAAGTTTGACATCTGAAGTCCAGGAACGGTATACAATTTACGTTGATTGCAAAAGTGGATCAGAACAGTTTTCTGATGTGAAAGACGACAGCCATTAAGCACCGTCCGCTTTTGTACTTTATTGAGGGATATCTGTAATTCCCATTCAACAGATCTCATGTTCCGAGAATGCAAGAAATAGAGAGATCATCAGCATAAAGGTAAACCTCAACAGTACTTGGGGGTTGTTTTGTAATGTAATCAATTCTAAAGTGTTTCTGGATAAAGTAGGGGGATAGTTTACTTATAGATTGTGGTGGAATATGAGAAATGCAGAGGAACTTGTATTGAATCTCTTGGGTTGGGATGTGTCATAGTCAGTTTCTGTCTGTGGCCGAGAGCTTATCGTCTCTAAAGGTGAAACACATTGTTCCATATTTCTTTTTGCTCTTGTCAGATAAACCTTCTGCCAAGATTTCGGCCCCTCCACAGAGAGGCAAGAGAAGTGCCTAGTGTGAAAAATCGAAGATTATTAAGGGTTAGTTAGCAGCTAACAAGGAAATATATAAAGAAAGGCAACTTCCCTTTCTGGCTCCCTTCAGAATCTTTTTGAGGGAAGCTATGAAAGAAGGAATTAAAATAAACGCGTGGAAACTTAAAAACTTGAAGTGGCTCTGGAAGAATCGCTCACTGATAGCACAGATAAATCGCTTGGCACCCGGAGTCATGAAGTTTTGTATTAGAATAAGGGTATACACGCACGAACACTGTTGGAATTTCTGTAATACAAAGTTTAGTGCAGTATGTCTTAAACCAGTATATTATAGTACATTATATAATTATTATAAGGGTATACATGCATGCACACTGTTGGAATTATTGTAATAAATTTTATCTTAAAAGTAATTCATGCTATTTACTACTATTCTTCTTAGTGAAGCTGTAAGATTTGAAAATCTTACAAAAATAAAATATTTTTTATTAACACTTTGAAAGTTAGTTTTCCTTTGATTCTTGCCATTAATAGGATAAATGGGTAATATATGCAGTTTCAGAAATAAGAATTATTCTGGTAAGTGGTATAAAAATTAAGAGTGGTAGGAACGAAAGCAGGGCCATTAGCTTTACTTCCGTTAAAACTGGGAACTGATGGAGACAAACCCACCAGGGGGTCCGGCGCTACAAAAACAACTTAAGGTTTATATGAGGGGTCACACACCGGAAATGTATTCTGAACAACACACACTAATTTCTAAAAATAGACACTATGTATCCAGTGTCGCAATTTGTGGTTTTTCTGAAGTGCTATAGAGACAAGCTGTCATGAGACTGGTAGAATTGTTTTGGAATATTCGGCCGACATCAAAGAACACATGTTAACAAGTTGAAAATAATAAAAGAGATGGATATTGGGAATCACGTGCTAGTGCTACGGGGCAGGCTGAATTAGGCCTTCCAACAAATGAAAAGAAAGAAAAAATGAAAAAGAAAGAGTGATTGGAAGAAAACACTGTGGGAAGGCGTGGAAAACTCCTGGAGAAAATTGTGGATGGATATGGACACAAGGGGGGAGAGTGAAAGAAAGGAAGAGAAGGAGAGAGGAGAATTTTTTGAGCGGTGCTAGTGAAAGGGTGAGTCGGGAGGAGTTGCTTGAAAGATGATGAAGAAATAGCCGACGAAAAAAGTCGAAGTGGGGTTATCAGTAATGTAGTGAGTGAGAAATTAGGAGATGAACTGGAAAGGGGTAGTAAAAGGAAGTTCTGCAAACAGTGAGAATGAGAGAAGAAGATTCCCTTAGAACACCCAGTCCACCGAGGAAGGCGATAATATCCTGAAAGCGGAGTAGCAGTTGTGATGCCATATGATGATGCCCTGGAAGCTGTAGGATGTTCCCCTGGAAGCTGTAGGATGTTCCCCTGGAAGCTGTAAGATGTTGCCCTGGAAGCTGTAAGATGTTGCCCTGGATAGCAGCTCTGGATAAGGATAGGATAGAAGGCCCTTATGAAGACACCGGATCACAGAAATTAAGTAAGTGAAAGTTAATTTGAGAATACTGTAAGTTAACTGCTAGAGAAAGGACTGTAGTGCGATATTTGGGGAATTCAATGATAAGAGAAAGTTATTTTGAAAATACTGTAAGTTAAATACTAGTGAAAGGACTGTAATACGATAATTGGGGAATTTAATGATAAAGATAAGATTAGATGGGTGAACCAAATAGGAGTAAATTCTACTCTAAGGCAATTATGGTTGGTTTAGGCAGTAATTTGGAATAAGGAGAATAGTAATGTAGATGAGAAAGTTAACGGAAGGAATTGTAGTAAAAAAAATAGAAATACTAAATGTGTGGAGATAAAATTTATGTATATTGCCAACCCTTAAAGGTGTGTTTGAATGTAATATTGTATTTTGGTAATCAAGTTCTGTAACTGATAATGGTTAAAGAAATATACAAGAAAGAGGAATAGGGAATTAAAGAATAAATTGGTAGTTATGATGATACATAAAAGTAATATGATCAATGATATGTTTAACTTTAATGATTAAAAATGTTAATGACACCTATGAGGTATGATTTGATTGTGTTGTAATAGGAGCAGAAATAAGGTGAGCATATGAAGAGTGTAACTATTTAACCTGTGTATGCGTAACGAGAAAGGTGAGATAAAAAAAGTCAAGTCTGTAAAGGAGCCTGTTAGATAGGAAGAGACTGGATATGTTGTAGGTACCTTGGTGTTGAAACAGTGAAATTTTATTCTCAATGAGATTTGTTATGATTTGACTGTAAATATGCATAATAAACTTATTTTTTTTTGTATAACATTTGTGTAATTATTGGTTGTACTGGACACAAGCCTAACCAATGGGAATTAAACATATATAAGAGTTGCTCCCCTATGAACTTAGAATTTTCTGAGAAGTAAAGTCAGATGCGCAAGTGGGGAGATATTATAAAGGGGAGTTGTTTAAACAGGGGAATAAATTAAAATAATATAAATATAAATAATAAATATATACGCGTTATAAACCCCCCCCCCCCCACAAAGCGTTCAGGAATAACACACGATGTCCTTTCTACAAGACGAAAATGAAATATTTAGCGAAATTAAAATGCTGTTATCTGCACTGCGAGGGATAGAGGTGTAAAAAGGCTACACACGTGACCAGCTAGCAGGTTATTGACCTTAATTGAGCATCAAGATTTTCTATTGCCTGCGAGGAGTCATGTGATATGTATGACATCGCACAGGTTGCCATTCGCGGAAGTTATGTTAACTCTCGAGCACCTCAAGAGGAGTTGATCGATTTATTGCATTCAGAGGAAAAACTCTGTGGCAAGACATTACCTGCTGTTACTAAATGCTTGAAACAAAAAAGGAATTTACATCGATAATATAATTTCTTTTGGTACTGGTGGGATAACGCTCATAAAGCGAGAACAAAAATATTTAATTTATCTATTTTTTTGAAGTATGGTTTTAAATATATTATTTTTTTCAATAGCTGCCCGTGAACGAACCTTTCTTGAGGAGATATCGAAAGCAATGTATTTAGTCGCATAGGTTGTCAACAAAATAGTAAGGGGTCTCATCGGTAGTTTTGCGAGCTTCTTCTGGAAGTTATATTCGATATTTTGGATCTTCTCTTGCATAAAAATACGATGGTTTTATAGAACTGAAATTCTGAAATAGTTTGCTTTTTTCTAAGGTGCTTCTGAGAGTTAAAAAAACCCGTCTTGAGTATGCAGAGTTAATGCAGCTTCATATATCAAGGCAATTTTATTTCGTGCGGATATCATTTTTCACTTATATGTGCTAAATCGAAAAACAGGAGAAAAGGAAATATTGCAATTTTGCTTTTGAAAGAAGTACTTTCGCTTAAATCTTTATTTGTAAAAGATATCGAAAAAGGCAAGGCATTACCTGCACGCTTTTCTGTTTTCCAACTTTGGCGCATCTTTTGATGCATATGTTCTTTACAGAAAGTGTCATGAAGATGTAAGGTGAATTTGCTTGGATATTTCAGGACCAGACAAAAAACAGCTTTTTTTTCAATACTGCTGAAACCACTTGAAGTGAGCTTTCATTTTTGAATTTTTAGCCTTTTCTGGGATTGTTCGCGCACAATTTGAACCTGAGCTTGCGAACTTGCAGACCAAGGATTTATGGAATTTAAAATTGAAAGTTTTCGTCATCGAATTTGCGGATATCGAAAAGCAAAAATGTTATGAAATAAATGAGCTTATAAAAGATAAAATTGAAACTGTCGTTTCAGTCTGATCGTTTCTAAGGTCATCGAGGCTTCCTCGGTCTTTAATTCTGTCTATTTGCGCTAGCAAATGTCGTATAATAATGGCGACTCGTGGCCAGATTACATGTCTCATTACAGGCACTCAGAACGAGCATGAAGAGGGTTCAATGGTATTTTCATGCACTCAGGATTACAGACAATAGACGTCATCACAACGATGTAGGCTAGTTGTGGTTGCAGAATATTTAAACTCATTATCTTCTTTTTATAAACGAATGAATTCTTTCTAAAGTCATGCCGCATTCAAGGAAAACAGAATTAAGAATACACTTTAGTTAAGTGTTAAAATCAAAATTTAAATTGCGACTTTTGAAACTAGAAAGTTTCAGAAATAAAAACAGAAGTTTCAGCTATTACTTTCCTATACTACGAGTTTCCTTCGTATTCTAATACGAATATCAGAAAAAAAAAAAAACGAAACCGACTGAAATATAGGTTTGTAATCCAGTGGTAAAATCTGTGGTATTTTTATGAAGTATTTGAAACATTTTTCGAAAGGAATCTAACAAGAAAAATCTTATTTAAAGGATAATAAGTAAGAATAAAAAATCTCTTTAGAAATTTTTTTTTCTCCAGAAAAATATCGGTTAAAAAGTCAACTGAACGGACTTAGCTGTGAGATATTTTATTCACCCAATTACGATAGAAGATTTATTCATCTATTGATTAATTCCCCGATAATTAATTTTATTCCCAATCCTATATATATAGAATAGGATTGGGGAATAGAGGTAAGTTTGTGTTGCTGTTGTTAGTGCAATATATGACCATCAGTTATTAATGGTTTTTTTTTTTTTTGTGTGCAAAATATACATGTATATATGGTTATAATGTGGGTATGTGAATCCTTTTTATGCATGTGTCGTAGCTCACTAAATATTTTGTTAAAACACAATTAAAAATTACTAATTTTCCTTTTTTTTTTTTTTTTTTTTATTAAAACCCCAAACACGAGAGGTATTAGAACCTATTAGTACTGCCTGGGTTGGAGGTTGAGAAGACGAAAGAAGATATTTGTTGACATTGGACTTGAACTTCTGTAGACCGTAATCTTCAGAAAATACGTATGAAGGAAGGTTGTTCCAGAAAAAGGCAGTTGAATGAATAAACGAGGAAGATGAAAAGTTGGTTCTGTCAGTTTGAAGTTGGACAGTAAATGGATGTTGGCTGGTGGCAGCAAGTGTTTGGACTGTTTTGAAAGAGAGAGCGGGAATTATAGAAGCCGATTCAGAAGAACTGTGCCCATGAAAATATCTGTAGAAGAGGCATGCAGCAGAAACTGTACGTCTATGAGACAGCGAGTGGAGAGACTTTGTTTAAGATGAATCATTAATTAACCTAACTGCCCTCTTCTGAATGGAATCAAGAAGCCTGAGAGAGGTTTTGGGGCTACCACCCCAGATGTGGGAACAATATTCCATGGTAGGACAGATTTGCGATTTGTACAGAGTGAACAGCTGTTTGGAAGAAAAGTAATGCCGGGAGCGAAAGAGAAAACCAAGATTTTTAGATGCAGAGGAAGCAATATTTGTAATGTGCTTGTGCCAAGAGATATTAGAAGTCAGGGTAATCCCCAAAAGAGATATATCATCTTGCGTAGAAATCGGAGTGTCACCAAAGATAAGCATAGGTGCAGACGAATCCTTTTTTGCGAGATATAAGACAGGACTGAGTTTTAGAAGGATTGAAATCAACTAAGTTTTTGTAAAAAGGATAGGTGGAATAGGACCAGGGTATGTCTGCCAGGGGCAAAGGTTGATGACGTTGTAGAGCGGATATCATCTTTTAAGGGCACAAAAGCTGATATAGTTGTACACGTTGGCACTAATGATATTAAGAGTAGGAGACCGGCGGAATTACTTAGCAAGTACAGGTCACTGTTGAAAAAAAGCCGTGAATTAGGGTTGAACTTGAAAGTGTCTGCAATTCTGCCCAGGCACGATAGGAGGGAGTATATGATGAGAGCCTTGTCGATCAATTCGGCCCTGGAGGGTTTGTGCAAGGCTCAAGGGGTAGAATTTTTTTCAGCATGGACTGTACTTGTTAACAGGAGAGATTGCTTCTACAGGGATGGGATACACTTAAATAGAAAGGGTGCAAGAATTTTTGCTGATGCTGTCGAGGCAGTGTTAGGTGGGTCGGAAAACTGCTAGTTGGGGGGGATACAAGGACTAATAGATTAACAGTAGCCACTGGCAGAGGTGGAAGTGATTCTTGCACTGCTTCTATTCAAATGAGCAGAAGTCTGAAAAACAAGATGCAGGATATTTCAGAGACTGCCGGGAGTCATTGCGTTACAAGTAAACACATGGGTTGTGTTAGGGTAGCTAAGAATAGAAACAGGTGCATGTATACCTGCGTGTACACCAATGCTAGGAGTTTGGTAAATAAATTTGATGAATTTGAGGTATTGCTCAAAACATCAAAGGCAGATATTGTTGGGATATCAGAGACGTGGTGTCACACAGATATAAGTAATGCGGAACTGGAATTTGGGGAATACAATGTATATAGAAAGGATAGACAGGACAGGAGGGGAGGAGGGGTTATGCTATTAATTAAGAAACACATAAAGTCAAAGGAAGTGAAGCCAGTTGACATCGATGGACAGGGCAGTGTCGAGTCAGTTTGGTGTGACATAAGCATAGGGAAATCAAAATTGAGAGTAGGAGTGTGCTATAGGCCTAATGACTCTGATGAGTATAATAATATATTGTACAGGGAAATAGAGTGGGCCAGTAAATCAGAGAGTCTTATAATGGGGGATTTTAATTTCCCAGATATTGACTGGAATTTGTGGGTTGGTCACTCGCACACTAGCAAGGCTTTTGTGGATTTATTGGATGATTGTTTTCTACATCAGCATGTTCGTGAGGCAACAAGAGGGAGCAATACTCTTGATCTGATTATCAGTAGTGATTCTTCATGCATTAAGAACCTGCATGAAATGAACTACTAGGTGGCAGTGATCACAGTGTGTTGAAGTGGGATTTACTCAAGGAGGTAACTACCATCAGAGGTAAAGGGAAGGGTTTTTGTTTTCGTAAAGGCGACTATGATGGTCTGAGACAGTATTTAAATTCTATACAGTGGGACCAACTGATGATGTTACCAACAGCAAACTCAAAATGGGAAGCATTCAAGGAACTAATCTTGGTGGCTACCAGGCTTTACATACCAACTAAGAAATATTGTTCAAGGTTTAGGCCTAAATGGTTGTCAGATGGACTAATGAGACATGTGGCAGAGAAGAAAAATGCATGGGAAAGATACAAATTAATGGGTGACATGGAAGCCTATGATAGATATAAGTTGGTCTGTAACCAAGTCACAAAGGAGATTAGGCAGGCAAAGGCAGACTACGAAAAATCCTTGGCAAAGGATGCAAAGAAAAACAGAAAGGAGTTCTTTACATACTTGAACTCGAGAAGGAAAGGGATGAATCAGATTGGTCCACTGGATATTGATGGTTCAACAGTTGAGGATCCTGCTCAGGTGACTAACAATCTAAACGAGTATTTTGCATCTACATTCACGCATGAGGAGTTATTCAGGAAGGAGAATGATGTAGGTAAAGTAAACATTGGCAGTGAGCTGGATGATTTTGTAATAACTGAGAGGAAAGTGGAGGAGAGATTGTTGAGGATAAACATAAAAAAGGCACCTGGGGTGGATGGGATCTATCCAGTTATATTAAAGGAGGCAGCAAAGGAAGTATGCAAATCCCTAGCCATAATTATGAGAGCTTCTTTGGACTCAGGGGAGGTACCCATAGACTGGAGATGTGCAAATGTAACCCCAATTCACAAAGGAGGATCAAAGGCTGACACAAGTAATTACAGACCTGTTAGTTTAACTTCTGTTCCAGGTAAATTAATGGAGGCACTGGTTAAAGAAGCACTGCAGGATCATCTAGACAAGAATTCAGTTATAGCTCAGACGCAGCATGGTTTTGTTAAGGGCAGGTCTTGCCTGACCAATTTGATTGGATACTATGATGTAGTCACAAAAGAACTGGATGCAGGGAATAACTTTGATATTATATATTTGGATCTTAGAAAGGCTTTTGATACTGTTGCACATGGAAGACTGCTGCACAAATTGGAGCAGTGTGGCATTGGAGGCAAATTGCTGCTATGGATAAGGGGATGGTTGAGTGGCAGAAGACAGAGAGTGGTAATCAATGGACACTGCTCAACGTGGACTAATGTTATTAGTGGTGTTCCTCAAGGTTCAGTGTTGGGTCCATTGTTGTTTTCGGTGTTTATGAATGATATTGATGATGGGATATCAAGTTTGATGTCTAAGTTTGCGGATGATACAAAGGTTGGCAGGGTCGTTAAGGACACTACTGACGCTATGCTGCTGCAACAGGATCTGGAAAGGTTGAACAGATGGGCTGAGAGGTGGCAAATGAAGTTTAACATTGACAAATGTAAAGTACTACATATGGGTAACAGTAACCCCAGAGCAATGTATCAACTCTGCGGTACTACACTGACAGTGGTGGAGAATGAAAAGGACCTGGGGGTAATTGTGCAGGCAGATATGAAGTTCTCTGAGCAGTGCAGACGAGCTGCAAGAGTAGCTCATGGTGTCTTGTCAATGATATACAGGAATTTTTCTAACAGGGATAAGGAGGTGATTATTCCCTTGTATAAGGCATGGTTAGGCCCCATCTTGAGTACTGTATACAGGTCTGGAGGCCTCATTTCAAGAAGGATGTAGAGCTGCTGGAACGGGTACGGAGAAGGGCAACAAGATTAGTAAATGGAACAAAGGGTTGCTCTTACGAAGAAAGGCTTAAGTTTTGCAAATTACAGAGTCTGGAGACTAGGCACCGGCGAGGTGATCTGATAGAGGTGTATAAGGCTTTGAATGGTTTGAGCATGCTCAATGCCAATGGGATTCTTCATCTTTCTCAGAATAATCACCTCAGAGGGCATAAATTCAAATTGAGGAAGGACGGATGTCGGATAGATGTGCGGAAATTTGCCTTTGGCCAGCGGGTGGTTGGTTGGTGGAACCGACTTCCATCACTTGTTGTTGAAGTTGATAGCCTAAACAAATTTAAAGCTCAACTGGACAGGTATTTCGAACAAACGGAAGGGTGAAATGGGAGAGGTTTTTTTTTTTTGGCTGATGCTGAATAAGCTTGCTTTCTTGCATCATATGCCTCTACTAATGCTAATGCTAATGCTAAGTTGTCTTTGCCCCACTGGAGAATTAACTGAAGATCGGCATTTAAAGAATTAGTAGCGGATTTTCGAGAAGTTGAAGCTGATTGAGCAGGGCAAGGTTTCTCAAACTGGAAAGTGGAATGCAATGTGCTATCATCAGTAAAAACTAATGGATAGGATTTCCAGTCAACGAAAGAAGATCATTAATATACAAGAGGAAAGGAGTGGGTGGAAAGAACTGAACCTTGGACACTAGTATTAGTGGAGAATTTAGAAGACAGAGAGCCATCTACCATCACCCTCTGTGAGCGATTAGAGAGAAAACTCGATAACCAATTACAAAAAACAGTTGGCAAACCATAAGGTGGAAGCTTGTTTAGAAGACCGTTATGCCAAACACGATCGAAAGCCTTTGAGATGTCAAGAGTGTTTCACCTTGTGTTTCACCAAACCTTTCCATTGAATTTGTCCATAAATGGGTAACATAAGCCACAATATGAGAAAGAAGAGAAAATCTTTATTGCAACTAAATGAATACAATGTACATTATAGTAAGTGAAGTTGCAATTGTTGGCCGTGTTGCAACTGCAACACGGCCAACGGCTCACATCAGAATAGATAATAGATAATGCACATAGATAATACATAATGCTCACATCAGAATAGATAATGGATAATTCACACTGTAAAATTAAAAATGTAAAATGAAAACATGTCATTACACTTCCTCACATTACGCAGTATTAACTATATTTACAAGTTACATCATACGGTTATATTTACAATAAAATTTACAATAAAATATCTTATTTACAATTTTATTATTTAAAATTTTTATTTACAATAAAAATGTCTAATAAACATGAATGGAACTTCTCTGTCAAAGGAATTTTCTCGTGGCACAGGAGAGCTTGGCAGATGGTGTGGAGGGCACACGAACTTCTTGTTATTCTGTTCTGGGATTGGAGCGAGCTGCTAACACTTCTTTCCTGTAGGTTTTATTGCTGCAAAACCTATGCAAGTCAGCGTCGAGATGCTGTACTTCCGGTTACATTTGGTTTGGGAGGAAGCGGTCTGAGGTATGAAGCCTCCGATTCCTCGAGCAGAGCATCGGGGTTGACCGAAGTTCTAGCTTGGGTAGTAACACGAATCCCAAATGGACGGTGTTGAGATGAGCCGTGATCATTTTAACTGTAGCTATCAGTCGTTGTATTTCGATGACATCAGGCAGTCGCTGCATCCCCAGTGAGGTAGCTAAGGCTGTAGTTCTGTCATGTGGTGGGAGACAAGCTTTCCGATTAGCCCATTTAAGTAGGTAATATCACCAGTGGATCGACACTGACAGAATCCACACTGGCGATCGTTGATCAGACGGAAGGTTTCTAGGTAGTTTAAGAGTTGGCGGTTAATTGATTTCTCTTACTTTAGAAAGAGTAGAAGTAATTTCAATGGGACGATAATTGGATGGGAGGGATTTGTCACCCTTTTTAAGAACTGACTGGATATGAACAAATTTCCAAGCAGAAGGAAAAGCACCTTTGGAATAAGAAAGTGAAAAAAGGCGGCAAAGAATAGGAGTAAGTTCAGGAGCACAGATTTTGAGGACAAGTGGAGAAATACCATCAGGACCTGGAGCTTTCTTAGCAACAAGATCCGACAAAATCCTTCTGACATCCTTTTGACGGAAGACCACAGGAGGCATTGAATGGAGCGTGTTGGGAATGGTGGGAGGTGTTTTACCAAGATCATTAATACATGAGTTGGAAGAAAAATGGGATGCTAGCACATCAGCTTTATCCTTGGCTGAAGTGACAACAGAACCATCTGGTTTGGACAGAGGTGGGAGCAGAGATGGGCAAAAGTTGCAGCTAATAGTTTTTGGAAACAGACCAGAATGCTCGGCTACCGTTAGGGCAAGAAGCAAGTTTTCTACTCTTAGCCTGTTCAAAATCTAGTTTGGACTGATCAATAACACCTTTGATGTAGGCAGAAAATGAAACTGAAGAACTGGAAACAAGCCAATTACGATATGCAACGTTCTTCTCTTGAACAGCCTTAGCACATTTATTGGAAAACCAAGGTTTAGATAAAGGGCGACATTTTAAAGTGGAGTGTGGAATAAGGGATTCCATTCCTACAAGAATAATTTTACTGACAGGATCTGAGCAAACGTTGACATCAGAAGTTTTGAAACTGTAATCCGACCAAGGAAAAGAAGAAAAGAAATCTCGCAGGTCATCCCATTTTGTATTCTTGTAATGATAAACAACACGACATTGGGAATAGCCATGAGATAAAGGTTCCATTAGAGAAGAGACAATCACCAAGTTGTGATCTGATTTGCTTAAGGATTACTCACTTCGACCGTGTACACAGAGGAGTTGTTTGTGAGAAAAAGATCAAGCGTGTTGGCTGTATGGTTAGGACTGTCCGGTATTCTGGTAGGTAAATGAACAATCTGGGCGAGGTCATTGGTAATTGCAAAATCCTCAGCATCTCGACCATCTGGGACGGTGTGACTAGAAAACGGAAGCCAGCTGGAGTTGTGAACATTAAAATCACCAAGGAAAATTACCACACTGTTAAGAAAGTTGCATTGAAGAAAGTCAAGTTGCAAAGAGAGGAAGTGAAAGAGCTCCAAGTAATTAGTGGAGTTGGGAGAACGGTAGAGACGAATTTGACAGAATGATGCAGAGAGATTTTAATGCAGAGAAGATCGAAAAGAGGAGATTCGAAATTACCAAGTCTCTGACAGGGAATATCGATACGGACATATGCACAAGTACCAACTTTGAGGCCAAAGGAATCACACCGCGAATAATTTGGGCAACTGAGATGAGCAGTATTTGAATCAACCGATAACTGTGATTCTGTCAGAAAAAGTACATGGGGTTTGGCAGACTGCAAGTGGAAATGGACATCATTGGATTGGAACTGAGACCACGTATATTTGTGAAATGAATTAGGATGTGTTTGGAAGGCATAGATCTTTTCAGATAAGCTTTCCCTATTAGTTTGACAATTCATAGTGTATTCTATAGACGGAAAACGTTGGGGGTCATGCTGTATGAAGTAATGAAATTTTTGGATATGGCGTACACATGGTAAGAATATAGCCAGTTCCTTGACATGTCGTGGCCTCGACAATGTCCTCCACATACACATTACCCGGACTCCCTCCAGTCACTATCTGGCAGAGTAGAGGTAGCAATATTATACACTAGCTTATCCGGAAGTTTCCTAGAGATTTACCAATAGGTTCGGTCCGGTGTACTAACTAGCGGCCGGTCTGGGAACATCGTTTTAGTGTTGTACCCTCGAAATGTAAGGAAGATTGGATCTCGCCATGATGTTCATCATAATCTCAAATGTCATCAGTCATACTGCATGATGGAAGAGTTGGGGAAGGGTTGACCGGAACTGGGAAGATTGTCGACACATGACTTTGCCGACTTCTGCCCTCACAGATATCGTTGGTTCATATTCATCTGTTGTCCATTGTATATGTAATGGGCGGCATCTAGAACGTCTGTTCAACTCTACCTCGTTTTTCTGTGAAGAACAGTATCACTATAATAGGTCAGATATGTATGTGACGTAGGTTTGTGTGTGTTCTGTTGTCGTGTCTGGCCGCTTGGCTACCCAGAAGCATCAGTCACCTGGGCAGATGATTCTGGGTACTCGTCCACACCACGGGTAGGTGGACCAGTCCCAGTAAAACACGTACTGTCTCCAAAGAGACGCTTATCCACCTAGTGTTGCCAGAAGGTGGGTCCATTCCAGAAGGGGGAAAAGGGAGGAAAAAAAAACCCACTCGTGGTGCAGGTTATGAAGAAAAAAAATTAAAAAAATAAAGAATAAAAAAAAATTAAAAATAAATAAAGAATAAGAAAAATAATAAATAAAGAATAAAAAATAAAAATAATAATAGTAATAAAATAAAAATAAATAAAAAAAATAATAATAAAAAATCAAAGGAAGAAGAAAAATAATAAAATAAGAAAGAACAGATAAAAAAATAATAATAGAAATCTTTATTGCAATAATAATAATAATGGTAATACAATGGATACATTGCAATAAGCCCTTCACGGCCACAAGGCCAGGGGTTAACAGTGATATTACAATATGTAAGAAAGGAAATTAATAAATTAAATATAAAATACATATATGAACGAATCAAAAGTAAATGGAGCTCAACACTCAAAGTATAACACAATTATAAACATCACAATGAACAAATAATATACAGGTGGAAAATTACAAGGCTCGTTGGTAAGCCATCTTCATGTCGCATTTCTGGATTGCGGCGTTAAGGCGAGCTTCAAGGAGCAGAATCAGGGACGGGGAAGTACAATTTAAGGATGCGGCGTCTATACTCCTTATCACTAGAAAACTTATTAAGGTCAGCGTCCAAAGACTGGGCACATGGAAGTAGCTGATATGGCAGAAACCTATCGGATAGGTGGAGACGGCTGAGATGTGGGCATAGAGCTGGAGTCGCTCTGAGGGAAGGCTGAGGGACTCTCCAAGAGCACAGGTCCCAGAATGATGGTGCCGAGATCTTTCCAGTAATCATTTTTACAGTTGTGGTAAGGCATTTCACCTTAATCAGCGTGGAAAGCCTGTGAATTTTTATCAAACTGGCCATTTCAGTTGTCCTTAACTGTGGAGGAAGTTTATGTTTGTTTATGACCCATTTTAAGAGCCAAAACTCAGTAGAAAAGAGTGGTCGAATTGTGCTAGGGGCGGCAGATGCCCATACTTCTGCAGCATATAGAAGCGGAGAGTATACCGTGCTTTTTATATATCTTCTGGTGATCGTTACTTCATTAATGTAATGCAAATGCTGTTTGGCCATCCATCGGAGTCGAGCTGCCTGGGTGAGCAGCTTTTCCATGTGGTTACCAAAGCAGAGCTTAGGATCAAAAACAACCCCGAAATCAGTATGTTTCTTGACGATGGGAATAGGGGAATTGCATAGTATTGGCTGAATATAGGAAGGCGTTTTCTTTAACGAGAATATCATAAATTCAGACTTTTCTGGATTTATTTTTAGTCCAAACTGGTTGAGGTAGTTTGCAAATTCCAGAAGTATATTGTTAATTGATGCTGTTATCACAAGAAGATCAGCATGTGGAGAAATCAGTGTGAGGAGCTTCATATCATCAGCATAGCATAGAGTATCATGCCTGGACTCAACAAGCGGCGAGATGAGCGCTGTAAATAAGAGGCCGGATAAGACACCACCCTGTGGCACGCCTGAAGAGACACATCGCTCGTATGTTTGGCCGTGGACAGTAAGCCGGATTATTCTATTTTGAAGGAGTGAGGTGAGGAACTGTAGGGTGTCTCCCTTGATTTGATAATGGTCTGAAAGTAGCTTCAGCATTGCAGGAACATTTATTGAGTCAAATGCTGCTTCGAGGTCTACATAAGTGACTGCAAGCTCTGCATGAGATTCAAACGCAGAGAGGATAGAGCTGGTGGTAGCTAAGAGATTAGTCACAGTGGATCTATGAGGAAGAGAGTAGTGGATTTGATGAGGCTGATGTGGAAGAAGTTGTTTAGTTAAAATGAGGAGAAGTATCTTCTCTAGGAGTTTTAGAAGACTTGAGGCATTGGAGATTGGCCGGTAGTGCTTAAGAAGAGTAGGTGATTGAATTTTTGGTATAGGCTTCACAAGGTAGATGTTCCATTGCTGGGGAAAGAAATTACTTGACAAAATAGCATTAAAAATAGTTTGAAGGGGACCCAAAATGTATGAGCTAAGACATTTAATAATGAATTGGGGTATTTCATCTGCACCTGCCTTAGCAGAAGCCGGTGTAGAATTTATGGCAGAAATAAGCTGTTCCCTGGAAATTGATACTGCAGAAAGCGTGTCGGGGGGGATTTCAGTTGTTGGTGTCTCAAGATGAATACCATAGATAAATAAAAAACTAGTGATACTGATTAAGAAAAAAAAAAGTAATTAATAAAAATAAATAGACAATAACTTTCAATAAGGCCATATCTAAATGACAAATTAAGCAGAAAAAAATATATAACAATAAATAAATAATAAAATTAAATTAAAAAATATATTTGGTGCGTTTGAAAAAAAAAAAAAAAACAGCCGCACCGGATTAACTAACTTCAGGCAGAACGTGACGAAAAAAAAATAAAAATAAAAAAACATAAAAAAAATAATAATAAGGGAAAAAAAAGTTTTTTTTGAAATCTAGAAATCTTTATTGCAATAATAATAATAATAATAATAATAGTAATGCAATGGATACATTACAATAAGCCCTTCACGGCCACAAGGCCAGGAGTTCACAGTAATATTACAATATGTAAGAAAAAGAAATTAAATTAAATATAAAAATGCATATGTGAACGAATAAAAAGTAAATACAGGTCAACACTCAAAGTATAATACAATTATAAACATCACAATGTACAAAGAATATATAGGTGGAAAACTGCAAGGTTGGTTGGTAAGCCATCTTCATGTCATGTTACTGGTTGCGGCAATGATGTGAGCTTCAAGGAGAAGGATCAGGGACAGGGAAGTACAATTTAAGGATGCGGCGTCTGTACTCCCTATCACAAGAAAACTTATTAAGGTCAGCATCCAAAGACTGGGTACATGAAAGTAGCTGATATGGCAGAAACCTATCGGATAGGTGGAGACGTCTGAGATGTGGGCACAGAGTTGGAGTCGTTCTGAGGGAAGGCTGAGGGACTCTCCAAGAGCACAGGTCCCAGAAGGATGGTGCCGAGATCTTGCCAGCGATCATTTTTTACAGTTGTGGTAAGCAATTTCCCCCTAATCAGCATGGGAAGCCTGTGAATCTTTATCAAACAGGCCATTTCAGTTGTCCTTAACTGTGGAAGAGGTTTATGTTTGTTTATGGCCCATTTTAAGAGCCAAACTCAGTAGAAAAGAGTGGTCGAATTGTGCTAGGGGCAGCAGATGCCCATACTTCTGCAGCATATAGAAGTGGAGAGTATACTGTGCTTTTTACATATCTTCTGGTGGTCGTTACTTCATTAATATAATGCAAATTCTGTTTGGCCATTCATTGGAGTCGAGCTGCCTGGGTGAGCAGCTTTTCCATGTGATTACCAAAGGAGAGCTTAGGATCAAAAACAATCCCCCAAATCAGTATGTTTCTTGACGATGGGAATAAGGAAATTGCATAGTGTTGGCTGAATATAGGAAGGCGTTTTCTTTAATGAGAATATCATAAATTCAGACTTTTCTGGATTTATTTTTAGTCCAAACTGGTTGAGGTAGTTTGCAAATTCCAGGAGTATATTGTTAATTGATGCTGTTATCATGTGGAGAAATCAGTGTGAGAAGTTTCACATCATCAGCATAACATAGAGTATCATGCCTGGACTCAACAAGCGGCGAGATAATTTTTCACTGTGTCATCTGTTATCCATTAGCAATTCTTCCACATGAGCTCCAATTACTGGGTGGTTTCTTTGTAGGCTTTACGGCGCAAGGGCATCAAGGCCATAATGCGCCTAACTGTGGTGATAAATTACTGGGTGGGAGTTATGCGCGAGAACTTCAGTATTTGGACTCCTTTTCAGTGTGCTCTCTATTGCCTCTGATTTGATGAATTCATTTCTTAATAATGTTATGGGAAAATCACATTTTTCACAAATTATATCAATTAGGGATCAAATCAAATCAAATTATTATTTTAGGGCCACCCATTATTTCTAATATATACCCATATATGCATTTTGTCTGTAAATTGCGTGTGTTCTCTAGTCGATTTGCCTGTTTGCTTGACGAAAAAAGGGTTTTTTTTCGTCCAGCAGGGGAAAACCTTGCTATCCACGCCTGAGACCGACGAACTCAGCCACAGACTGAAAAAAGCCCATTAAAGTTCTTCGCGTCATCGATGTGATTCGAAACCAGGCCTTTTCCACTCGGTGTGGGGAGGACGGTGATTTGAATACCACTGTGCTACCAGCGCAGATACCAATTAGGGAAGTCTTATTCCTTAAAAGGGATAATTCAATCGGCATTAATGGAAATGAAATTGGTGATGAAACATTGTTTTTTAATACTGAAATTATTTGTGATTCGATTATCTTAAAGCAGATATTTTTTTAAAAACTTTCTGCCGAACTGTAATTAGCAGTTGAATGACGATGAGACTTGTGCAGTATAAAATTTTTTTTTCTACTCTGGGATGATCACAAAGTGAGAGGAGTTCACAAGATAGAGAGACTATGACAACATTACCGTATTTTAGTAGACACACGGGCCTGAACCACGACCATTCAAGCGCGTTTATTTATACTCTCTAACTGGACCACTTGGCTGCGGTCACTAACTTTCTGATCCTTCGTTTGCTTACCTGAGAAAATGTTGCCTTTTTATTTATTATTATCGTAACACAAAATATAACTGGCTACATCGTGGTGCCAGAACAAGTCATTTTATTTTAATGCTCTCTCAACTGAGGTTCACATCACTTGAATACCATTATGGGGATACTTTTTCAAATATGCAGCTGACGTTAATTGAAGTGGCCAATGGTACTGTCCATTGTATTATCAGTTGGAATAGCGTGGTAATAATTTTTTAAAGGGAATATATTCCATCGTCTTATGACAGGGGACTGAGGCGAGCAATTTCATTTTTATGTTTCTCAAAGACGGAAGTTAACACATTCTGTCAAAATAACTCATCTGTATAAACATAATATGGGAGTCGTAAGGCAATCTTTTAAAGCAGGTAACATGATGTAAGAAGTATTTTTATACTTCTGATAGTGGAGCAGCGTTCTACCTAAGGTACAAAGCTGTTTTACGATAAGGTAGAACAAAATATATAAATAAATTAGCAGGGACACAGAAGTCTACGGCAGATATAAGCTAGTCTGTGATCAAGTCACAAATGAGGTTAGGCAAGCGAAGGCTTATTACAAGAAATCCTTGGCAAAGGATGAAAAGAAAAACAACAAAGACTTCTTTACTTATGTAAACTCTTGAAGGAAGGGGATGAATCAGATTGGTCCACTTGATGTTGGTGGTTCGACTGTTGATGATCCTGCTCAGATAGCTGACAAACTGAATGCATGTACATTCACACATGAGAAATTCTGTAAAGAAGGGGAGGACGGAAGTTTACTAAACTCTAACAGGGAGTTAAATGATTTTGTAATAACGGAGAGCAAAGTGGAGGAGAAATTGTTGAAATTAAACATAAAAAAGGCACCTTGGGCAGATGGAATCTATCCAGTTATATTGAAGGGGACAGCGAGGGAAGTAAGCAAACCCATAGCCATACTTATGAGAGAATCCGTAGATTCAAGGGAGGTCCCCATGGACTGGAGATGTGCAAATGTATCCCCAATTCCCAAAAGGTGTTCAAAGTGTGATGCAAATAATTATAGACCTGTTAATTTAACTTGCGTTCCGGGGAAAATAATGGAGTCAGTGGTTAAAGAAGTGATACAGGATCACCTAGACAAGACTGCAGTAATAGTTCAGACACAGCATGGGTTTGTTAAGGGGAAGTCTTGTCTGACTAATTTGATTGGATACTACGATGTGGTCACAAAGGAACTAGATGCAAAAAAATAATTTTGATATCATATACTTGGATTTCAGAAAAGCTTTTGATAATGTTGCACATGGAAGACTGCTGCACAAATTGGAGAAGTATGGCATTAGGGGCAAGTTGCTGCAATGGGTAGAGGGATGGTTGAGTGGGAGACGGCAGAGAGTGGTAATTAATGAACACTGCTCTACGTGGACTAATATTATTAGTGGAGTCCCCCAGGGTTTGGTGTTGGGCCCATTGTTGTTTTGTGTATTTATTAATGATATCGATGAAGGTATATATCAGGCTTAATGTCCAAGTTTGCAGATGATACAAAGGTTGGCAGGGTTGTTAATAATAGTAAAACAGTATGCTATTGCAATAAGATCTAGAAAAGTTAGGTAGATGGGCTGAGAAGTGGCAACTGAATTTTAATATTGACAAATGCAAAGTACTGCATATGAGTAGCAGTAACCCAAGAGAAACACCAACTGTGTGGTACTACATTCAGGGAGGTGGAGAATGAAAGAGACTGGAGGGTAATTGTGCAGTCGGTTATGAAGTTCTCTGAGCAGTGCAGATGGGCTGCCAGAGCACGTTAAGAGTTTTGTCAATGATATATAGGAACTTTGCTAGCAGAGACGAGGAGGTGATTATACCTTTGTATAATCACCTCCTTGTCAATGGTCAGTCCACACCTTGAGTACTGCATACAGGTCTGAAAGCCTCATTTTATGAAGGATGTAGAGTTGCTAGAACGAATACAGCGTAGGGCAACATGATTGGTGAGAGGAACAAAGGGAGTCTCTTACCAGGGGAGGCTGAAATTCTGTAAGTTGCAGCATCTGGAGACTAGGCACCTGCGAGATGATCTGCTTGAGGTGTACAAGGCCTTGAATGGTTTGAGCAGCCTCAATGCTGATGGGATACTTCCACTTGCTGAGATTAACAACCTGAGGGGGCATAGATTCAGGTTAAGGAAAGACAGTTGTAGAATAGATGTGCGGAAGTTTGCCTTTAGCCAGCAGGTAGTTGATTGCTGGAACAGACTTCCATCTGTTGTTGTGGAAGTTGATAGTAATTTAAGGCGTGACCGGATGAGTGAAATGGAAAGGTTTTTTTATTTTTTTTATTTTTTTGGCTGGCTGATGCTCTTTAAGCTTGCTTTCTTGCATCATATGCCTCATCTAATTCTAATGCCAATGCTAAAATCCTTATAGTAGAACATGTTCTGCTCTAAGAATTTTGAAGTAAAAATAATTAATTGAAAGGCAGTGTCGCTCTTAACTTTCCCTCCCACCTCCTACTTCATTTTAATTATTTATTTCAGTAGTTTGCTGCTGAATATAGCTGTTCTGTATTCTGCCTGTATTTCGAAGAGCGGCGCTGCAGTCCAATAAATTATTTTTACTTTAGAATTCACTCAGAGTATTTCTACTATTTATATAACTACATATTAATAACTGTTATTCGCCATTGTATATAAATGAAAATATTGAGTATGTGTACATGTATATAAAATTGTGTGTATAAATAAATGAATAAATGTTATTCCCCATTAAATGTCCTTTTATGATGATAACTAAACCAATTTAGTAAGTACAGTACGCGATTTCACAACATCATAAGGCTGTTTATTTGGTGACAGAATTTACCTATTTGAAAACCAAACGGATTTTTCTTCTACTGGATGTTCACAAGCAAAAATATAAGGGAACTATATACCATCTTTCAGCGAAACAACTAACGGACCTTTTAAAATTGTGCAATGCGCTATTCAGTTGTCCTTTCAGACTTAATTTGCTTCGAAAATATACGGATACTCTGGGTAATCAGTCTCAGGCGAAAATATAGATATTTTTTCAGGTTTTTACGTCAGGAAAAAAAAATAAAATAGCTTTAGAATGCATTCAGTTTACAGACACGTTATACCGACTCTTCTTAGATAAGTCACATTGGCAGCTCAATATAAACATACACACTCTTTGAAAATCATTTTCGGTTATCCACCTTCTTCTCGAGCTTTATTAAACATTTATTCAATGTCAGTATCTAAAAACAAAACTCCGTTTTGCGATTTTATTGATTTCATTTTTTAAGGGTCTTCCGTTTTTCTTATTCCTGTTTCATGAGCGTAGTTCGGATGTGCATTTAAATTAAGCTGAAGTTCAGTACATCCCAGCAACAACAATGCAGTGTTGAAATACTTACAAATATGTCTAAATACATCTGAAAAGAATTTGTGTTATGCGTGTAATGTTTTAAAAGTGACAAACCAGTAGTCCTGAAATTTGTGTAACCGCGACATGTGAGTTTTCACTTTGCGAAAATAATTTAAAAGAAATTATTCTTTCATTTTATGGTATTTCGATGCTCGCTTGGATTGGATTATAAGATGTCTACAGTTTAATATCTTACTTTCACTCAGTTGTGTTTTCTAGTTTCTGGAAGCAGTGACGTCACTGGTGCTTAAAGGCATGATATCAACGTAGTCATAAGTCTTTGTTCTCCGATGGTATGCATTTAGTGAAGTGATAAAACTGGTAGGAAATAAGAAAGACATTAAAGAGTGAGGTTTTATAGGCTGAGTATAGAGAATTTATCCTAGATCTAGAGCTGATGCTTACTATTATTTCTTTTTATGTGGCCATTTTACATGTTTAGTGATAATAAATCCACCGTTTGTAGGGAGGTTACGCTGAGGAAAGAGACGGAGGTTATAGAATAGTATCGTTCAGTCTCTCAGTAAAAATAGCTGCCTGCATTTTTCTTTGCGTTATAAACACTGCAGGAGGGTTAACTACAGATCGAAAGGGAAGATATTAAGGCTGTTGGTGATAAAAATTAATGACTTGTAAAGGAAACCCATAAAACTGTCGGTCGAAAAAAATAGGGATTAGCATTTGCTTCTTTTTTTTTTTTTGCTGTCTTCCAGAAACTTCTCTTGTAGTTCTGTTGAATAAGCATTGGAACCTTATCTAGTACGAATCCAATTTTTCCCATTTTTGACTTTATTGTTTTAAACAAGTTGTTCATTTTATTTGCTTAACGTCCTATGTAGCAATTCTGATTCATAATGTAACCTCTCAAGTTATTATTAATATTAATATATGAGTAATAGTATTAACATAGTATTTTCATTATATTAAGTGCAGACCTGATCTTAGTTTAAACACCTGCGCGTGCTTAATATGGACAAAAGCAATTTGGCTGTATTAAATTATTAAACGCATAAATTTTTATGATATGAGTTTGTGTGACTAAATTTATAACCATTAGACGAATTTCGCTGTCAGAACGACGATTAGATTATATATTGAGGTAGTTTCGTTTCCGAAAATTTATATTATTTGACTACGTTATTAAAACCAGTTTCTGTTATACATTAGAATCATAGATGACGATATATTGGTATAGCCTCATTTTTTCATTCCTCTCCCGCCCTAAATAAACATCCTCTAAACTATATGATTATCTAAGAAACTATTTAATACTTTAATACTGTATTTAAACTTGAATACGTCCTTTAATACTGCGCGGGAGAATTCTATTATAATACGGATTGTACGTAGCGGACATTAAATTCTCTTTTGACTGTTTGATACTTAACTATTAAATTAGCAGTTTCAATTAGAACTGGATCGAACTGCATTAATCGTGAGTTGTTTGGAATGTTAATAAATTAAATAAAATGAAAACAAAAACTTTGAATAGGCGCATTATGCATATATGGTAAGCAAGTAAAATGGATGTCAAGTGGATAAATCATTATGAAAAAAAAAAAAAACAAGCGCATTTATTATAATTTGTTTTTCAAAATTGAATGGAATAAATGTAGGAACATATTCTACAGCTAAAAATAAGGGAAAAAGTTCCTATAAACATATATTACACAAGTCCTTATTTCTAAGGTACTAAACATTAATCAAAAATTATAGAATGGATTGATATTTTTGTTCATATTTATATTATAAATATATGATAGTAAAACGGACTTTAAATAGTAGAAAACATACGTACCAACACCGATTTGAATAGTGTTAGTACTTCGTCAAAGACTGGAGGAATTCTTTTAAAAAAACAGTAATAAAGGGATTGAGTCCAATTTTAGTTGATGTGCATACGACGTCAGTACAAATGCACAGTAATGATAAAAGCACAGACAGTCAATAAGACAGGAAGTTGTGTGAAATACCTCACCCTGTATTCAGCTTCTAATGGCATTTCCACAGTTACATGCACGCGATTATGCATGCACTGATCGAACGTTGAGAGAGCCTAAACCACAATAGCTATTACATTGAAAATTATCGCTATGATGCTCTTAATTCAATGAACACGTTTTTCAATAAATTTAAATAAATTTATTAAAACTAATTTCAATAAATGAATCGACGTAGCAGCTTACTGTACATTACTTTGGATACCCTTCGTATATTTGTAGAATGCGTGCTAAATAATTACAGAAAATGAAATCAGCTAGTAATATATACCGTCTGTTTTCTTCCATTTCCAAAACCGCTTTAGTTTCCATGAACCTTCTTTTATTACTTATAAGAAACAATACTTTATATCTTTGGTTATACACGTTCTGTGGTTGTCATTTGGATGTGAATAATTGTTTCCTTGTTGTTATGCATCTGTTCATAAAAATCAATCATTTTAATCTTAGTTTAGATCTCTTTGTAAAAGGAATAATGTTTGAATAAACAATTACAGAAATACTGATTCTTTATTACTACAAAGGAAAACCAAATTTTTTCTACGTAACCGAAAAGAAAGCTTAAAGCACAGTTAACCTTTGGATCGAATCGAACTGCAGCCAGGGGTTCATTTGCAAACAAACAATAAAAATTTCACAGTTTTTAAACACTAATTCTCGTGGGTAATGTGCGTTACTTTGGAGTGCTCTTATAAATATTTGAAGATGAAGAAACTTGAATTTGTTTTTAAATGGGTGTAGTTTACTAATTCTTAATAGTTGTTTTGGTTCTTCACCTCATTTAACAAGAAATTGCTGTTGAAAGAATGCGCGTTTTGCAATAACACTCCGTGGAATAGTTAGCGAAAATGATATTCAGTCCGTAGTACTTTCTCAGAAGTATTTAGAGAATTGCAGAACCTGTTTCAGGAATTTGCTTAATTAGAGAGTTGTCAACAGAAAACACACTGCACTAACTTATCTTCACATAGCAGTTGCAATTGTTTCGGTGTTTCTTCTTAAAGCGTCTCAAGGCAGAATTCCAGCAGAGCGTATTGGGATGATGAGAACGCACATACCCGCAGAGAGAGAGAGAGAGAGAGAGAGAGAGATGGATTTTCTACATATCTTTATGTTTGTAATGTTTGTTTTGGTCTTAATACACACTTTATTACAAATTTACGTAGAATTTTGCAGGAACTATCGATTCCCATTTGCTTTTCCTTTGCATTTATAATTGTTATTCGACTTTAACTTTAATTATAATGCACGTTTGTGGCAAAATTTTTTTGTCAAAGGTATAAATCTTCTCTTTCCCATCTTTTTGACAAAAATTCCATTAAAACGGGAAAGTATGCATATTTTTCTTTAAGTTTAATCTCATTCAGGTTGTCGACATTGTGAATTTGAGATTGGCGTACATTGATTTGAAGGTTTAAAATATTTCTTCCTTGACGTTAGTAAATTAAACAGAAGTTACAATATTGAATTCAACAGCTACCAGTAACATTGTTGACCATAGATTGATACGCCCTCTTGGGTAGCACAACTGGTATAATCACCGTCCTCTCTACACCGGGTGGAAAAGATCTGAGTTCAAATCTCTTCAATGATGCGAGGAATTTTTATGGGCCTTTTTCACAACGTGGCTGAGTTTGTCGGTCCAGGCGAGGTTAACACGGTTTTTTCTCCTGGAAACTCGGGTGTTTGTAATATATCGCCGTAATATATACGGCGCAATATGTCCAAAGTCGCTGATAGGCCTAAAAAAATAATTTATACCATGTCGTTTCAAGTTTTTAGACAACAGGACATGGATAATGATCATTCCCTATATCTCGCTGTTATAAACCGAAATCCTTTAGGCTCATTTATATCTATTTACGAGGATTATACTAATTATTCTCCAAATTTTCTGTTAAAAATTCGTAAGCAGTAGTAAGTTTCAGTTTTCGGGAAAACATCTCTAAAATATTGGAAATATTGAAATATTTCTAATATTTATGAGATATTAAGAGGATCATTACTATCATAAAAAGATCTCTGTTGCTATAATAAATATTTGCAGACTAAAAGTAACCGTTTTACTTAACTAAGTCCTCTTCAGGAGTTTGCAATGATTAACAAGACTGTTGTCCTCATGCAGCCGCTTGTTTCCAGTGGAGGAATTTTAAGGACATTGTACATTTGGGTCTAGTAGAAAGATTTTCGATCCATTGAAAATTTCATTAAAAAACTTAATGTGTTTTAGGAAGCTTTTTAATAAAAATTTTTAGGTATATGTGGAAAAATGTTATGAATTTTTTTCCCTCACATACCTAAAAGTTATCAATATACATTGCCTTCAAGCTTCATTAGGGCCATAAGCTAGTAATGTGTTGGACACCGTTCGCCCGAATCACTGCTCAGAAGTGACTTGGCCTGGAGTCTGTATAGCGTTCAACAGTGAAACGAGGAGTAAAATTATAAAAGTATAATTCATATTCAGGTATTATTCGGAAAGGAAAGTTGAATTGACATTGAATTTTCAACTTATTTTCTTTCGTCTAAATATTTAAGACTACTTTCGATGAATAGGCGATTTCCTTCTACATCGATTCTCCCTACCTTTATAGAAACATCGTTATAAATTTAGAACAGCAGCTCCTGATCCATTTTTTTATGAAATTCCCAAGCACGAGAAGTATTAGAAATTTCAAAATTTCAGGTGGTTATTTTCGAATTATCCACATTATTCCAGGTCCACATTATTCCAGCGTTCATTCTTTCTTTTTCAATTGTTAAGTACTGTAGTTGTATTATGTGCGAGGTTAAACATTTGTCATACTGGAACAATACGATTTCGACATTTTTTCTCTAGAAAATGTCGTTTAGGAATCGCTTAATTGGTTTGTCCCATTATTTGTTACAGAAGCCTCCAGAAGAATAATTTAACTTTGAGGCAACTACGACGCTATCTGCAGGCAACCGATCTCTCGCAACTTGGAACTTCAATACACTTTATTTATACAGAACAGAACAATGAACAGGGAAATCTCCTGACTAACAGGATATTGACTTATTCTTTTCCTGAACTGGGATATTTTCCATATAACTTTATTTTAAATACTATGCCATGTATAAAAATTATATTTGGTGTATTCTCAATACAGGTTCAGTATATTTATAGACTTAAGCTTAATTGCACGCATTTGTACAAAAATTCTCTCTCTCTCTCTCCACACACACACACACACACACACACACACACACACACACACACACACACACACACACACACACACACACACACACACACAGAGGGTGTCCCAAAATGTATACACAATTTGATTGTTAATAACTGCTATGTTTATTTTCTTAAATTTAATTTTATAATTAAGAGTAAATGTTATAATAATGATTAGATATAAAAGCATTACATGTTTTTTGTTTAAATGATGCATTATTTCAAGTGCTAAAAATGTCCTCCATTCTCATCAAGGCATTGCTGACATCGGTGAGAAACTGATCTACAAATTGTAATTGTGCGAAAATTCTCTTCGATTTGTTGCCGTAACTGTCTAAGTGTTGTGGGTTTCGTGGCATGTACATTGTCGTTGAGGTACCCTCATAAGTAATAATCTAGTGGTGTTAGATCAGATGAAAGCCCAGGGTACTAAACACTGCCTCTTCGTTCAATCCATCTGTTTGGAAAACTTTCATGGGGATAAGTCATGTCATCACGATGAAAATTGGGAGGTATCCCATCTTGTTGGAAATAAAAATCCTCCTCATCCTCAAATAGCTGAAATTTTTGTGGCACAATTGATCTCTGAAGCATGTTGAGGTGCAAGGGACCAGTAACTGTGTCATCAAAAAAGAATGGTCCAATCAAACCGTGGATGATAATCCACACTTCATTGCATGACCCGATAAATTTACATGCCTTTCCACAGTAACGTGTGGATTCTATGTTGACCAGTATGTACAATTATGATGGTAGACTGTACCATTTAACTTGAATATTGCTTCATCATTCCAAACTATCTTATTCACAAACAGTGGGTCCTCTGTTAATTTTGACAGAAACCACTCAAAATTAAATTCAACCCTACGATCACGTAATATATATTAGAATTAGTAATGGCATTATGGTATTATTTATTAGAATATATGTATTTGTATTTGGCGAAGAGAAGGGAAAAAAGGAAGACGTACCTAGATAAAGCTATTGATCTTCTGTGATGATCAATATGCAGCATGGTAATACCAATATTATTAGGGTCTTAGGGTTATATAAAATGGTCTAATAGTATAATAATATTAGATTAGTATAGTACAGTATATTTAAATATATATATATATATATATATATATGTATAATAACACAAAATATATATATATATTTATCAAATTTACACAATTTTAAAAAAATATATTTAAAGTATATTTTTATAAATTATAAGTTGTGTGTGTGTGTAAGAAAATGAGGGTGAAAGAATATCAAGGGCAGCGTGACAAATCAAAGAAAAATTAATTCGTACTACATTTTTTTATAATTTCTGGGTTGCATGGGTTGCATGGACCGATAAGCCATGCAACCCATTGAATATTTTGTATTTTTTTTTTCAAAGTTCTGAATAAGCTAAACGGCCTTTTTTTCACTGTGTTTACATATTTATTAAGAGTACGTAGACTAGAAATCATATCTTAATTTTTAAGATTTTTTAAACTTTTAGTAATAACTTTTATTTTATATTTTTCATCATCATCTCGCTATAAGGAGAAATATGCTACTGATATGAAATAATGTAATAATTAATGGTGAGCCTATTCTTATAGTAATAAATAAAAAAAAGTCTTCATAATATATTTTTTTACCTGTGTTATTAACAGTGTTTCTTCAGTGCTCACACATTACCTGAAGTGAGTGTTCTTTCTGGATACGTCTACGCACATTCCAATTAATTCTGCGAAACTAGAATTTCTGCCCATCTTGTGAATTTCATTAGCAGTAATAAATGTCCTACAGATTAAATTATACGGATGAAACCACCATTACCTTTTTAATTCTCTTTCGTTTTTCAAATGCTGAAACAGCAATTACAATACCTTCTTCCTCACTATCCACTTACAGACGACCGATTGAAAAGAGTAGCCGAGTGTGTGGATCTAGCCATCTAATTACAAGCAAGTGATCGTCGTCGAAACTGGCAGAAGAGAATTTAGTATTTATATTGCATAATTATGTATAAAGTGAACGAGCGAGCCAGCCTGATGATGCATAATGAGAACGAACACAAACATCTGTTTTATGCAATTTTCACTGACTACCTCAGTTGTTTAACAGTCTTACAGAATACCACTGTCCATCCATTTCTTCACTAAATTCAGTCCAAGTAGCGAATCTTACGAAGCTGTAAAACAAACGTCTATCATTGACAAGGGCAACAAGAAGGTTAGGAAAACAAAAAAAAAAGGCAAATAAAGCAAAAAACTTTAACTATTAAACACTAACCTATGGTCTAAAAGGTAAGGAGAAGTAATATTAACTAGATTGAGAATCGGACATACCCATACACATCTACTCAGAGGTGAAGGTCCCTTTTACCCCTGAGTGTTACGCCCTCATGGGTAGCACAGTTCATATAATCATCGTCCTCCCCTACACCGAGTGGGAAAGTCCTCCCGTCAATGAGGAGAAGAATTTTTATGGGCCTCTATCACAACATGGTTGAGGTAGTCGGTCTCAGGCGAGGGTAGCAATATTTTCTCTCCTGGAGTGTTTCTTCCAGCAAATAACAAATCGATCACAGAAAACACGCAATTTACAGACGTATTATATATGGTGAGTATGATATAAGTTCCGACGAGCTTATAACAACGATGACCGAGTGTTGCATGTGTTGTATTCTAGAGGTTCTACATTTCATAATTATTTGCCCAAAGGTTTAAAAGAGAACGCCAATTAACCTCAAAGATTTACTTTCAGCTCATAACCACTTTACACTTCAAAAGATTCTAGACGATCAGAATAATATCGCTGATATGTTCCACTACCTAAATCTGATAGACACTCACCAAATACGTGAATTGAATACGGCAGAGGAGAAATTGAAATCAACTTTGAAACTAAATTACCTGGTTTTTTAATCAACAACACTGAAAGCTGAAATACCACAATTCCCAACTGATTTAATGATATCCACGCGTTAAGCGTATTTTATCCACAGTAGCTCTTGGGCCAAAGATCTCCAAATAAATGAGCTGGTTGTTGTCAAAGAGAACAAAGATCGCGCCGAAATCTTGTCGCTCCAGTTCAAAGTGTCCCTGTTAATGAACTGCAAACCTTTTGTGCATGGGGAAATCCACTTCATAACAATTGGCAGGTTTGATCAGTTCATTATTGTTTCACTTCTATTCTTTGTGAACAACTACGAAATATCCTTTGCTTCACATATCCTGAGTTATCTGTCTGTCAGTGAGTGGTGTCTTTTAAGATCATGTTGGAAAGCATAGCAAAAGCCAAGATTCCATATATTTCGAGAAAATATATTTAAAATGAATACGCAGTAAAATCAATAGGAAGTAGGCCTAATCAATCTGAACTGAATCTAATGTTTGAATTTTTGTGGAGCACTGTATAAATGGAAGTACGATCCATATGACTCAGTAAGGAAAACCCAAAGAAGGGCACTAAATTTTCTATTGTTCCCCAGAAGGGTTTTAGGCCAAACTTCGATTCTAATTCTCTCCCTCCCATAAAGAACACGTTGAACTGAAGAAAATTTTTAGCGTGCGTTAGAGTGATCTTGAGATTTTAGGCTCAGTTCTGTGGGTCATTGGATTCGTGATTCTATTTTGTGGACCCTATGGAAACATTTCTGTAAATATGAAACAACTTTGATACATTGAAAATTTTTAGAGATATACAAAATGTTCTTAGGGACTTGTGTACAAAACTGTTAACTCGTTTTTCTCTAAGCACCCGTCTTTCTTTAGGAAGTAGTGCTATCCATCACGTGATAAACGTTTAATAATCATTATTTGAGTATAGTATAAAAGCTTTACCCCTGATGAATGAACAGTGGCGCATTTCACTGTATACATTGAGCTAGCAAAGCTTATATAAGTTAGGTAACAACTTACGTTTTAGTTGTCTTGATATTTGATTCACTGTTACATTTTCCAGTACTGTGAAATGAAATGCGAAATATGTAATTTCTAGAATTTACATTTTGTTCATGACACCCGATGTTGTACCTGAGTGTTACGTTCTGCTGTTTTAGACGCAGCTTTACTAATATTGATATCCCCCCCCCACCATCAAACTTTCTCTCCGTCTTAATTCATTAATATCACTTCCTTTAAAGACCTGTGTCATCACCAATCATGACAGGCGCACAGTCTGTCAATTAAATCGAATTCACGGTAAAGTGAAATTACTGCAATTAAAACTACTGCTAATAAAATACTTAACATTACTGAAATGAATAAGATGACATTAAGAATTAAGATATTCCATAAAAGCGAGTGTTTTTGGCTTGTTTCGAGCTAATCAAGTAGCAGCAAAGCACTTTGAAATCAACAGAAATAATCAGGTTTATATATATATATATATCAAACTGAAATTGTGCAAGATAAACGACCATAAATTCAAATGAGATATGTCATATGGCGCTAATATGAACGGCATCACTCAGTCTGTGCAACGATACCAAACTCGCCTTAGTAACGTTTCATGGTCCAATAGCACAATGACACTGTTTGAGTTTATTGTGTTGGAGAGCCGTTGGCGTGATGATCCATTATAAGCGAAGGTAGCAAGGGTACTGAATATCATGTGGAGCCCTCGCGTTCAGCACAGTTGTTAGGATCACTGTTTATCATATCTTTTGGAAATTCCAGTTTTCTTCTAAATTCCTTCTAATTCTGCCACCATTCTAAATTCCTCAATCTTAAATTCCTTCTAAGTTAGAAGAGAGTTGCATGACTTTTCTCCCGGCAACTCGGGTTTTCCTTCCAGAAAAACAGATTAATCAACAGGATATACACAATTTATAAACAGGATATCGTGCCTCAAAACGTTTGTCTTGGCTCATATAATAAAATATAAAACCAATTATGAAGACAGTTTCATGGGATAAGAAAAGCATCCAGAAGAACTGTATAATGTCGACCAAACAATACCAACAGATAAGTGATATCTGGCTCTAACTGTCAGACGACATAAGAAGAAAACAGAACAGCAGCACTGCTCCTAGTTTCAGTCACCTCAGGACGAAATATCTACCACTGAGTTTCTAGGCTGCCCCACAGAATCATGTATGCAGGTTGACCCAAAGTTCTTGTACTTTTAACTTTAAGAGCAGATCCCGTTTCGACATGATGCAATGAACACGTCCTCTGTACCCAAGAACAATGATACAATGTGATGTACATGGCTGAACCCAGATTCAGTGTTTGTAGTCCAGTTTTCGCGTGTTTTCATCGAGAGAGAGCCTAAAACGGAACTATAAATATCTCCGAAAGGGTTTAGCGTAATGCGATTTAGTTTTAGCAGCAATCTGTGTGTGTAGAAAGTTTTGCACTTCATAGTGTATCACCCGGTTTGTTACTAAAGAAAGTATTGAGATTTCTTATTTCCAAAAATTCCACATTTAATTAAGGTGCCTCACTGTAAATATATATTTTTTGAAAAGAGAAGAAAAACCTTATGAATTTGATCATGGACTCCAAAATTCATTCATTCACACTCTCTCTCTACATTCAGTATTCACTTTTTGAAGAGTTCTTGAAAATGAGTTTCTTATCAATTTTTAATACTCAAGAAATGCAATCTACACCTATGGATATTTTATAATGGGAATGTTTTTTTGATGAGAAACGCTAAAGCTGTTTCCGTTCTGCAAATTTCTTCTCTGAAGGGATAAATTAAGCATGTAGTGGACTTTCCGCATAATCCACCAGTTACGGAAACGTTTCTTTCCTCCATTGCAGTCTGTTACAATATCTTAAAAGTGAACTTGAAGAGTACAGTAAAGAAAGCTTTGCAAGGCATTCATTCTTTTGCTTGTGTAGGGGAGGAAACCCACCTGGGGCGAGCATTCTGCGCACATTTAACTGTTATCTGTCTCGGTCCTTCAGTTCATAGGAGAGTTTCAAATATTTCTATCATCTGCCAGTGGAAGTTTTGCTGAATATTTTAAGCTAAATTCCTTCACCGTGAATTATGTAGCGCGTGTTTGAATGTTTTATTACCGCACTCACTCTGAGAAATGCGATTACTTTATGGAATTTCAGAGCAGTAAAAGTACAGCCAGGAGAGTTGCTCGACTCCTCTCGTTATATTGGCAGCTTAGTCGCGGAGAATATATTTTTGTCTGCTACCAAATCTTCTGGAATCTGATGCTGCTGAAGTTCCATTAAGATTCAAGAGTGAAGTATTTTGAAATGTCCGGGGAACGTTGGATTCCACGTGCCAAGTGTAGCAGCTATATACCGATCCGAGATGAAAGCTCTCCACTCCCTTGAAATCTTTCACAGCCTCGAGGAATGTCTCTCGTGAAAGGTGCTAAGAGACGTGACGGGAAAGCAGCCCGACCCTTCTTTAGAGAAGTGGAGAATGGGCCGTGTGCCATCAATTCGACATTACAAAGAAATAAATGCGCGAGAGAAATGAGATTTATTTATTCTCCTACTGTAACCGTGTCATTTTCTCCTGCCACACTGACGGCTCTCATTGGGGTGGGGGTGGAAGGTCGATAAGAGTTTTTAGTTTACGGTTTTGCACAGTTGGTACGCATAAATATCGAAGGGAAATCCGATAGGTATATTCCTTTACTTGCACCGCTTCACCCTGCATCCTGTTTGGACACCATAATCTTTGCCCTGCACAGTAAGCTACTTTTGTGGTTACCTATCAATGAATAGCCATATCGTTGTGTATTCAGCAGAAATGAAATTGGTTTCATTCCTTATTTTATTTTTTGACTGAAAATCGGTTCTTGCCTGGAACTCTAAAGATATCCACCAAAATTGCTATAACATTTACAAAGTAAAATCCAAATATTTGGTGGCGGATTTTACTCTGGAAGTTTGTTTTAATGTTCGTTCCTTGAGATGTATGCATCATCACGCCGATTCTTAAAGAGTAAAGACGCATTTTTTTGAATTTCCTAAGTGTAAAGTAGGAACCGAAACCCTTTGAAGGACATTATGTGGGTTCAGTATAGTTTTGTGTCGTTGGTTGCTGACAGACGAGAATTTTTTAAATCGCCATTTTGTAGTATAAGGGTTATTCATTCCGTGAGAATTATTAGCGCCATATCGCTAATTCTCACGAAAGTTGCATCATGTGTGTGCACCATAGGGCGAAGCATCCAAGCGTAATTGCATTTAGGAATATTGAAATTAAATTTGCACATGGCTACACCTGTTTGTCTCTAGCGTCTTTCGTGACGGTGCTGCTTATTGACTTCAGCATTTTTATCCCAGTATGCATCTCCTTTCTTTGTATAAAGCTATGGAGTAAAAAACGGTTCATGTAAGCATCTTATAGATGATAAGGTGTAGTGATAGGTGCCATTTAAATGAATTGGAACTGAGTAACCTAATCTCTTATGAAATTATAATGTACGTCACTAGTGCCACTGGTTGTCGACTACCAGATGTGATATCAAACATGACAGGAATTTAATACTCTTGAAATATCTTATTATGTTTTTTTAACGAATATTGCATATTAAACATGATTGATATTAACATATTAAGCACGGGGAGGGGGGGGGGGGTAGCTATACGCCGATAAATGTATGCCTGGTAAATTGGATCTTGTTGAAACAAAAAGAAAAAGCACCAAAGCATTCTTCATTTGAATGGTCAGTTCTGTAAAACGCTTTTATAAATTACCGTATTTACTGCCATAATTCCTGGATACTATCTTTTAAAGTGAAGGAAATTCAAAAAATATTATCTCCTTCGTAACTCTTGTATCTCATTTTTAAGTGATTAAAATACGTGCTGTTAGTCGTCGAAAGGTTTTGAAATATGAGGGAAGAAAGGAGAATGAAGATTACAGGCTCGGAATTGGCCTGTACAGTCTTTCACTGTTCTTTACTTGAATCCTATTCATGGACTTCCGGTATGGTTATTTATATTTGAGAGCGCTGTTGATTGGTCACCTGCAATTGGTCACCTGTAAGTCGCATCACATTTTATGATCCTCAATTCTTTTTCAAAATTGAAAATCAAAAATTAATATTTCGTGAGATTTATCCTATAGATTATACATTTGTTTTAATTATTTACCATTTGGGGGCAGATACCCCAAAATTTATAAACAATTAATGGTGGATTTAAATGTTGATTCATTCAGTTTAAAGTGGATTCCGTGTTGCAGATGTAAAACACCCCGCTCTTTTCAATATCAATAATTTAAATATTATTATTGTTATTAATCTACAGTATAGAAGTAAGCTCTGAATCGTATAATACAAAACTTACATGATATAAGTTTTGCACTATATGATTCATATATTGCTGTACGATAGCATGATATAAGTCAAGGTCAAATGAGGAACTGTAATAATAAAATAGCAATTAGTGAGAATAATACAAAAATGTTACCTATAAAAGTATTTCAGAAAACTCTTGATACATCTCATATAACAAAATTATTTGTAGCATTCGAATTTATAAAAAAAAAGAGGAAATGCCGTTTTGGCCTTTTCAAAATTATGGTGGACGTTTGTGTCTTGTGTTTCCGTTATCAGCATGATTTAAACTGCATAATAAACGCAATGGTCTTAATACTCACAGCAGAACGTACTTAGATACTTTCCTGAACCATGAGTTGTATTGGCATTGCAAAACTTTCAACCAAGTGTCATCGCCCTTAGTATTAAAGTTGATTCTCAATAATTGTACGGATCAGATTTCAATACAGTTTTTGTCAAATTTTGGAAACCACTACGACCATGATAACATTTCATCGTAGAGGCGATTTTTTTTTTTTTGAAAAGGAAATCAGCGTGCTAGTAATTGTTTATTATCTAAATGGGTAATCATATAAAAGTTTACTCGTAGAAAAAGAGCTGATAAGTATGTAAGGTGTTAATCTTATATGCAGTAGATGCGACTGAATTGCGAACCAGAATTGTAAGGCTATCTTTCTCTCTCTCCCCTGAGCCTTAAGACATAGTGCATTCACTAAGAACGAGAACTAACAGGATGTATTCCATGTTCAACTCCATGAGGCGTGAAATGATGCTGAGTCGGGCTACACTGATGCTCCGATGTTATTACCATTATGTGATTTCTTTCGGTGATCTACTATGTCGGGGAGTAGTGGAAAAGGACTACAAAGTAGCATGGTATTCACTTGAGACTTTCTGAGGAACCATTCTAGGGTAAGACAGTTCTCATAGCATCTTCTCTCTCACCCAATATAACCTAAATTAAGTGGCTACTTTTGACTGGGACCTTAATGAAATGCTTTACGTATAATATCTGCGAAAATCAGGTAAGAAGATGATTCAAATGCACAAATTAAAACGTTATATAACATTAGTTTTAATTATACAGTAAGCAAGGTTTCCTGTATAATTAAAGCAAATGTCAGTCCTCAACGCAGTTCCAAAATCTGTTCTCCACACTTCCCTAAAACAGAAAGATTTATTTTGTCTTGTCTTGAAGCCATTCATGCATCGGTGTCTCCTTTTCTCCATCTGGTGAGAAATGGCTTCTTCTAGCGTTGCTGATCTTTTACGTTGGAATTGAAAAGGCCCCGGTTCGATTCCTCCACCGGTCTGAGTTCCAGGGATTTTTTTCCTCCATGCAACTGGGACTCGGGGTAAAAAATAAATCAACCCTAAATAGGCGTATAATTTACTAAGAGATGGAAACATGGCCGACTGACTTAGTACTTGTTCTGTGGGGGGGGGTGGAATTAAAATTAGAATGATTATGATATTTTTATTTCTTTAATGTTCCCTTATAATGTTTATCCACCTTAGTTTAATTTCCCCACTTACACATCTGACTTTACTTTACAGGAGAATTCCAAATTCGAGGGATCTTCTTAATTAATTATAATTCCCTTCGGAAGGGCTGAGTGTTCAGGAATAACAAACAACACATTTTAAAAAGCAACAAAGTTTATTTACATATATATATATACAACATAATATGCAATTGAATAAAAAAACATGTAATATGCATACAAAGTTAGATATAGGATACCTTGCATATATTATTCTTATATTAACAATCAATATGCTATTTTCTTCATTATACTCTGTGTTCTCTCCATTCTGTTACAATAACTGAAGACCAATCTTAATTTTCCTAAAGTCTCTATTTGTTATTAGTCTTTCAGTTGGACCAACAATTCTTCATCAATACAAACACTATATATTCAATTATTTATCCTTAAAACAATCAATTATCTAATTGAATTCAATTCAATTATAATTCAATTATCTATCTTTGAACCAACAATTCTTCATTAATACTAACCCTATATTCAATTATCTATCCTTAAAATATTATAAAACCTTCTCATATTAAATTTACTATCCTCCTAACACATTATATAATCGTTTGACAACAATCTAATCTCTTATCTTTCGTTTATCTTGCATTCTACAATAGCCTTATTTAAATAATTAAACTCTGTTTGTATATCTATAATTTACTTCAGAGATAATTTATCTATCAATTTACTTTTAGTGCTTCCACTCTTTTTCATTTTAATTAATCACTATACTGTTTCCTAACAGTCCTTGTTAACTTACATTACTTACTATTATCTTTTTTCTTTCTTTTCGGGGAGGTTTCAAACTTCCATTTTTGGCTCACTGAAGTTCTCCTTCATCTGCTTTCACCTGGAACTGCTATAGATAATTATCAGGAACTCTTTGCTGCATGGATCTGGCGTCCTTCCTCCACTTTATTCGGCTACCTTCCATTCACTGCTTCCTTCTCATTGAGCTACTAATTTCGAGTTTTCGCTCCTTCACGAGCTACTGATTCTGCGGATTTCGCTCCTCCATCGAGCTACTAATTCTGCAGTTTTCGCTCTTTTTTCTCCACCTTATTAAAACCTTTCACAAGGAGAAAGCTCATAGGGCTACCCTCGCCTTTTCCGCTCCACCTATTAAAACTCTTTCCAGAAGAAAACTTCCCAGGGCGCTACCCTTCTCATTTTTCCAACACGACCGAACGCTCAATGTTAACTGACACATATTTCTACTACAACAGAACTCTCAACTGTACATGTTACTAACACATTTTTACCTATATCGACGAAAAACCCAACTGTCTGTTCTAACTCATTTTTACAACTCTGACAAGAATCTCGACTTTGTCATTCTTAACTCGTTTTCCCAAACACCCACAAGAATCTCACTTTGTCTTCCCCTAACTCATTTCCATAACCATCCACCTGATGCTCAACTGCGGGGTCTCACCTCTCTCCCCCTCTTCACTCACTTTTTGTTCATCTCAATTCGGCAACGCCCCTCATATGTCAAATCCGCTCTAATTTTCAGTTAACCAATCTTATTCATTTTATCAACTTTCCCTATTTTCTATTCGTCCTTTAAAATTTCTCAAGCTGTATGTATCTTCAGAGCTAATTTTAATCTTTCTCACGGTGTCCGTTTAGTGCCCTATCCCTTCTTATTTTTAGAACTCTGTAAAATTTCTCAGGCTGTCAGTACCTTTGAAGTCAGCCGCTTATAGTTACACTGTGGTAGACTAATTTCCCACGATCTAACAACTTTGCCATCACGACAGCCAGCCGCCAGTCTTATATCTAATTCCCAGCATTTGTTCTGTTTTCACCGTCCAGGTGTAACCGATTAAAGAGATGTCCCGACAGCACATGGTCCACCACGCTATTGTTTACCAGAGTTGACACCTTTTACTAATAACAGTTGCAACCAGTTTCCATTGTTTTGGATGCTCCTGTGCGCTGGGAACCGAAGTATACCCCCTTCCTTGTCATTAGCCTTTGTCAAGCTTAACGCTGACCTTCATAAACGTTGTCTAATTTAATTGCTTGGCTTGTAAGGTTCGCTCCCCCATATTGCCATATTATAAGTTTTACTTTAAATAAATCTCCCTCCTCCACAAAATATTATATTAGTAAGATTTTACATCTTACAGTTCTAAACAACCACTTCAGTGTATCCTTGAAATCCGAGAATTAATTAATTTATTGTTATTATCTAAGTGCAAATATGCTCCACCCTTTCTTTGTTGCTCGCAATAAGCTGTGCTCGCATCCGAAGACCCTCGAAACTAGTATTAAACATCTACTACACGGTCATATGTGGACCTGTGTTTCAATTTCAAGATATTAATTTTAAAAGAATTTAAACCCCGAATTACATGAAAAACTACTCATCTCTTTGAAGGCACAAAAAGAAAGTGGAAAGTTAACGATTGCAGCGTTACAAAATTCTAAATTTTATACCGCGATGTGGTTATTAGCGAAAGATAGAGCAATGAATCCGAGGAACAAATATTATTTTATTAGGAGATATGCCCCATGAAAAAAGAACTATGAACTACTAAATAAAGCATCCCGCAATACCGTAGAGAAAAAAAATATTTCGTGCTCGTGGCCTGTAATTAATGTCTCTTAAAGTCGATACCTGTGTGAGGGTTAGAGGTAACTTCCATCGCACTGGTTTCGTAATTTTCTCTGCATTACTCAAGCAGTTGGTAACGTTACACTACTTATCCAAGAACGAAATGAAGAACTCACTCATTCATGGCAATGGTACAACAAGACGTGTTAATCCGAAAAGCCGTGTATACATTACTGTGCTGGTTATTTCACATCAGCGAGCACGGCATGTCAGAGTCAAATGTGCGAGACTCGAAGAATAAAAGATATCTACAGTACGGCGATGTCGAAGTGAGAAAACTCTGAGCTGCTTCTTCAAGAAGAAGAAAGCCGCTAAGATTGGAAGAGGTATACAGGCGGGAAAAATATATCACACGAACACGGAACCTAAAATTGGGAAAACTGAAACCAGAGGGGAAAAAAAGTGATGAAAAAAATATTCTTGTTGGGACTAAAATTACATTCCTCTTCAACTATACTGGCGATAAAACGAGTTTCTGTCGAAATTGTTGGAGACGAAATTTATTTGCTTCATACCGAATTCCTTGATACTACGATTCAGTTTTTCTTTATTTTTGCGATATTCATATTTAAGCTATGCGTGGTCTTATATTTCTCGAATAAATGCGTTGTATTTTCAAATCCAATTGGCCTGTTTATGTTTCTAATCCAATTGGCCTGTTTATATTTTTAAAAATGAGTTTCCAGAAAAAAAAAAGTATTCTAGGTAAGCGTCCCCGTGTCTCAAGTTTAATAAAATGGTTCACTTAGTTAGATCCATTGCATTAGGCTAATATAAAATTATTACATATATAATACATTTTTTCCTGGCTCTGACTATTGTGTTTATACTGTACTAACAATTGCAGCGATTTCGGTGTTTGTTTTTTTCAAATTCCTTCAGAGTTTTAATTCCAGTGGTCTCCCTAAGAGTAATATCATTTTTTCTCTTAACATCGCTGTTTTCGAATAGAATAGTGAACCACTTTCCGCGATGGCTCAAAACGCATCGACTTCCAATGCATACAGTTCATCATGCACTATCAGTTGTGCAGAGGATTTAGTTGTTAAGAGTGGCTAATTCTACCTAATTGTCTCTACTCCTCCCAAAGAGCTTAAAACAAATTTCAAGTAGTTAGCATCAACGATTGCTATTATTTTTATCCATTAGTAATATATGCTAGCATTTCTTTTTGTATAACGCAATACTTTCTTCATCAACATACTCTAAGGGTATCCAAAAAAAAAGGTGTTTTTAAGCCAAAAATTAAAAACAAATATATGTTGAAATTTGCTTAATATTTCTAGCAATATACACGAAATTCTGTATTGTGGAGTAAATTACGTGCAAATACATAAAAAATAGAAAAATCGGCAAATACCAAAAGAAATAAAATTACCAAAACAGGAATATGTTTAAAAAAAGTAAAGTCGTGTGAGAAAAGTTGCAGTCTATTAATAAATCGAATTTTTGTTAAGGGATATTAGAGTTGGATGTCAGAACACAAAGGGCAAAAAGAAAGTAGAATCTGTATCATGGTCGTAATAGTTAGCATTAGCATTAGTAGAGGCATTTGATGCAAGAAAGCAAGCTTATGCAGCATCAGCCAAAAAAAAAAAAAAAAAACCCACTTCCACTTCACCCCTCTGTTCGTTCAAAATACCTGTCCAGCTGAGCCTTAAACTTATTTAGGCTATCAACCTCCACCACAAGGGATGGAAGTCTGTTCCACCAACCAACCACCCGCTGGCTAAAGGCAAATTTCCGCACGTCTATCCTACATCTGTCTTTCCTCAATTTGAATTTATGCCCTCTCAGGTGATTTTTCTGAGCTAGAGGAAGAATCCCACCAGCATTGAGCATGCTTAAACCATTCAAGGCTTTATACACCTCTATCAGATCACCTCGCTGGTGCCTAGTCTCCAGACACTGTAATTTGCAAAACTTAAGCCTTTCTTCGTAAGAGCACCCCTTTGTTCCATTCACCAATCTTGTTGCCCTTCTCTGTACTCGTTCCAGCAGCTCTACATCCTTCTTGAAATGAGGCCTCCAGACCTGTATACAGTACTCTAGGTGTGGCCTGACCATCGCCTTATACAATGGAATAATCACCTCCTTATCCCTGCTGGAAAAATTCCTGTATATCATTGACAATACTCCATGAGCTAGTCTTGCAGACCGTCAGCACTGCTCAGAGAACTTCATATCTGCCTGCACAACCACCCCCAACTCCCTTTCATTATCTACCACTGTCAGTGTTGTACCACAGAGTTGATACGTTGCTCTGGGGTTGCTGTTTCCCATGTGTAGTACTTTACATTTGTCAATGTTAAACTTCATTTGCCACCTCTCAGCCCATCTGCTCAACCTTTCCAGATCCTGTTGCAGCAGCATAGTGTCAGTAGTGTCCTTGACAACCCTGCCAACCTTTGTATCGTCTGCAAACTTGGACATTAATCCCGATATACCATCATCAATATCATTTATAAATACAGAAAACAATAATGGACCCAACACTGAGCCCTGAGGGACTCCACTAATAACATCAGTCCACGATGAGCAGTGTCCATTGATTACCACTCTCTGTCTTCTCCCCCTCAACCACCCCTTTATCCATAGCAGCAATTTGCCTCCAATGTCACACTGCTCCAATTTGTGTAGCAGTCTTCCATGTGCAACAGTATCAAAAGCCTTTCTAAGATCCAAGTATATAATATCAAAGTTATTCCCTGCATCCAGTTCTTTTGTGACTGCATCATAGTATCCAATCAAGTTGGTCAGGCAAGACTTCCCCTTAACAAAACCATGCTGTGTCTGAGCTATAACTGAAGTCTTGTCTAAATGATCCTGCAGTGCTTCTTTAACCAGTGCCTCCATTAATTTTCCTGGAACAGAAGTTAAGCTCACAGGTCTATAATTACTTGTGTCAGCCTTTGATCCTCCTTTGTGAATTGGGGTCACATTTGCACATTTCCAGTCTATGGGTACCTCCCCTGAGTCCAAGGAAGCTCTCATAATTATGGCTAAGGGTTTGCTTACTTCCTTTGCTGCCTCCTTTAATATAACTGGATAGATCCCATCCACCCCGGGTGCCTTTCTTGTGTTTATCTTCAACAGTTTCTCCTCCACTTTACTCCCAGTTATTTCAAGATTCTGTAGCTTACTGCTAGAGTTGAATACACCTCTGGCATTCCCCTCGCTGAATAACTCCTCATGTGTGAATGTCGATGCAAAATATTCATTTAGTTTGTTAGCTACCTGAGCAGGATCATCAACAGTTGACCCATCAATATCAAGTGGACCAATCTGATTCATCCCCTTCCTTCTAGAGTTTACATAAGTAAAGAACTCTTTGCTGTTTTTCTTTGCATCCCTTGCCAAGGATTTCTCGTAATCTGCCTTCGCCTGCCTAACCTCCTTTGTAACTTGGTTGCATATCAACTTGTATCTATCATAGGCTTCTGTGTCATGTGTTAATTTGTAAGTATCCCATGCATTTTTCTTCTCTGCCATATGCCTCATTAGTTCATCTGACATCCATTTTGGCCTAAACCTTGAACAATATTTCTTAGTTGGTATGTAAAGCCTAGTAGCTTCCAAGATAAGTTCTTTGAATGCTTCCCATTTTGAATTTGCTGTTGGTAACGTCATCAGTTGGTCCCACTGTATAGAATTTAAATACTGTCTCAGTCCATCGTAGTCGCCTTTACGGAAGCAATAACCCTTCCCTTTACCCCTAATGGTAGTTACCTCTTTTAGTAAATCCCACTTCAGCACACTGTGATCACTGCCACCTAGTGGTTCATTTATCTGCAGATTCTTAATGCATGAAGAATCACTGCTGATAATCAAATCAAGAGTTGCCTCCCGAACATGCTGATGTAGAAAACAATCATCCAATAAATCCACAAAAGCCCTGCTAGTGTGTGAGTAACCAGCCCCCAAAAACCAGTCAATATCTGGGAAATAAAAATCTCCCATTATAAGACACTCTGATTTACTGGCCCACTCTATTTCCCTGTACAGTTCCTTATTATACTCATCAGAGTCATTAGGCCTATAGCACACTCATACTCTCAATTTTGATCTCCCAATGTTTATGTCACACCAAACTGACTCCACACTGCACTGTCCAGCGATGTCGACTGGCTTCACTTCCTTGGTTTTTATGTGTTTCTTAACTAATAGCATAACACCTCCCCCCTTCCTATCCTGTCTATCCTTTCTGTAGACGTTGTACTCCCCAAATTGCAGTTCCGCATCCCTTATATCTGTGTGACACCACGTCTCTGATATCCCAACAATATCTGCTTTCGATGTTTTGAGCAATACCTCAAATTCATCAAATTTATTTACCAAACTCCTAGCATTGGTGTACACGCAAGTATACCTGCACCTGTTTCTATTCTTAGCTACCCTAACACAACCCATGTGTTTACTTGTACCGCAATGGCTCCCAGCAGTCTCTGAAATACCATGCATCTTGTTTTTCAGGCTTCTGCTCATTCTAATAGAAGCAGTGCAAGAATCTCTTTCACCTCTGCCAGTGGCTACTATCAATCTATTGGTCTTTGTCTCCCCCCAAGCTAGCAGTTTTTCGACCCACCTAACACTGCCTCGATAGCATCAGCAAATATCCTTGCACCCTTTCTATTTAAGTGTATCCCATCCCTGTAGAAGCAATCTCTCCTGTTAACAAGTACAGTCCAGGCTGAAAAAAATTCTACCCCTTGAGCCTTGCACAATCTTTCCAGGGCCGAATTGATCGACAAGGCTCTCATCATATACTCCCTCCTATCGTGTCTGGGCAGAATTGCAGACACTTTCAAATTCAACCCTAATTCTCGGCTTTTGTTCAACAGTGACCTGTACTTGTTAAGTAATTCTGCCGGTCATAAATAACAGGTTATAAATAACATGCTCTGAAAAGACTTGGCTTGGGGAGAAAGATGTCCGAAATGAAAATCTAGTGTTTTATTATTCACAGCGGTTTGGTAGATTAAGAGGTGATAGCTTAAAAAATGAAAGTAGCTGGTCCTGAAGAAGGGGAGTTGGTAAATCCTTGTAATGTCCAAAAGTCTGGATAGGAATGTTGTCAATGAAGGATCCCACAGTGAAGTGCGAAAATTTTCAAAACACTGGCTTTATGCTTATAATTATAACAAATTGCTATAATTAAATGACCTCAGGCGAAGTAGTAAGACTTTTCCCCCATCTGAGTTTTTGATCCCGTGCAGATTTTTTATTTAAAAAATGTCCGCTGGATTCAAACTTACCAAACATAATACGCGATAATAATATGTCAATTGTGAGCTACAAACCTCCCAGAAAAAATTAATCAATGTCCCTTCAATAATCGAAGGGGGAAGGCATGCTTATCTCTCAAGAGTGGTAAATTATTCAAAGAGAAATTTCTTCGTTTCGTTGCTAATAGAGTATCAATTATACATAATGATTTTTTAAACTTTAAATTGCTTTATGGCAAATGTTGTTCTTATGTGCTAGATAAAAATGGAATAAAATAAAAATTCTGTATATTTTGATTTTGTTTTTATAACTATTTTTTTATACCAAAATTTAAAAGGTGAAGATAGCCCGGTATGATGAAGTTGTGGCAACTCCGCCTTCCCCCATACGACATCCATTTGTGCTAAGCTTGTTTCTTTCGTGTTGCCCCATAAACATTTTCGGCTCCTTAATACATTACGCATTCGTAAGTGTTATTTTTACATTTGTGTGGTCTCTTTATCGTTTCCAGCTGTTAACCCTTCCACAAGCAAGTGTAATAGCCCCAAATACATTTTCGTTTTGTAGCGTTCTGCACGCTGTTGGTTGTTTCTCTGTGCTCAGGCCACTGCAGAGGGTTCTTGCTGCTCTCTACTAGTCGTTTATTCGGTACGTGTTCTATACGTCTTCCGTTATGTAGCATCAACTTGATGGCGTGCGATAAACGAGGCCAGTTCTTTATGGATTCCTTTAGCTTCATGACTTGCTTCCTTAAATGGTGGCATTGACAGGCGGTTCTTTGCCACCTGATGCCGGTAATATTTTGTAGAATAGTTCTAAAGTTCAGTAGCTTTACAGAATAACTGTTTTGTCAGGCACGTATTTTAGCTTTCGGTCGAACCAGCACAGCCTCGCAAGCTGTTGGTTGTTTGTGAGCCATCGAATGCGCTTGGAGTTGTAGGGAGGAAGAAGTGAATGCAAGAAAAAATAACTTGTAGAATTTTTAAAGCTTTTGCAAGTTCGCGGGAATATAAACATGACTGGAAAACACCAGCCCTTGGGTTTCTTAAAACAGGTAATTCTTTAACTAAGCGAGGTAATTTGGAGTATTTAATACTCCAATTTCACAAATCAAATCAGCTCTCTATAATTTTATGAAAGCTATTAAATTATGAATTAAATTTGCCAATTGTGTATTTGTGATTGGGTTGTGCTGTTGGAAAAACGCGTTGTTGATTTTTCAAATAGAACTGTTTCTGGAAGGTTAGCAAAATAAATTTTAAAGTAATTTTCAGTAATAAATATTCTTTTAAAACAGCTTGGCGTACTTGAACTCTATAATTGAACTGCACCTCTGTTCTTGTCACATTTAATTTCATTATGTCTGACGTTACTCTTCACCCGACATCCAGGTCAAGCTATTACACTAACGTAAACATATTTCCCTACATAATGAACAATTACTGTGATTAATGTGCTCTTCCTGTCTCCCGAGTACTTTCATTTATCTCGATACTGTGTAAATACCCATTTATATGAAAATCACTCGATCACATGCAAGGATTTTCAACTATTTTAATTTATAAATTCAAGCTGGTTCACTTTGGAAAAAATAATCGGTTCCAAGTGTTTTACTGTTTTGGTAATGCGGTCACGACACCGTTCTAATGTACTGTTAATTGAATCCCAGAGTGTGGCCACTTCCATTTCAGAAATGGAATTTTCAGTTAGTGCACATTTTTGAGTCTGATGTAGTCACCTTCTTAAGTTTGAAGAAATTTTCTTACTTCTCAAGAAGAAATCGATCTTTTTAGGTTGAATGATTCTTTTCATTAGAACGTTAACTTGAGCTGTTAAAGAGAGTTGTTGCTAATGAGACAATATTTTTGTCTTTAACGAAATTCCTCTGACCATGAGGTAGCCTGTGTGTCCACCGGATTGGCTACTCTTTACAGGTCAGTTAGTCTATTTCAAAAATCGCAGTATGGTTTGAGTATTTTTGACGCAAGGCCAAATCTATGAATTGTAGACTTTCCTACTGCCAAGTTACCACAGGACTAAGGTTGGCCCATATACCCCCACTTTGCAAATCTGAAAAAGACGTATTGAATTTATAATATTAAATTCATACACTTATTAAATAATAAATTAACTAAGTGATAAATAAATGAGATTTAAAGAAGTATAAATTGAATAGTATAGAACATGAAATGTAAATACACGTTGTATGTATAGGTCCTGCTGGTTTTAAATGCGCAGGTGTTAATGAAAAATTAACAACACAGAGAATGCTCAGATATGTGAATTCGGCCTTTGCGTAACACGATGCTCCTTGAAAAACAGGAGAGCCTTAATGGCAGAGAATACCAGGCTCAGTAGAAGCAGGGCTAAGGACCGCCTTTCTACAGACATCATCAGTCACAATCTTGTTTAAGTTTTGATCAAAGTTCTAAACCGGGTAGAGCATCTATTATTGTTGTTATAAGGTTTTAGGCGCATCAGTGACTTAGGCCATGTAATTCGGTACATATTATACCTGTTAACTGCATATATTCTGTGGTCGATCTGACTGTTTGCTAGACGAAAAACAATGTGGTTTTCGCCTGAGATCAACTAACTCAGTCACGTTGTGAAAAGGGTCCATAAAAATTTCTCAAGCAATTGAACGGGATTCGAACTCTTGTCTTTTTCACCTTGCGTAGAGAGGACGGTGATTATACCAACTGTCCTATCCGCGAGGGCCGCAGACGGTTGTGTTCAAGGCAGAGCGCAAGGACTGAATTGAGGAGTTGCTTGGGACTTTCCACATGTCCCAGCATGAAGATGAAATGTTTTCTACCATTAGTCAAAATGTAAAGTACGCGATAAAGATTGCATCTAGTAGGACATGAACTTGCATGCCATGGCCAAAATAATCGGTGTATAAAATAGCAGCCAACAGTTATCGTTATCTAGACTTAGTTTTCTCAGCACTTACTTTATTCAATAACTGGCATGGACATGCGATTGATGATGACAGACATAACTGACCAATCCTAAAAACATTTCCCTGAATGGGTTCAACTGAAATAAAATGAGATCCCTGCAAGCAATTTTTGTTTTGGAGAGATTTTAGTCATATGTGGCACGATCACGTACTTGGATGTTCTGATTCTGGAATGTTTTTCGAAAATAAAAAGTAAAGTTACCTTATCGAGAGAGTTGTGTGGGAAGAGCATTATCGTGATGGAAAATCAATTTTACCAAAGAATACTTGAAGGTCCAATGATTTCTTGCGGAGAAGCATATTCGTAATGAATAAGTATTTTGATATCGAAAAATAAAATCAACGTGACTTATAGAGGGAAGCAAGTCCAGCAATGTTTCAGCAAGTCCAGCAATGTGGCAAACCCTAGCAGAGTGATTACGATTATTATCCTTCGACGCCTTGTAGGAAAGGCCTTGGTGCGAACCCCCTTTCAGACAGAGGAATTTTTATGGAGTTAGGCAGTTTGGGGCGAGGGTTATAAGGTTTTCCATCCAGCAAGATGACCATAGAATGCACACAAACAATTAATATTATAGGTGGATGCCTCAGGTGTTAGTTGTCTCGGCGTTAATTCTAAAACAGAAAACCAACCATACAGGTATGACGTAGACATTGCCATGTGTGTCTAAAGCCAGAATGACAGTCTTCTGTAGTCGACTGACCCTACTATAGTTTAGTGATGACAATTTTTTTAAAGAATAGTAGGGTTACTTTGTTTCCAGATCTCCTAAGCGATTGAAGAACTAGATAGAAAAGAATCAAACTTGATCATTTATCCAAGATATTCTCCTTGATAGAAAAAATCAAACTTGATCATTTATCCAAGATATTCTCCTTCCTTACGTAAATATATCTTAATGCATAAGGATAGTTCTTCCGTTTAATGCGGCTTTATGACAAACTTGGTAAGAAAAGCACCGGAAACCAAGCAGAAGAAATGACATTTGTTTTACGTATTTGCTGTGCTACTGTCCAAGTTACCGAAATAAATATGTTCCCTTCAGGCTATTTGGGAAGCGATTGCGCTCACCGAGAACTGCAAGCTGATTCTTCCTTTACTGCTCTGCTTGTATGCAATCTGATCAAGACATGATATATATACAGAAAACGTTTCTCAGAACCCTTGAACAGAACTTTACTAGGGTAAATACAAATTCTGAAACAAAAGTTAAAATAAATATTTTAAACGTTTTACACGATTAAAAGCGTATTTCCTGAAAAATATTTATTTCAGAACGATATTTTACTAATTTTAATAATATTTTCACAAGAGACACTACTTTGGGGCTGCAGTCATTAGAAAATACTGTAGAACCAGCTTAAGAACATTACGTGGTTGGTGCTGCAGCTCTAAAGTGAATTATATTGAAGTAAGAATCCTATTGCATTATTAATAACGGGAGAGGAAATGAAAATGACTGCCATCTTTGTGGTAGTAATGCGTTCTTTACAATTCCCTTCACGTATTTATTGTCGAAATATCCGTCCAATGTGTGAGGCGTTCTCTGAATTTTTAAAAATGTCGGGGCTGATTACTCACAGCCGAGAGAACCCAATAACTTGGAAGTAGTTTATGGAGCGTTTGATAGAGGGCGGGAAGGAAGGAAGGAAGTGGTGGGGGTAGCAAATGTTACGGCCGCTTTACTTTTCAGAATGTTCGCAGAGACCATTAGAATTTATACCCTGTTTGGCTAATGACATCCGAAACGTAGTCGAAAGAAACTGGTCGTTTCGTCTTATTTGCAGTCATTTGTCTTCCAGTGAGTTAAATGGTAATTGAGGGTTGGCTTTGTTTCCCGCGAGATAACATCAGTACACTACCGGTGTCATGTAAAGACCTTCTGAAGTCCCTGGTAAGGGCTACAAGAAGTGAGCGTAGAAATGGGTGGGTTTGAATTCGGAAGGCTGAAAGCGATTGCTAACGATCGTAGGAACTTTTTTAAGATTATTTTCCTTTTAACTTCTCCAAAATACACTTCGGAGTGTTTTTTGATTATTGTTACAGTCATCAAGTGTCATCTGCCTCGCAGTTTTGTACTTTTCTCTGAATGTATGACTGCTATCTGTGAAGCGAAAAGTTCCAGGGTGTTCTTAGGAAGCCATTGAGTAATATGACGTTCTCACTTTTGTGGAAGGGAGTCGCGGGTTTTCGCTTTCCTTTTTGTGAACATTAGGAAACACTCTCACATTTTTAGTGGAACTTGCCATGAGCACACCCATTTCAATTCCATCAGGAGACATTTGTGCAGTTCGCAACAGGCTTTGGATGCGGTATAGGGAAATTGTTGAATCGGTTGTCCCTGACTGATAAGGCGTGATTACACACAGTGAAGTAACATTGAAATTATAATCTATTGAAGGAAGAGATTCATAACTACAATTTCGATGGTATTTATAATAGCAATCTACAAAATCGCAGAATTAAAGGAAATATTCGATGCAGAATCATTTTTCAGCAAAATAATCTACTCCAAGAGTCAACGTTTCGGTCGTGTTTTTAAAAGCCTTCTTTGGTTTAGGATCTGCACCACTAAATGGTCGCAGTTAATCAGGTAATGAAAATGCCCATAATATCACATTCATTTATCTTGCTTCGTACAGATGGCTCAGCACTTTTTTTTTTTCTCATTCGCTGAGCTTAAATGGGGTTTCCATATGAGTTTTAAATGCAAATAAGAGAAAATAACGAACCTGATTCGGGCTAAAGCTTTTCATCGACACTGCTGATTGAATTTAACATATCCGTTATTTTAAAATTTGTTACTAAATATAAACATCCCGCTTTGTTATTGAAATCTGACACGTTGCCGATTACTGTGAATTTTATGAAATAATTTGGAACACAAAAGTAAAAAAATCTGCGTAATTATGGCGCTTAAAAATATTCTTTTGCTACAAGTTACAATGTTTATTAAATAAAAACCTCAAAATTATCACAAAAAGGGATTTGAATTTAGAAGTCGGCAAAATTTGAACCTTCACGAACAGCCTCAGCATTAAAAGAAGTCACTCCAACGAAGATCGCAAACTGTTTATTTTATCAATCTTCTACAAACTGGCTAAAACTCACGCCTGAGTCATTCGCTGTTACTTATTCATATGTATCGACATGCGCAGATGTGAAGATGCCCACAATCATTGTCTTGAATGAATGCGCATAACTAATACTCTTCGGCGGATATTTAAAAAGTTTTTGAATATATTACTAATGTAGTATAGACATAGTTAAGTTCATAATGTACTACTTGTGCGTTATAAGCAGATTATTTTCATACAACTTCTATTGTTTAGTAGCTCATGAAATTGATTGATTTGTGCGCATGTACACTTTATACAATTTACCTGACTAAAAAAATATATATATTCAAATTGTGTGTAATTTTTGAATTATACACTGCCTTATCACAGAACGCACACTGAACTTGGAGCGGACAATTTCAAAAGTGGGCATGCAATATGATACATTCAACACAATTCTTCCAACTCATATATTAATGATCTTCGTAAAACACCTCCCACTATTCCAAACACGCTCCATTCAATGCCTCCTGTGGTCTTCCGTCAAAAGGATATCAGAAGGATTTTGATGAATCTTTATGCTAAGAAAGCTCCAGGTCCCGATGGTATTTCTCCACTTGTTCTCAAAACCTGTGCTCCTGAACTTACTCCTATTGTTTGTCGCCTTTTTTCACTTTCTTATTCCAAAGGTGTTTTTCCTTCTGCTTGGAAATTTGCCCATATCCAGCCAGTTCCTAAAAAGGGTGACAAATCCCTCCCATCCAATTATCGTCCCATTGCAATTACTTCTACTCTTTCTAAAGTAATGGAGAAATCAATTAACCGCCAACTCTTAAACTACCTAGAAACCTTCCGTCTGATCAATGATCGCCAGTATGGATTCTGTCAGTGTCGATCCCCTTATTATATTCTGGCTTATGTTATCCATTTATGGACTAATTCAATGGAAACGTTCGGTGAATCACAAGTAGTTGCTCTTGACATCGCAAAGGCTTTTGATCGTGTTTGGCATAAAAGTCTTCTAAACAAGCTTCCATCTTATGGTTTGCCAACTGTTTTTAGTAATTGGTTATCCAGTTTTCTCTCTGATCGCTCACTGAGGGTGATGGTAGATGGCTCTCTGTCTTCTAACTTCTCCACTAATGCCGGGCTAATGCGCCAATAAAATCAAAACCAACCAACCAACCAACTAATGCCGGGCTAATGCGCCAATAAAATCAAAACCAACCAACCAACCAACTAATGCCGGTGTCCCCCAAGATTCAGTTCTTTCCCCCACTCTTTTCCTCTTGTATATGAATGACCTTCTTCCATTGACTGGAAATCCTATCCATAGTTTTGCCGATGATAGCACATTGCATTTCACTTTCCATTTTGAGAAACCCTGCCCTGCTCAATCAGCTTCAACTTCTCGAAAATCTGCTAACAATTCCTTATATGCCGATTTTCAGGTAATTCTCCAGTGGGGCAAAGAAAACTTAGTTGATTTCAACCCTTCTAAAACTCAGTCTTGTCTTATATCTCGCAAAAAGGATTCTTCTGCTCCTATGCTTATCGTTAGTGACACTCCGATTTCTAGGCAAAATGATATATCTCTTTTGGGGATTACCCTGACTTCTAATCTCTCTCTCTCTTGGCACAAGCACATTACAAATATTGCTTCCTTTGCATCTAAAAAACTTGGTTTTCTCTTTCGCTCTCGGCGTTACTTTTCTTCCATACAGCTGCTCACTCTGTATAAATCGCAAATCCACCCTGCCATGGAATATTGTTCCCACATCTGGGGTGGTGCCCCCAAAACCTCTCTCAGGCTTCTTGATTCCATTCAGAAGAGGGCAGTTAGGTTAATTAATGATTCATCTATAACAGAGTCTCTCCACTCACTGTCTCATAGACATACTGTTTCTGCTGCATGCCTCTTCTACAGATACTTCCATGGGCACTGTTTTTCTGAATTGGCTTCTATAATTCCCGCTCTCTCTTTCAAAACAGTCCGAACACGTGCCGCCACCAGCCAACATCCATTTACTGTCCAACTTCAAACTCACAGAACCAACTTTTCATCTTCCTCGTTTATTCATTCAACTGCCTTTTTCTGGAACAACCTTCCTTCATACGTATTTCCTGAAAATTACAGTCTACAGAAGTCAAGTCCAATGTCAACAAATATCTTCTTTCGTCTTCCCAACCTCCAACCCAAGCACTATACTAAGTACTATAGGTTCTAATACCTCTCGTGTTTGGGGTTTACATAAAAAAAAAAAAAATTACTTCAAGAGTTCAACATAATTGATCAACTCAAGAAATGCTAGACGCCGATTAATATGGTGTAAGGAGCGCGAATTCTGGACTGTAGAGCAGTGGAAAACAGTCCTATAGACAGGCGAGTCGATGTTCGTACTCTAACAGTCTGATGGACGTTCCTGGGTGTGGCAAATGTCAGGGGAACAGTTCTTCCTGATTCATCATCATCATCATCATCATCCATTTTCAATCCACTGCAGGATGAAGGCCTCTCCAGCAACTTTCCAGTTCCTTCTGTTTTGAGCACTGGCCATCCATTTACTACTCAAAAACTCATGAATTTCATCTATCCATCTCCGCCTTTGTCTTCCAGGTTTTCTTCTGGCTCCTCTTGGGTACCATTCTGTTATTTTCTTAGTCCATCTGTCATCATGTCTTCGAGCTACGTGTCCTGCCCAAGACCATTTTAGTTCTTGAGTTTTGATAAGAATGTCCTTTACTTGAATTTGCTGCCTAATCCATGTGTTTCTCTTCTTATCTAACAGTCTGATTCCCAATATAATTCGTTCCATTCTTCGCTGTGTAGTTCTCAGTTTCTCTTCCATTCTTTTGGTGAGTGCCCAAGTTTCACTTTCATAAGTCATGGTGGGGAGTATACATTGATTCATTATTTTACGTTTCAGACAAACTGGGATATTGCTCTTCAGTATGTGACTATATTTCCTGAATGCTATCCATGCAAAATTTATTCTTCTCTTGACTTCCAGCCATTTATCATTATTACATCTAATAACTTGTCCCAGAAAAGTATATGACTCCACCTTTTCAATTACTGCTCCTTCAATCATTATTTCTATTTCCGTGGCATACTTGTTCATCATTACTTTCTTTTTAGCCATATTCATCATTAGTCCAAAATCCTTACTAACTGTGCATAACTGATTAAGATTTTCCTCTAATTCTTTGGGATCGTGGCTTGTGACCACAATGTCATCTGCAAATCGTAAATGGTTTAGGTACTCTCCGTTCACATTGACTCCTTTCTGCGACCAGTCTAATCTTCTGAAAGCTTCCTCAAGCGCAGCAGTAAACAGCTTCGGAGATATTGTGTCTCCTTGTTGAACTCCTTTCTCGATTTTAAATTTGCTACTGTCTTTGTCTAGTCTAATAAAGGATGTAGCACTCTCATATATTTTCTTCAAAATCATAATATATGGGGTATCTATGCCTTGTCTTTCCAGTGCCCGAAACATTGCCTTATGCTGTATGGAGTAAAATGCCTTTTCAAATGCCAGGCATAATGGTGTTTTATATTCATTTGCTTTCTCCATTAGCTGTGATATCACGTGAAGGTGATCCATAGTTGAGAATCCTGTCCTAAAGCCAGCTTGCTCTTTCGATTGATTCTCATCAAGTATTCTTTCTAATCTGTTAGTAATGACCCTTGTGAACAACTTGTAGATGTGGGATAACAAGCTAATTGGTCTATAATTTCCAATTTCTGATTTATCTCCTTTCTTATGCAGCAAAACTATGATTGCATTATTCCACTGCTTAGGCGTCACACCTTTTCTAATGCACTTTGTGAAGAGCCTTGCCAGTTTTTGTGTTATGTCTCTTCCTGCCAATTTTAACAACTCTACAGTAACTTCATCTTCCCCCGGGGCTTTCCGATTCTTCATTTTCTTCAATGCAGGTTCTACCTCATCAGGAAGAATATCGGGTATGTCGTATGTGTTGCTACTTTGCAATCCATGTTCCCCACTGCTGGTATCATTCCCTCGCTCCTTGTATAATTCTCTATAGTAGTCTTCTGCTATTTGAATTATGCCTTCTCTGCTGTTTATAAGTACACCATCGCTATTCTTCAGTTTCAGTATCATTTGTCTTTCTGTATTACTGCTCATGGCTGCTGATTTCAATCCTTTGTTTTCCCTTAATGCTTGTTCTACTTTTCTTGTGTTAAATCTTCTTATGTCCTCTCTGAGTCTCGTCTCTTTCTAATGGCTTTGCATAACTCAGTATACTCAATTTTCTCCCTGTCAGTGTTTTTCTTGCTCTTCATTTGTCGTCTTTGGTTCATCATGACAAGTGTTTCTTGACTAATTTTTTCTTCTTTGTATTTCTGTTTCCCTATAGGTTTCTTGGGCTTTATCACTTTCAGAAAGTTGTAATATTCCTCGTCGATATCTTGGTCCTGACCAGTCTGCAGAAGCTCAAACTTGTTCTTAAGTTCCATTACATACTGCTTTTTCTCCTCCTCTGTTATTTCAAAGACCTTTGTATTGTTTACTCGAGTCAGTTTTTTCCTTTCCTTTCCTACATCTATATCAAGTGTACATCTTACCATTCTGTGATCACTTCCAACATTTACCTTATTCAGGACGGTAACATCATTCACAATATATCTTCTGTTAGTGAGGATGAAGTCGATTTCATTAGTTGTTAATCCATTTGGACTCTTCCATGTCCACTTTCTGTTCACCCTTTTCTTGAAAAAAGTGTTCATTACTGACAGTCCTTGAGATTCCACAAATTCCACAAGTCTTCCTGATTGTATCCTCCCAACAATGAAGTTTGGGAGTCAGTGTCATGGTGTGGGGCTCCTTTCATGGTTTGGCTTGGGTCCACTAGTCGTTATCGACAGAATCATGAATGCTGCGCAATAAAGTGTAAAGTGTGTTTAGGGTCAAACGGCACCAGGGGTTTCCCCCATCTCCGCGTTGCTTTCATTGTGGTGAACCAGTTCGCTGGGAAATGCCAGAGATTTAAAAGTGTATGGATATTGTGTATGTGTAGTGTCATGTACCGTTGTTCATCTGGTCGTTTAGCCGCTGGACCCCTATTGAGGTCCAACGTTGCCCCACTTTCGCCCCGTGGAGGCAGACCAGGAAACACCACACCAGTAGACTAAGATTTACTCTGGCAGGTCCTGCCGCTTAATTTCCTGAGATTTCGGTGGCTAGGACCTTAAAAAAAAAAAAAAAAAATATATATATATTTTTTTGGTAAATTCGATGAGGAATAACGCTAAATTTCTGAAAGGCCGAGTGTATGGGCGAAAAACGTAATTTGGAGATGATTAAATCAATTCCGACGTGTAGGGCATTCGTTTGCGTATGTGCAGGTAGAGTGGGTGGGGAGACTGAAGTCTGGGGGAAAAGACAGAAGTATGGAGTCGAGAGAGGAGGCAACCCCAAGTCACAGTGGGGCATGTCCATGCCCCACCAGAAGGGAAAGTGGGAATGTCGAGGAGGGGAGGAGACAGTAAGACCGTGTCCTCTCCCCCACCGGGAATAGGGATATTAAAGATGAAGGAGACTAGGGTGCCCTCTTCAAGTCGCCAAATGGCGTTTGGCAGCTGTGCTGCGTTAAGTCTCTTTTCCTCAATGTCGAGTCGATTTCCGTCCAGTCGTTCATGGGGTAAGCCCCGTCCTTGTGTTTTTCACTAACTTGCCTCAAGATTTTTCTCTGTAGTAACTCCATTGGATGGTATTTTATGGTCTTGTATAGTTTAACTTGTGGTGGACTTTCGTCAGACACGATTTATGGTAATTAGCAGTTTTCTCCTCTCGAAGAGGTCCTGAACATATTGAGAAAGTGCTCTGTATTCCTCTTCTGTATCAATGAAGTGGGATTCCAGTCCTTTTGGAAGATAGTGTATCTTTGTGATCAGGATACCTCTGAGATCTTCATATTCTGGGCAGTCGTAGACCAAGTGATTCCAGTTCTCGACCTCCCCACACGTGCAGTTGGGGTCCTCAACAAGGCCGAACCCGAGAAGCTTCTCCTTAAAGGGGCCATGACCAGTAAGGAGCGAAGTCAAGTGTTTCCCCGGAAAGTACCAGGCCGGTTGCTTGGGGTATATTTTGCTAAGGTCGGGGAGGAATTTTCTTGTAATTTCTCCTTTTGTTGTATCTGTCCATCTTTGTTGCCACTCCCGAAGTAGGTAGGCCTGTAATCGGACTTTTTCTGTTTTAGTACTACTCGCTGGGTCAATTATGAAATCCTGGAAGGTGGCAGCAACCCCCCTGGCATGCAGGAAGAGCAAGCCAGCTTTTACAGTCTCCAAATCGAGGGGAAGCGCTCCAGCAAGCACCTGCAACGCTGGTGTGCTTACTGTTCTGCATGCTCGTGTGGTTGTTAATAAAATAGTCCTTTGTATCATATCCAGAGTTCTCCTATTGACTGCAAGCGTTGTTTTGCTGTACCACACTGCAGCAGCATAAGTTATCGCAGGGATGACGGTTGCCTTATAATACAACATTAGTGTTGTTTTTTTTAATCCCCAGTCTTTTCTCGTAACCCTCGCCACCAGTGCCGAGTAACGTCTTATCTTCGTCCTTATATATTGCAGGTGAGGTTGAAAGGATAAGTTTTTGTCTAGGATAACTCCTAGATATTTCATTTGGTTGGCAAGTTTAATGGTCACACCTTCTATTTTAATTTGGGGTGGGCGCCGTATTTGCAGGGTTCCTTTTAGCAGAATAGATGTGGTTTTTGTCGGTGAAATTTTTAACTGGTTTCTTGTAGCCCAGTTTTGTATTTTCTGTAGAGCTTGGTTTGCGGTGGTTTCCAGTTGGGCTCTTGAGTCAGACTCAATGGTAAGAATCAGGTTGTCTGCAAAGGCCTGGGCCCCAACCAGCCCCAGGTCCAGGTTCAGGAGCTCATCGAGGACCATGTTCCAAAGGAGTGGCCCCAAGACAGACCCCTGCGGGCAGCCCCTATGCTGCGCAATACCGGGACAACCTGGACAATTATGCACTTCCAACATTATGGCAATACTTCGGGGAATGCCCATACCTGTAACAGCAAGACAACGCGCCATGCTATACTGCTCGGGTCGTAACAGATAGTTACGTTCGGAGGATACAGGTTTGAGAACGTAAGTGAGGTAAAGTTGGATTGACTAGCCTAGAGTGTTGATCTAAACCCTATCGAGTATCTTTGGGATGCACTGGATCGTCGGGTACGTGCACGTCGAGATCGCCCAAAGAACAAAGCCGAATTGGTGGCTGTGTTAAAGGTCCGAGTGGAGGAACATATCACCTGACATTTACCTATAAAAAGCTGGTTGAGAGTATGCCGAGAAGATTGAAGGCCGTCATAAAAGCAAAATGTTTCAGCACAAAACATTAAATGATACAATAAAAGCTCTGTTTTTGTCTAAAGGCAGATGTCCGGATATTAATGGTAGGGCAGTGTAGATAAAATGCTTTAAAAAAAAAGCAATAATGCTGTAAAAATAGAAAGTAGGAATATCGTATCGGATTATTTCGTTGTTGTATATATTGTATAAAGTAGGAATAGCGATAAACGTAGGAAGAAGATAGATTTTTAATTCAATTAGATTTAAATTAGACTTAAATAATGAAAGGCAAAGTGATGACAAACTTTCAGCCAGTGCTGGTTAGTTTATTGTGGCGCATTTGAAATATGAGAATTCGTGTCATTTCTGCCTCTCTGGACATTCCCAAGGCAACTTAAGGAATGTTTAGGAAATCAAAGATTACAAGTCGCGCGCTAAATTCCAGAGTTATTGACAGCTTAGGCTAGGAGAAGCTTAACGTTAAATAGTTCACGGTATGCATGACATTTTGTTCACTCACCCAACAAGTTACAAATGCGCTGAAATTTACAGCGATCGAAATTATGATCGAACTGGATGGCTATCCGTAACAGTATAGTGGGTTCGTCAATTGTTTGGAGATGCTTAAGTTCGAATCTCGTCGAAGATTTGGCGATCTTATTTACGAATTCTTAAAGGCCTCTTCAATCGGTGCTGTAGTTAACTAATGTCAGTTGGAGGAATTTTTCCTCGTGAGTAATTCCAAATTATTCAGCCCGCACAAACTGCTAGTTGGCTTGTGAACACAAACAAAATTGCAGAAACATAAACACAACAAAGTTCTATGAACTACAGCATAAGACCTGACGATCTGAGTAGATAATGTGCCAAAATTTCCCAGAACAAAAAAACTGCCTGGTATCAGTTTTGAATTGATGCACAAATGATGTCTCCCATATGAATCTACGCTGATCCATGCTGTTCTGACTACTGTTATTAAACAGAGCACCATGTAGCAAATCTGTCATGGAAATTTACGTTCCATTTGAAACAGTCTAGGATGCTGTGAAACCATCGGACAGGAATTTATTTACCCAAATTGACCCTCAAATTTACAGTAACTCTTTGTGCATAAGGATAGCACAGCATCCCATTCCATGTATGCAATAAAATCTAAAGATGACTACTGCTTTTTGATGTGATGACCGCGAATGGAAAGTGATCGCAGTTTTAGAAATGCAGTTTGTTAAGTGCCAAACTTGTATTTTTGTATTGTGTTTAAATTAAAAAAGTACGAGAAAAAATGCACGTCCCATTGTGAGGTGGCGTTGAAAATCCGGTTACCATTAATAATTTAATAGCAGAAAAGATGAATTTGTGAATTCTTCTGTCCTTGGCTGTCTAGGGAATACATTTATTTAACTAAGATTCATATGGATTGTAAATGGCAATCAGATTTACAACAGCTTTATTGAAAAGTTTTATATTTTTGAATTAACCTTTATAAATTACACTTTTGCAATGTGTAATGCTTTTCTAGAAGTGCAGACTTGAAGTTTACACGAGTTAAATGCGCAGTGTTGCTTGTTGGCTTGCTTCACAGTTGTAAGGTTCACGTGATCAGTTGTGCTTCCCATATTTAAATGCCATTTGTCCAGTATACCTGTATTAATTAGCTGTGTGTAACAAGTCTATTAAAGGACCCTCGAATCGCCGGGTGGGCGACCGCTCACATTGCAAGGCGCATTTCAAGCCATCTGTGATTAACTTTCTACTTCGTATGGAAGTGGTGCAGTCGCTAAATTATTTTAGTGGAGTTCTCCGTTTAAGCGAACCTTCCGCATTCGGTGAGCGAGCTGAATACAAACGATCGGTTTGCCTAACGAAGACCATTCCAGTATAGTTCATTCTTGTGGTGAGATGTTGATACCTTTGTCATGTTATTGACATACCAATGCTCTTTTAATTTGTTTTCGCCGCCGGAATTTGCCTTTAGGAATCGATTTGCAGTTCCTATAACGAGATTCTCAAGTGTGTTGGAATTTGAAGAATACGCCCAATGAATATAGCTGTTGTGAATCTGCAGGTCATAATTAACTGCTTGGACATTGCGGTTTAGTTTACTTACTCTGGTTATTGTACTTATCAGTAATGCTCTGAGGAGATTAAAAAGAAAAACAACATCAAATAGATCTTCTTTCTATAAGTGGGTTTAAATGAAATATCTACTGAAAGTTTGGTTGGTTACACAGGCGCTCTATTAGGTGCGTAGTAGTGTACAATGCGGGGTATGTGAATGTAGCCAACTGAATGATACATATGTGTCGGGTGCATACGATGGATTTGTCGAAATAAAGCCTAGTATGATATTATCATGCATATAATTATATCATAATTAGATGCATGAAAAGGCTCTCCAAGTGAAAGTTTTCATCATATGAAAGTGTCTACAGGGACCAACGTTCTGAAACAAACATTTAGTGCTGGGAATACAGTGACGATGGCTGGTCCACTCTGTGCTTGCAGTGATATCATAAAAATATCATGAATTAATAGTGCAAGCCCTCTGAAATTGGATAATCTGGTAAAGACAAATCGTTGTGTAATATTTAGCGAGGTAATATCATTTTCGCACACATCGGTGAATGTCAATGTGGTCACAGTCACGCCATTTGAAAAATCGCTCCCATTATCAGAAGTGCTATGCAGATTGCCGAAAACCTGGTGGTTTTCGGCAATCCAGGAACACGAAAACGTGTTCCTGGATCTTTGTACGAATATCACTCGTTATCACTCGTTCCTTCCTTCTGCAATGAGAAGGAAGGAACTTCTCCTTGCAGATTTTCTGAGACGAATCACCGGTCGGAAACAAAGGCCATTTCAAGCTTTCCGTAAACTTGCCACAATCCTCTGTCACCAAGGGAAGCACTTGAAAGGCTTGGCACTAGTAAAATTGTCTTTACATTTTTCTTTTATCACAAAGAGCTGTTACTCATGCATATAATTATGAAATATATGTATATCCCCAGACGCCCTTCCCACTCTAGATTTGCATGTGGGATTATTGTACCTTTTGGTCCATTAGTTGAAAAAGAAAAGCTTCTCTGAAATGTGCTTTTCTTTATTTGTATTATGTCAGCAGAAGCGCCTGTAAACGGATCGATTTGCAGGTTGAAATTTCCATCAGGCCAAGCCTATACTTTTTCTTTGGACCAGTTAACAACATCCTCCAGTCAGTAGGCATTAAGAAATTCCCCGGTCATTAATAGAGGTTGAACCCAAACATTTCCAAATGAGAGAGAAGTTCCAAAAATACTACAAGGAACAAATAATTTTACACGAACAATGATGTGAAAGCCACAGTAACGAAGAAGTTTAAAGGTTTTAAAGGGCTGATGAGGTTCAAAGAATTTGCTTAAATCCTACACCAGGAAACGAATTGCTCGTGCAACATCGGGATAATGTTTAAATACCTCCGCTGATTTTGCACAGTCTTTTGCAATACAAAGAGCCTCGTGGGTAGAACAGTTGGCATATGGCAGCCCTCCCTACCCCGGGTGGAAAAAGACCTGAGTTCGAGTGCCGTCGATGAAGTGAACAATTTTTATGGGTCTTTTTTACAACGTGGCAGACTTAATTGGTCTTAGGCAACGTAACATGGGTTTTTCGTCCAGCAAACAGAAAATTGACTTCAGAACACGCGCAATTTATAGACAGTATAAACTGAGCAATATGGGCTTAGTTGTTGATGCTCCTGAAACCCTACTACAACAATGGCAACACAAAGAAACAAACACACCCACTTTGAGCAAGACATTATTTTAGTTCACGTTATTTGTATAGGGTGTCATCTCAGTGATTTCATTTGTATATAGTACGAAAGTAGAAGAGAATACAATAACTTCAAGAGAAATTTCCCCAGCATCCGAGAATAAGACAGATATCGTTTGGTAGTTAATCTTTGGTAGTTAATATCCTGAAAGGAGACGGCACATGATGGATGGAATGAAAGTGTGGTAAGATATGTAAGTTATTTGCGAGCAAGCTGAAGAACATTATTCCACTTTTTGGACGCTCTATGCATATCATACAGTGTTAGCAATCATTTATGAAATATGTTTTCATTATTTACCATTAAATGCAATTGCTTTGCATTCGTGATGTTTAAAAATAACTGTCATTTGAAGTGCTACGACCTGGTTGATACACCAAAACGTTCTCAAACACCAACGGCCATCAAAAATATATGAAATTGATTGTCGTTGACATGGTAATTTGGCTCGAGTTCTTTACTACGCCTCACTTTGTAGGGTTATTTATGTGCTTTACATGAGGCCTCCGTAGCCGAGTGGTCAAGAGCAGGAGTGAAGTAGCACGCGCTCTTTGAGTAGACCGGGGTTGAAGCCCCTGACTGCTAAATACGGTCAATCTGCCAAACCGCAGTGGACCAGCGTGGCAGATTATGGTCCATTTCCCTCAGCATGAATAATTGTTGAGGAGACTGCCATCCTGCAGTGGGTTGATAATGGCTGCAGTTTTTTTTTTTACATGAAAAATGTAGTGTTAAAGAAGTTTTCATGATTCCAAATTCTAGGTTGGTAATGTAAAACTGCTGAGGATTTTTATTAGTGAATTCTCAATATCTTCGTTCTTTTTGCTGTCCGTCGGAAACATCGATTTACAAGTTCCTTCTGAACATTTCTGTTACGCGAAAACTTTCAACACCTCTAATAATGTGTTCCATGATAGATAAACAGACAATAAATTTTGTTCTCTAATCTAGAAGTGCTTTAATAATTCAATTTCCATTTTAAAAGCATGTCTAACACATTGTTCTCGTAGGGCTTTAGGCTCATCAGCAACTTTGGCCATGTTACGCCATATATATCTTACGTCTATAAGAATTGCGCGTGTTCTGTGGTCGATTTGCTGTTTTTCTGGATGAAAACCCCGAGTTTCCGGGAGGAAAACCATGAAACCTTCACCTCAGACCGACTAACTGAGTCACGTTGTGAAAAGGCCCATAAATGGTTGGTGATTATACCAACTGTGCTACCAACGAGGGCAGGATGTTTCAGAACGTTCATGATCCGTGCATAATAAATTTCACAGATTCCAACACATATAATAGATTAAAGAAAATGCATATGTAAAAAAATTAAGATTTGAAAGAAAAACGTTGTAAGTAATCTCCTTAAAGGAGACGGCACATGATGGATGGAATGAAAGCGTGGCAAGATATGTAAATTAATATGAGAGCAAACTCAAGAGCATTACTCCACTTTTTGGACGCTCTATGCGATCTTACAATGTTAGCAAAAATGTAAATGAAACGTTGTAATCATAGTGACGTAATAAAGTTAAACACCATTATTTTTCGTATAAAAATCGCTGAGAACTACAACAAATAATAATGAAGAGATGCTAACCGGGATCTGCATGCAAATAAAAAAAAAATGAAAAGATAAATAAAACTGCATAGTGAAAAACTGATGAAAATAATAAAATAAATATATCAAAGTGAACAAGCAAGAGTCTGCACTCATCCAGGAAAGCGCAAGGGCACTGAATCCTGAGATAGCATGGCTCAACTGCTGCCTAAAATTACGCAAGGAACGTTCTCTCCAGCACCGCTATCAGACACACACTAAGAAAGGAAAATAGCACAAAAAGTTTAGGATAAACCATATCGTCATGCAGCATCAGCTACTGGGTAAATTTCCAACCATTCAGTTTTTGTTATGACTAAATTGATATAACAGGAATTGTTGGTTCGATTCCAGCGAAAAAAGTTGTATGAATGATTTTTTCGTGATGAAGCGGTTGCTGTGATTCCCCATAAACTTTCTTTTGTTTTAATTTTTTTATCTTAGTGGCTGTCTGTGTTTGAGCAATAGGCTAATGCAGGGACAAGGTTTCTTTGGATGATTTCGGGCAACATTTGCGCTACACTATTGCATGATTCAGTTCCACTCCGGTTTCCTGGGCGATTGCAGATCTTTGATTGCTGACTTCGGTATATTTTTATTTTATTATTTTTTTTGTTGCTGTAGATATAATTTTTTTTGTTGGTGTTTATATATAGGTAGCAGTTAGCATCTCTTTATGCGATACAATAATCTAATATAATATAATATAGTAATATAATCAAAATTAAACTAGTCCGATTTTGTCCGGTTTTGCGATATCATTACAATGTTTGGTTCAGATTCTTATCGTTTTGGAAGTTTAATGAATTTGTGGAATAAGAAGCTGCTTTTGAATATGATATCAGGAATTTGTGTGTAGATGTGACTGTAGTTGCGTTCAAAGTTGAAAGTTCATGCTTTCCTCTGTTGACTGAACAGAGACATTGAGTGTCTCTGTTCAGTCAATGTCAATTCTCTGTTCAGATTCTCTGAACAGAGAATTGACATTGAGTGTCTCTTCAGAAGGTACGTTTGTTTTCTGTCAACAGCTGTTTGCGACCAGTTTTTGTGTATATATCCTTTCATATGAGCAGATTTATGCTTGAATTATCTATTTATGATCGCGGAAAATTGTTAAAAGGAAGCGCCTTCTATTCGATAACTTATGAGAAAGTGATCTTCATTCACTAGAATGTGCTTTAGAATTAAGATTATGAAGGAAAATTAATTTCCTTGTTGGAATTTACAGGAGTTTTGTAACTTGGTACGAAACTTCTACTTCTAAGAATTACATAGACATACGTAAGTTCTCTTTTTTGCGCGATTAAATGTGTTCTAACTATTCGATTACGTATGGAATAGAAGTTTCGCCTGTATAACGTTAAGCTTTCCTACTTTCAAGACTGGCTTCAGCTTGAAACTCTATTTATTCAATAGATTATGTTGCTGTAGTTCTAGTCAGATATGTGCTTGTGATATTGACCTAAAATATTGATCACGTTTTGCTCACTTCGTCAACAGGGAGCAAACATTCACTTTATCTGTCATAGTCAAAACGATGGTTTATTTTATTGTTGAAGTAGTTTCGTACGCTTGTATTGCAGTGTCATGATACCACGGTGGTCAATGTCGACGATCGATCTCTTCTTCCATCGCCATTATCAAATTATGAAATGCCGGAACTGAAGTTTTATTTAATTATTAAAAGAGAGTGTGAGGTTCATTTCATTATCGAAGTCCTCTTCCCAGTTTTTGGATACTTAGAACTTAAAAGTTAGGCTAATTGTTTGTAATCTCTAAAATTACTGTAAGCTTCCGGATGAAAAGTTGTCAAGCTTCTGGAAGTGGATTGAAAACACATTTCATATTGTAAAGCATATTTCACACAAATGGGCTTGAGAAGCTTATTTGTGTGAACAATAAAAGGGAAAATTTGTGTGAACCAAACCAGACAAGGCTCTGTGAGTTAAACTGTGTTTCATTTTTATCACTTTCCAAGCTTAAGATGCAGATTTTTCATCCATATATGGAAATTTAAAAATGTATCAGCTTTATCTTTGTAGATTGCAAAAAACTTGTGCAAACACTCTCATTTACATACTTTTATATCTTTTAGCTTGAGATTGTATTTCAATCCTAGATGGTGGCACGGAAAGCCATTTCGGACTTCTGAATATAAACTATATTTGCACAAAGTTATTTTTGACATTAGAAACAGTATTTCTAATTCAGATCTTTAAGTTTAAATAAAAAAAAAGACCACTATTATTCACTATAATTTTAGGATGTTTTATCTGAACAAAGACCACCTTTTGGCAAATGTCTTCAATTAATGTTGCTTATCTAACAAGAAATTATTGTCACCCTTCACATTCCACTTTAGAAAATAGTTGCACAGTTTTGAGAAAGAACTTGGGTTTCATACGGTTGGAAAATTTGTCGACACTTGATTCTTATGAAATCACTATATGACTTAATTCGGATTTCATTAATATTAAGCAGCCTGTAAAGCCAGACTTTCGCAGCTAGCTCAATGAGCTAATCATTTTAATCAAAGCCGCGTGGAAAAGACCAAGCTTCAATTCATTTATGTATAGAAGAAACTATTTTCTCTCAGATTCTCTCACATTCTATTAAGTTAACGAGTGTTGGGCAAACATTATCTGTTTTTTACTTCCAGAAATTGGGTTTTATTTCCGAAAAACCAGACGAATAAACAACAGAAAACACGCAATTTCTAGTTTTATATGGGATTCATCTTATGGTCATAGATGCCCCGGCGCTTATTGTAAATGGTCAATCAATCAAAAGACTTCTTTGGACAAAGCAAGACGGAGTTACAGTTATCTTCATGAAACCAATTTGCACATAAATTTTCTACATGTAACTTGCAAGTGGCATGTTCAAACACGTCCACTTAAATTAACATCAAGTATGATGATGAAACTGATATACGGATGTCAAGTTTATTAATTGCCAAATTAATAGAACAAACTTGTCTGCGAAAGGATCTAAACCTCCCAAAGACTTCTTCGTTCATTTCGCAAATATACGTGGTCTCAGTTCTAATCTCAATAATGTCCATTTCCACCTACATTCTGCTAAACTTCAGGTACTTTTTCTGACAGAATCCCAGTTATCGGTTGATTCATACACTGCTCATGATTCGTTTTTATAGCACCACTGTTCTATGATTCCTTTCGCTTCAAAGGTAGTATTTGTGGATACGTCCGTTCTGATCTTCCCTGTCATAGACTTAGTAATTTGGATTCTTCTCTTTTTTAATTTTCTCTGCTTAAACTCTCTCTACTACATTCTGTAAAACTCATCTGTTACCTCTATTCTGTTCTTCTACTAACTCCACTAATTATTTGCAACTCCTCGACTTCCTCTCTTTGAAACTTGACTTTCTTCAGTCCAACTTTCCTAACAGTGACGTAATTTTCATTGCTGATTTTAATATTAAATTTTTCTTGGTGATTTTTATATTCAATTTTCCTTGGTGATTTTTATATTCACTCCAGCTGGCTTCCATTTTCTAGTCACACGAACCCAGCTGGTCAAGATGCTGAGGCTTTTGCAATTACTAATGACCTCGTACAGATTGTTCATTTACCTACCAGAATACCAGACAATCCTAACCAGGCAGCCAACACGCTTGATCTTTTTCCCACAAACAACCCCTGCTAAGTACACAGGCGAGGTAACTAGTCCGCTAGGCACCTCAGATCACAATTTGATGATGGTCTCTTCTCCAATGGAGCCTTCTCTTGTGGCCATGCTCAACCTCGTGTTGTTTGGCTTTACAAGAATGCAAAAGGGGATGACTTGCGAGATTTCTTTTCTTTTTCTTGGTCGGATTACTGTTTCAAATCGTCTGATGTCAACGTTTGCTCAGATCGTGTCAGTGAAATCATTATTGTAAGAATGAAATCATTTATTCCACACTCCACCTCAAAATCTGGTCGTCCTTTCTCTAAACCTTGATTTTCCAATAAATGTGCTAAGGTTGTTAAAGATTAGAATGTTGCAATTCGCAATTGGCTTATATCCAAATCTCCAGATTCATTTTCTGCCTGCACCAAAGCTCGCAACAATTGTAAATCAGTTATTAATCAGTCCAAACTATATTTCGAAGAGGCTAAGAGTATAATTTCCTGTCCATATGGTAGGCGAAAATTCTTGTCTCTTACAAAAGCTATTGGTGGAAACTTCTTCCCATCTCGTTCCCAACTCTGTCAAAATCAGACGGTTCTATTGCCACTTCAGCCAAACATAAAACTGACCTGCTTGCATCCTACTTTTCTTCCAACTCGTGTATTGATGACCTTGGTAAACCACCTCCCACAATTTCCAGTACACTCCATTCAATTCCTCCTGTAGTCTTCCATGAAAAGGACGTCAGAAGGATTTTGAGCAATCTCGATGTTAAGAAAGCTCCAAGGCCTCATGGTATTTATTCGCTTGTTCTCAAAACCTGTGCTCCAGAGCTTATTCCTGTTCTGTATCGCCCTTCTTCTCTTTCCTACGCAAAAATGCTTTCCCTTCTGCTTGGAAATTTGCTCATATCCAGCCAGTTTCTAAAAAGGGTGAAAAATCCCTCCCATCCAGTTATCGTCCCATTGCACTTACTTCTACTCTTTCCAAAGTAATGGAGAAATCAATTAACCGCCAACTCTGAAACTATCTAGAAATCTTTCATCTGATCAACCATAGCCATACTGGCGATCATTGAATATATACTTATTAAATAATGTCACTCATTAAAACTATTTTTTAAATAAAATGCTCTTAAATAAAAAAGAAAAAAATTATATATGTTTTCTTGGTATCAGATAACGGTTTTCTAAACACTGGGAAAAGGAAGGCAGTGTTTTCTCTACTTTTAATTTTTATTTAATTCATCTGAACAACGATTTGCTTTAATAATAAACCGAACTCAAAGTGAATAAAATAGAAAATTAATACACAAGTGAACATTTAATTTTATAACTTAATTATTTAACTTTATAACTTCTTTTTTAACTGTTGCCATCGTTTCATCAAACTTGTTTGAAATTAACATTATCTGTGGTGTGGCCCTACAAAAAAAACATTTTGTCTGAGTTTCGCATCAGATGGACTTGGAAACTGATTGCGAAGATACTTTAAAACAATTTCCAGCGTTTTAGTACGATGGTCGCGTTCAATACGTTTCGAATCCTGTAAAGACTATTTCTCTACGTCAGCTGCTTCCTTGTGCGATGCCTACTGTGCCCTGCTACGCTCTTCACATATGAAACATGGAGTTTGAGGATTTCACCCAATAGCATACATTGATCCTTCGAGAACAGTTATGACCTCATTTAACTTATGAAAAAAAATCGAAATTTTTCATACGTCTCCTTTAGAAACCGTAGGAGGAATCAGTGATGTACATAAACCAGTAAGGTGGTTACTCACTGGGGTTTCTAAGGCAAGCCGGAAATATTACTTGGTGCAGTAGTCTAGTGAATTTTCCTACCAAAATAATGAAAATACCTTCTCACGATATCTTTACCTTCTTGGAAAAGGGCAGATTTTCAATATAGTGTGCCTTTGTCTTCATTTAAGATAGCTCCAGGAGATTTCGGCGGAAGACCCAAATCGTTTAGTGTGAATTATTAGAGTTCACATAAATTTGAATGTTGGGAACGACCACTGTCATCATACACTTGGCATTCAGACTCTGAAAATGAACCTGTGATGAGAATTTCGGGCGGATATGTAGGTAGATCAGGTCCATGAGCCGTGAATCTTATAGCAGATGTGAAATGATCTTTTATTTTTAGTGCAAAGGTAAAATAGCAATAATATCTCCATGGTGTCTTAGTTTATTTCAGATCATAGATGTAGAAAAAAGACAGATAGACTTCTGGACAACTTATGTGTTGTCTTAATTTTTTCAAAAAATTACTGAAAATCCAGCAAAATATGACAAATTATTTACACAGCATCCTATAATTCACAGCACCAAAACAGAGGAACAAAAATGGTTTCACTTGGGTTGTTTTGTACGAACTAAAAGAGTACAAAGAGTGATGGTTTAGTCTCACCGTTATACTAAATATGCACACTGTTGCACTAAGAAGTACTGATAACACACATCGTGCGATGTGAATTCTTCGTACTTCTGGAAGATACTTTGTGTGTAATCATACTAGAAAAATTAATTGGTAACCAGTGATCGCGTACTTTGTATAATAAAAAAATCAATAACTTTTGTGTTTTTTTTATTAAAAATGAAATTTTTCAAAAAGCTTTGTGGTGGAGAAAATTCATGCTAATTTTGAATTCGTCGTATATGAATCAATATTTGCAACAGAGCAACCGAATTATCTACAGAAAGTTAATGTTAAATCCAGCTATCCAAGGATTTTTCCATATACAGTTTTAATAATTCGAATGAGAACGAGGTCTTATATGAATTCATAAGCAGTGTTTATGCCGTTCAGCTGTCTCTACTTCTCCTACCCCCATTGTATAAAGCAGTGGTTAGGCCGCATCTTGAGTACTGCATATGGATTTGGAGGCCTCATTTTAGGAATGATGAGTATCTGTTGGAAAAGATGCAGAGAAGTGCAACGAGATTGGTGAGGGGAACAAAGAGATGCTCTTACCAAGAAAGACTTCAGTTCTGTAAATTGCAGTGTCTGGAGACTAGGAAGCGATGTGATCTGATCGAGGTGTTTAAGGTTTTGAGTGAACTGAACAAGCTCAATGTTGATGACATTCTTCCTCTTGCTACTGTACTACCAGGTGAGGGACCATGAATTCAAATTCAGGAAGGATGGGTGCAGGATAGATCTATCTATTGTTATGGAAGTGGGCAATTTGAATAAATTGAAGAAAGAACTAGACAAATTATTGGAGGAGATGGACAGGTGATGTAAGAAGTTTTTTTTTTTTTGGCTGATCTGTATGAGCTTGTTTTATTGCATTATTTGTCGCTGACAAAAGTTTTAGATGGGACGTATTGAGCGTTTTACTTACTTCGTGCTATTTGCAGTCATTTTCATTTAAAAATCTTGAAAGAATGCTTATCGTCCCCAACTCTCATTGTACGCGAAAATATTTGCTCAAGAAAAAAACTCTAAAATAGTATCTCAACTCTGAAAATTGTACTGAAGAAAAATTTGTAATCAATTGGAAGGAACTCAACGTTGGCACGAATTTGTACCAGGACAGCTGTTAATAAAATTTATTCTCTTTGTCAAAAGGAGTAAAGATAATGTATTCTAAATTCACCCATGGTTTCATTCATATCTGATGAATGATGTACATTGCAAACCTTCAATTATATAATTGCGATCCTCAGAGACAGAGGCCACATTTTGATAATTACAAATCATTTATTGATTAGCCGAATGATTATTATTATTTAGTAAATACTGTTGTAAATAAATCGTAAAAATTGCCTAATCATATTCCCTCTGCTAGTAATGTGAAATGAGTTTATTGCAGATGCATTGATAAGCTTCTTAAAATATGAACTTTTCCTTCACGCAGAACGTTTTAGTTTTTGATTATTAACCGATTCGGGCATAAACGAATAGTCTGATATCCGTTATTCTAAAAATAGTCTCTTAAACTATCATTTACCAGCTGTTGTATGATATAGCGAAGACATCATAACATCAGTTCTGTCGGTCGAGTGTGCCAGAAAGGAAATTAAACCTACCATTTCCATTAGTTTCAATCTGAAGCGGTGGCTAGCTTCGCTGATGGGATTGGACGACGCTACATTGGTTTCAGAATGTAATAGCGTTCTGCTTGCAGCGTTTGTGTCATCAGAAGAGCGTTCCAAATAATATAAACAAATAGGCCGAGACCGCGTACTTCATTTAGTTACCAAGCGACGTTGGCGCGATATCTAATTGTCGGAAACAATTTTCTTGCCTAATGCATCTGTTGCTCGTGAAGGCGCGCGCAAAATATAATTATTGTTGCCATCCATCTCGTGACTCGCCACCGAAACGACAAAACGATGATAATATGTAAATTACTATATCCACGTTACCAAGGACCCTCTTTTAGGAAGAAATACTATCGCTGTTAGCTTCAGCCAGCTGAGTCTTGTTTCTTTAAGAACAGGATTCACTTCTGCCTTTTCTCGAATTGCTTCGTTTGTTTAGATTTTCCTTTTCTTTTTCCTCTTTCGGGTTTATCGACATTTTCTTGCGCATTTGAATCTTCTTCAAAGAATTTTCGCCAGAAATTAGCTTGGAAGAAGCCAAGGGACTAAGAGCATTACGTAGTTTACATCAGTGAAAGTTGGTGGCTGAGAAATTTTCTCGGCAGGAAACCTGATAATTAGTAGCTGGCGGCTGAAGTTTTTTTCATATCTGGCTTCAATCAATGAGTTCGTAGTTGGAGTGCAGCGTTGTTGATGCGATAGGAAGTAGAATACTTCATTATCGAGCGCAAAAATGATACATTTCTTTAACCCCAAAGGTTTTTGTAAACATATTTGGGATTCGTAATTTAGTTTGGATTTTTGTCGGTCTCATATGATTAGTGGAGTGATTTGTGTGATACGTACTATAAATACGTTAGCGTGATCAGCAGAGTGTGTGTTAGTGGTAAAGAATGAATTCTAACTTGCTTAACTTGTGTCGTTTCCTGCTGTTCTTGAAGGTACAGTGATCTGTCATCAACTGCCATAAATTGATTAACTGTTGCTGCACTGTTCGGCAATTAACGCTCTTTGTTTCACTGAAGTGTGCAGACGCTCGGCATTCTTTGGGGGTTAATTGGATAATCTATTATTACGGAATACTCCTTTTTTTATAATTCAAAGTAGAAGCGGTTACAAGAGTAATGGTAACTAGATTGAAATAGTTTTGATTTCAGAACACGACTATATATATACGCAAGTTACAGTAGTTAGAGACGTCTAATTTTCATACTGTGGAACCTTTTTGTTTCTTGTACTAAACCAATTTTTATAATATAGTGTAATTGGGTTTTTAAGATAAGCACAGAGGAAATTTAGTGTACTGGGTATGTAAATCACGGGAGTTCTGAAGGTTGGTTTGTATTGTTAGACGATAAAACAGAATGGGAAAAGTCCACTACGGCCTGCCCCAAAAGATAAACCTTGGTATACGTTTAACCAACCGTTGATAGCACTGTCACTAGTATATGGTTATAATCATTATACTTCTACAAACTCTGAAAAAGGTCCGGGTTCGATCCCTATTAGTTTCGGTGGATTTTTGAGAGTTGCCTTTGTCCCCACACCTTAAAAATGTTAATGTCTTGGGAGGGGTTTCATGGTTTTTATTACCGGAAAATTGGAATTTTCATCCAGCAAAACAGACAAACCGATGTTGGAATAATTGCAAGTTATGAACACACCAGTCATCCAGGTCATACGAGAGAAAACAGACTCAAGTATGTCTTGCGCGATATAATGTCAGAAAAAAGGTTTGCAAAGCACTCTTCTAGTCTGCGTAGTGCCAAAGTGTGTCTGTTTCGATGTACAGTTCATGTTTAATATTTTCTTCTTCCAGAAGCCCAACTGACTTAACCGTTAATCGTTAAAAAAAAAAAACGTGTTCAGCAAACTGAAATAATTTACATAGTGTAAATATCCTACGAGTTCCAATTTAATAACAAAACATAATCCCCCCATCCATCTACTAACGGGGACGGGTAGTCAAGCACTCGGATTTCCGAGTGGAAACTTTCATATCCTTTCTCCAAAAAAACATTTAAGCTGTTCAAAATCTCTAAATTTTCAAATTCCCAAACTATTAGTGGAATTCGAGGGAAGGGAATTTTTCCTTCTATCCTTCTGCTCTTCCTTTCACCCCCCCCCCCCCACCACGCTTTTGAAATACGGCAATGTAACGTGCCCGGGCTATAAATGCGGCCTCCGACACGTGTTCGCTTCCCTTTTGAAGATGACACAAACGAAAAGCCCCATCAAGCTTCAGGAATTCATCTCCCTTTATACTTCTGATTATTTCTCCGTGCCTGGATCAAAGCTTGCTTTTATTCCTTCGTCCTCTTACTAGGTTTATTTTATGTCAATACTATTCTAATTACATCTTACCTAAATGCAGTCATTCCTGAAAAAATCTCAGGTAAGAGAATTTCTGACTTAAAATGTATTTCTAAAATTTAAAATTCTTAATAACCTATACATTCAAATAATCACTATCCTATTTGATTTAAATTAACACCATTGATTTTAAATTTAAAACGAGGACACAGGTCCTCTACAAGAGAAAATCACAATAAGTTAGCATTTGTCCGATTTTACGAAAATTAGCGAGTCTCGACTACACAGGTTGTCTGTCCAACAAACTGAAGACACCGAAGAAAACTCCACAGATACTTGAGGTTACCAATGTACGTGGGGAAAAATCATTTCATGGAACGGTAGGCCAAATTGCTTTATTATGGCTGAACCAAATGATTAATTCACGCTTAAATCGGTTACTGATTCTAAGAGCTAACTTATTTTACAGAACTTCGACTTCTGGCCCATCATGCACCATGTTAACTCCTAAACTACAGTTGTAGTTTAACAGTTATCGTGTTATGTGAATATCTTGACTGGTTGGAAAAGTTTTATAGGGAAAGGCAATGGAAGATCGCCGATGTTTTATAGACAGCTATCTCTACATGGACCTCAAATAATTGCAAATTCGGGGACTTTAAAGAATTGATTATGCCTCTAACAGCTGTTGCGTTGAAAATAAATTGACGTATGGGGATTAATAAATGAGCGAATGTTATGCTGAGGGAAAACAATCATTATCTCATTTGAAGGTAATTTAACTGCTGAAAACTACGTGGGCTGACCACGCGCCACAGACTTTTTTTTTTACTAGTTTTGAAGAGGACAGTTCGCAAGATGAAGCAAAATTCCATGCAGACTGGTTTCTCTCTTACCATGACATTTAACTATTATTGGAGAACTAATCCTTAAACAGAAAAAAATATCCTATTAATGACCTGTTTTTGCTTTCAGTTGGAAGCAAAACCATTAATGAACTTTTATAACTTTAGATTAACGGAAACGCTCATTAACGTTTTTTTCCCTCCCCCTACCGCTTCCACAATAAATCATCTCAGTACCATGCTTTTGTCTATTAATAGGATTGTATTGTGCAAGAGAGATTAATTTAAGTTTTGCTTTTTTTCCTTCACACACAGCCTTAGTTTCGCAATTCTTTAGCAGCATCAAATTTTTGTTTCCAGAGATTTTGGTCAGATGGGCACTTGCCACTCTACATCTTAAGGATTCTTTTCTTCCAGGAAACGTCTTAAGTATCATTTATAGGAGTTTTTCATGTAGAAAACGGTTTGTTCTTTACTGAGGAGAGCAACAATATTTTTTTTTTATTTGCGGTTTCTCAATATCTTTGCTTTTCGGCTTCACATGCTTCGGTATTTCTTCATTTTACAGAACTTAAGACCACTGAGTTACAGAAAAAAAAAAAAAAATCTACTCTTCCGTTCACTAGTTAATATAAATGGAAATAATGTTTATTAACATTTAATTCCATGCAATTAACTTTGTCGCTAAGGATATAAGTGCTACTCGTGTTCGAGAAAAATTAGAAGTTGGTTATTCAAATATGACCAATTTCGAAAAAAAACAAAAACGTAGTTTGGTTTAATTAAAAAAAAAAATGGAAAATTTTCTTAGGGTGATAATAACAGTTTTTTATTGCTGATAATTAATTATAATTAATCTGAATTATATTTTTAAGGAAAATTTCGAACATTACTTGAAATTTCTCGATTATGTCAGAATTTTTTAAAAATAAAAAAAAATACTCTTTGTATTTTTATAAATTTTACAGTTTTAGGCTTTTTTTATATAAAAATATCGATAAAAGTACGTGGAAGTGAATATATCAAAAGAAGAATACGGCATCCTGACAAGCATAGATGGCCGCAAACTGAATGTCGATATAAGACATTCATTTTGTGTATACAGCTTAACCTATCTAGTGTATAGATAGGTTAAGACTGGACTGGTTAAATTTGGGCATTTTTGGCTTCCTCAGGAGATAGTTTTGGCTTTTCCTGATATTAGCATCCTGTAGTAGTCTGCCATCATGCTGATATTTCGACACTCTTGATACCTTTCTCATTTTTTTTTTATATTCTGATGGAATCATTCCCTTGCTCTTCACTTAAACTACCTAAATTTTCTGGGAAGTAGTGAGATGAGAGTGCAAGAAATGTACACGACCACTTATGTTGCAGTTTCATTTTCTGAACTTTTTCATCATGATACTGGTCATCGTTTCATTTATAATCTGGGTGCTTGCTGTTTCCCCCCCCCCCAAATGCAGGACTGCATTTTTAAAATCAATCCAAGCATCTGTCATTCAATTTGGTTCGTGGATTGCTCAAATACAGAGTCCAGCGGCAATATGTGGATTTGAGGTCCAACAAAAGTTCCTGCTTTCTTTTTTCTGTATAAAAATGACGTTCAAACATATTTGAAACAATTTACTTCTTAATTCAGGGCTTGGATGAGCGAACTGTTTCATTAAATGTAGGTTTACGTGCAGATGAGGTAACACTACTCGTCTTTAATGTTCTTTGTTCAAGTGTTACAAACCGCCTTAGTGGCCACACTTCCTTTTCGAATGTTCCTTTCTTTCTCGACTACCCACTTGCAAGGAATTTTGTGTAACCAGCTTGTCGGCCGAGTAGCATACAAATCATTTTAAAATTTCTACATATTAGCTACTCGTGATCCTTGTACTGAAATTTTTCAAAAGTAGCTTAATATTTTCTTAGTTTTCTCTTAAGTGTGCTGAATGGACTACAGAAATTGATTTGCACTTGTTTCCATTAAGAAGGAGAACTCTTTTTGTGGTTTTTCACGATGTGTCAATAAATATAAAATTACAAAAAAGTTTATAATTGGTGGAAGATTGCTGCAATATATCATTGAACCGTCTAAGGGAAAATGGAGGAACAATTATTTTTTACGATCTTTATACCATGAAAAGACTGTTGCTGGGGGCAGCAGATTCTTGGATTTCAGTCTTGACCCTCTATTTTCTACAGACATTTTGAGATTAAGTCTCTCAGGAGATCGTTGAGTTGACTTTGTATAAACAGCTGTGATCCAGAGTTGTGAATTTCTGTGTCACAATACATTATATCATCCTCTAGATCACAAATATCAGATTCGGGATCTCGTGGCATATGATAAAGAACGACTGGTCGAAGTGATAACGGTAGTTCAGGTCCGTCGACTACTGGACATACAGTTGAAGTATGTTGCTAGGGTACAAAATGCTGTTCTTATAAACTTCGTGTTATAACCTGTTGTATTTATATAACTAAAGTAGCTGTTTTTCAGAAGATCCAGAGGTTCCCCCCGCCATGGAATGGCAAATATGATGGCTTTCTTTTTACCATATTTTCATAATCGCAAGTCCATCACACACGTACAATACGCTTTATGGGCTTTACGCTTTATACGCCAAAAAAAGCGGCATATAAATTTTTCATAAATGGTGTTATTCTTTGCCTTTGTTTCTCCACAACGTAGTTACAACAACAAATGTAAAAATTATATATATTTGGATTATTCACACAACCATGAGTTTCTGTTGTCAAAGACAGAATATAAAAAACCATATTAGAAGCAGATACTAGTTAATACAACGGCACCAGAACAAGGAACTTTGCAGGTTTATATACCTACTTGACTTGCATGTCAGCACGGCTGTACCTGTGAGCCACAAAGGAAATATCACGCATGTTTGTGCATACATAAAATGTATATATAAGAATTTTTTTACTTTGATGTTTGTGAAAAAAACTGCACGTGATAGGTAGAAACGGTTTTGAGGTTCAGAATTAGCAGAAAAGATACACCCAGAAACGCCAGATGTTTGTAAACATCAGAATATATGCATACCAGTGTAATTATCAATTTCTTATTTATTAGGACGGCTATGCAGAAAGTACTTTTATGAAGATGCATTATTGAATGACGTTATCCCAATTTTCTGAAACTTTACTGTACTTGTACTTTGGTCTTTACTAAGGTTTATTTTTAAAATTCAATAGCTGTAAAACAACAGCTCTTTAATTAAAAAAAAACTAGAACTTTAATTTAATAAAAATACATTTTTAAATTATTATTGCACGTGTTGCTACCAGCTATTATCTTAAAACATGATTGGCTCGATCAAATGGAAACGACAGTTAAGTTAGACAAATTTTCTGTTTATACTCCGGGACGATCACAAGGCCAGAGGAGTTGATTTGTATCTATTGTAGAATTTGAGTCAAAATTGCACTTCCTGGTGATTACAGCCATGAAGTGTAAATACGAGTATAATCGTGTCTGTAAATTCCGCGCGCATTCTTTGGTTACTTTGTCCTTCTTTGCAGAATGAAAAACATGATTTTAGGGGAGAATAAATTGTCCACCCTCGATTGACACAGATTAACTCGACTGTTGTGCGTAAAAGCCCCCCACTTTAAATAACATATTTACATATGAAGGGAGGATGTACTGCTGTCCAGGGGCGAAGTTTGCAGTTTCAGATGAACAAATAAAGAAATATTTACATAGACTAATGGATTTAAACATGTTTTATCACTTGACGTCGATCATACTGAATTCTTAAGACATCTCAGGATGATATATTTAGAAGGAACTACATTAACATCAATCCCTTAAGGGTGTGTTCTTTGAACTGTTAGCTCATGTCTTATTGGAGTAAAGTTATACATAATACCAAGGCTCTCTTATTATGGAGTGCAGTGGAACGTTTTGGTCCATCAAACGCTTTGGTAATGTCTAGACTTGGTTATCAAAACAATATATTTTATAACCTAGAGTTCGCTTCGTAAAATTTTCCATTTTGATCCTTGAATGGGTCCTGTTTGTCCATTAACCTGCCTGTTCATAGCAGCGATCTTAAGCATAAACAAAGTTAAGCAGCGCACTTAGAATGTCCCGAAATCATTTCATCAGAGAAAAAAAAAGTTCTTAGAGATAACGTCTTAGAATACAAAGTTAACGCCCTTTATATTCAGAGACCGTGGCGAGTTTATACGTAAGGGTACGAGGCACGTGTCTAGGGCCCAATATTTGCTGGATGGTTCCAAACAGTGAGATGTTATTTTGAGAATTTTATTACGGCATCACACTATAATCAAAACGATTTAGAAATTAATTAATATAGCGCAACATGTCATACTCTTTGCAACAACTATGATGCCATTAAAATACCAATCGTTGAACTCTTTCGGCACTTAGTAGTCTGGTTATAAAATAAATAAATTAATAATACATAATCGTTATTACTTGAAGATTACAGTAAATCAACGGAACCTATCAAAGCACGTATGGCTAGAGTCTTCGAGTTGAGTGGCATAAAATTAACACGTTTGTTTTTGAAGTTTTATTTATTTTTAATTATAATAGCTTTAAGTCAGTTGTCTCGTATATAATAGAGGACATTTGAGAGTTGATTATGTTTGAAAAAGAAAGCGTTTATTTCTTAGCGTGCCCTTTGCGTTTCCAGTAATTTTCTTAAGATAATTTATCAAAATTAAAAAAAAAAGGTAGAAAAACCTACATAAATAACTAAAACTTGCATTAACAGGTATTTCAAATAAATTTATTTATACGCTAATAGGCGAATAGTATTGATTCTGGAGCTAAAATCGCATTTAATTTTAATTGAAGTCTTATTTTCTGTTGTAAAATACTTCGCTGAATTTCTGGTTTATTGAATGCAGGCAACTGTTGGTTTTCGGCCATCACTACGATTGAGTTATGTTTGTAGTCGTTAGGTTTAAGTGAGACACTTATCTTGCTGGCGCAAGACGGCTGAAATATTTTTCCTACCTTTGCATCCTTTAACCGGGAAGTGACAGACGCATCTGCTTTAACACGAAAGTAAACTTTTCCAGAACTATCTTCTTTCTCGAAAGCGACGCGAGGAAAGTTAGTGCCCTCATGTATATTTTATGAGGTCGTTACAGAAATAATTTATTTTTTAGCATTAATGTAAATGACGCATTGAAATTTGTTGTTAAAAGTGGAGTAAAAAAATTGCATTAGGGTTATCGGAGAAAACCTCATGCACCCATGTGTAATCCCTTAGTCCCTCACCTATAAATTTAACTGCTGGCAGTGCCCCTTGCCTATATCCACATCAGGTTTCTGAAAGCATCGGCAAGAGGAGTCTGTCAGAAGGTAAGAATTTAATCTCTTTGAATTTACCTAAATTAATATCTGTTTTCTATTGTAACGGTGGTAATTCAAACTTAATACCTTAGAATCGTATATTTGTAATTGTAATATATTCAGATTTGTGACCCTTTCTATTTTCTGTTCCCCCAACTGCATGGTCTGATGATGGGTATCCGTAAGATACCTGAAACGTCACCTTAGTATATCGTAGTTTAGGCGAATAGCCTAATAAACTACAGTTGAACCCAGATAAGAAGTTTTCCAAGGGAGTGGAGGTTTAGAACTTTTTACGAGGTAAAACTTCTTAGAAAGAAAAATGACCTTAAGGGTACGAAATAATAACTATATCAATAAAAATGAAAAGATACACATACATAAGTTAAAGATTATTTTTAAGTACTATTTCAGAATTTATAGATATTTTACTGGCCTATGGGAAACGTTTTTAAACTGAGGATTTCTAATTACTTAACATTCTGTTCATTAAACTTATTACCAAGTTGGAAGATGAACTCCTTTAGAGTTTCAACATACCTTACAAGATCACAATTACAATAAGACAGAGCAACACTTCACGGAGTAATTCAGACCATCAGAACTTACGCTTAACAGGGGCTCACATCTGGTGAGTATGGGCTTGGCTCACCCAGGGTCCTGAGCTGGTATCATCATTCTTCTCTTTCTTGGTGATTCCCTTTTACTCTCTCTCTCTCTCTCTCTCTCTCTTTTGCCTGGTACAGCATAAGCCTCAGGCTTGCTTGTACCATATGGCTAATAATAATAATATGGGAAAATAACACATTACAACAAATAGTTGAAATTGGGAATTAAGAAACCAAACGTAGTACAGGGGGAAAACTTCTTATGTGGGATTTTCTTATCTGACTATATATTATTAATTTCACATGGTATACGAGTGATATTAAATATAGTAATAATCTTAATGAAAAACAACCACATAAAGTTTTCCCTACTACGTTCCACCCATGTGTATTATGTCCATAAATTGAGTGTATTCTTTAGGCGATTTTCCTGTTTTACTGGACGAAAAACCCAGCTTCCAAGGGGAAACTTTCCATTCTCACCCGAGACTGACTAATTCAGCCAAAGAGTGGGGGGAGCGAGTCAAAATTTTCTCACGTCATTTGAACCCGGGCCTTTTCCGCTCAGTATGGGGAAGTCGATGATTATGACCACTGTGCTACCATGCGGAAGTTTAAAAGTAGAGCAAGCATGTTAATGTAAGCAGGCGCTTTGAATTTTTTTCTTGAACTATAAATGTCATTGATTCTAAGTTATTATGATATTTTTCGCCTATTTCACCTTATAATAGCCAACTTGGTTTATTCATTGTGCCCTTTTTGGAGTGTTTACAGAAGAAAACAAATTAATGGTGTTACTGTGCAATTTGAAATCTTAGAAATTAAAAGCTTCCGAGCTTATAAACTTCTGCGATCATTATTAGGTAATGGCTGTTTTCCGTAATCGACAGTTTCCGATGTTGTGCTGATCCATGCTTATCCATCATTAAACAAATGCTCAATAATAACAAATACACATGAACGAATTGTAATAAAAAGTATGCCTTTTTTAATCACAGTCTACAGAAATTCAAATCTAATGTCAACAAGCATCTTCTTTCATCTTCAAGAATAAAATTCATGAGATTTCATTTTTCAGTTGAAGTATTTTGTGACGCTGACATCACTAAGAAATTTATAGAAAACGATCATTGTAAACATGCTTAGTTTAAAATATTTGAAATTCATCAGTGAAAGGAATATCAACGTTGTCTTCTACATCATACTGTCAACAATTTAAAAATCAGTTTCCCATCGAGATGATGATATTCCGTCTACACACATTTTGGTGTGTAACATGCTTTTTGGTCTCACATAAAATGATTGAATGAATTTTAAGAATTCACCTAAGTAAACTCTATTGGAAAAGAAATTTCAGAAGAGTATTTGTTGGTTGTTTAGAGATTCCTCAGTGCATCGACTACATTTGAATTTTCACAGTGCATAATTTTATGCGGCACATCTCAGCGTTTGTTAATGTGTATTCATGACCACCGATGTCTCCTCCACAAGTGAACATATCTAACAGTATTTTGGGGTGACACTATAGCCGCTATAATGAAGGTGAAGCGGCCCTAGTGTCACTCCACAATCGCGTTACTTTTCTTCTAAACAGCTGCTGTTCACTCTGTACAAATCGCAAATTCGTCCTGCCATGGAATAATATTCCAATGTTGGCCTGGAAACAATATTCCAGGCCGATATCTGTCGCGTTGCCCCCAAAACCTCTCTCAGGCTTCTAGATTCCATTCAAAAGAGAGCAGTTAGGTTAATTAATGACTTAGTGTTTCTCCGTTCTGTCTCATAGACATTCTGTTTCTGCTGCATGCCTTTTCTTAGATACTTTCATGGACGCTGTTCTTCTGGATTGGCTTCTATAATTCCCACTCTCTCTTTCAAAACACTCCGAACACGTGCTGCCACCAGCCAACATCCATTTACTGTCCAACTTCAAACTTACAGAACCAACTTTTCATCTTCCTCTTTTATTCATTCAACTGCCGTTTTCTGGAACAACTTTCCTTCAAACGTATTTCCTGAAAATTACAGTCTACAGAAATTCTAGTCTAATGTCAACAAGTATCTTATTTCATCTTCTCAACCTTTAACCCATGAATGGTACTAAGTACTGCAGTTTCTAATACCCCTCGTGTTTGGGGTTTCCATAAAAAAAGTATAACTAAAATTTTATAATCCAGAATATTTAATTACGACAATGGCTGCTAATACGTTTAGGTGATTCTGGGATTCATAAGTCCTAAAATATAAAAATATACATTACTAGTGATATTAATGTGGCGTCATTAGAATTATTTTCATTAAGAAAGTTAAATCCATCTTAGCCTAATTTCCAAATCGTAACGATGGGTATTTTAATACTGTTGCCGTTTCTCTCTATTCCAAAGGCCAGCATTAGTCATATACTTATTACACGGCCCATCTAGTACTAGATAAAGTAATCCTTTGAGCTTATAGCTGGTTGATGGCAGTTATTAAGAATAATATTTTAAGGAACTAGGTTCATTTGCGGTAATATGCTATCCTGTATTTTTCGAATAGAAGAAAATTCCCAGCAGGTTACTCTCGTTCCGTATAGTTTATATTTTACTCTTAAATATTTTTGAGCATCGTTGGTATACGGAACACGCATCGCAAAACAAGAATGACTAACATGACATCTCAGATGCTTTCCTCTATCCGATGGAATCCCAGGATCTCTGCAAACTGCCTCTAGACCTTCGATCGCCTTCGGTGTACGCACCTGACACGACCTGCGACTACGTTGTAAGAGTACCGGACAAGTACAAGCTGAATAATCCATTAAAGATAGCCTTTCTTTTCCTGCGTGGTTTATGTGAGACACGCCTCACTGCCAGGAATATTAAGACCGCCATTTAGTGTGTCTGAGCGCAGTAACTGGGCTTGATCGGTAATGAAAACGCAGTGACTGGCGAGACAAAAATCTAAGGTTGTCTCCTTTATGATGACTCGTGTTAAGGCACAGGCCAGAGAATAACAAGGGCTGAGATTAATAATATGATCCAGTCAACATTCCCCATCCTCCTTTTGCGCTTGCTGTTCATCTCTTTTTTTGGGCTGAACCAAGTAATCAATACGACAGTGACTAATAGGAAAGGATAACCAACAAACCTTGCCGAAATTGCTTGTTAAATTTTCTATTTATATTTTTCGAAGAACAAACGCATGCCAATTAATTGCGTTTGTATAACTAGCATTCCTGAAACGGACTTTTTTTTTCTTTTGGTTGTTACAAAAGAGATCTCAAATTGGGATTTTTTTTTACAATTTCAGTTGAAGTTTTTGATAATTTTCAGATTACGATTAATCCTAGTGTATCAATAAAACAGCTTCGGCTTTTTTTTCTACTTTAGAAAAAAAGCATCGAAGAGATTAGAGAATAAATGAAAAATCCTGCAGATTCATTAAAAAGTTTGTTGTTTTATAAAGTAATGGTAGAAAAAAAATCATTGTTTAAAAATAAAAATAAAGCTGTTAGTAATGGCAGATCTGTTAAAACAGTCACGCTGTAATAATACATCTATTTATTATGCACGTAACATGCATACAGTCAGTGGATAATTTTTCAAGAATATCCAACCGCAGAGACACGGAAATCAAACTTACAACTACATACCAGGGTCACGAATCATCTACTGCTGTATATACTGGCTGGAATCAGATATTTATGCAATCTTTTATAGTACGTTTTATTGTTTTTTAATGTGGAATTATGGTTGTGACCCAGATTGCTGATGTTAGTATAATAGCAACAAGGGTATGTTGAAGTATAGCAGTATCATGGATCTATCCGCACCAGTTGGTAGATGAGAAAACAAGCAGTAGATGCAAGATGTATGGATACAAAAAAAGTGGTCAAACACTTAGAAGGCTGGTTTGAATTGTAGCAGCACACCACATTAATCCAGACGATATCTTAGTAGAGCGACCCCAGTGCAGTGCTTCGAACAGTATCAGTTTCAGGATAGTGGAAGATAGTACAGTTAATAGATTACTAATTACTTTTGGATGGGTGGAGGTGAGTGTAACATGACGATGAATGGAAAGGCAGAATTTGTCAACCTGCTCAGGAATGGGGCAGACATGAAAACATTTCTATGCAGACGGGAATGTCGATATGTGTATACGTAAAGGTCGGCTCCTAGAACGTTTGTTCAACTCCACCTCCTATCTCTGTGACGAACAGTATCACTACAAATGAGCCAGATATGTGAATGACGTAGTTTGTATGTGTGTGTTCTGTTCTGGCCTCTTGGCTACCCAGAAGCATCGGTCACCTGGACAGATGATTCTGGGTACTCGTCCACACCACAGGAAGGTGGGCCAGTCCATGTAAAGCACGAACTGTCTCAAGAGAGACTCTGACCCACCTGATGTTGCCAGAAGGTAGGCCAGGATTCTCTGGGGGCCCATTTCAGAGGAAAAAAAAAAAAAACAAAACGATCACCCATGGTGCTGGATATGGAAACGAAATGAATAAAAATGAAATAATAAATGAAGCAGAAGAAAATAAAATAAAACACGTATAATAAAAATAATATAATGAAAATAATACCAAAAATAAATTAATTAAAAAAACATAATAATAAATAAATAAACATAAGTAAAATGGAAGAAGGTAGAGGTGCTGCTGAAAAAAACCAAAGTAAATTAATAAACAAAAAAAAAAGAAAGAAAGAAAGAAGTTGTGCTCATAAAAAAATAATTTAATAAATAAACAAATGAAAGAAAGTAGTGATGCTGCTAATAAAAAAAAAAAACGAGAAAGAAGGCACTTAATTTTGTTTGCAGGCCGAGGAAAAATTTCACTTCTTGAGGATTTGAGTTTATATATTGTTAAAGGAGATCTAACCAGCTATGCATCAGCAGGACCACTGTGCTGCATCCTGTTGAGATCTGTCGACACTGAACGCCTTCAAAGAAATACGCCTTGAGCGAAAGCCTGAAGAATCAGATATGACTCCGAGCTTTGAAGCAGAGACGACTCCTGTTCTAGTTGGAAATTAGTAAGTGCACGAAGAGGAAATCTGAGATCGTCATACAGGGAGCAGTGATACAAGATGTGATCCCAACTCTCTGGTGATCCACACGAGCAGAGGTCTGTTTGTGACAAATTGAACCTAAAAAGACTGGTTCATCGATCCATGTCCTGTCAACAGGTAGGACGTGAACATGTCCATACAGAACCACATCGAACACGTTTATCAAGGAGAAATGAAACTTGTGGTATAAATTTTCTCGTTGTTGCACCAACGGGAGCTATATCCCACAGAGACTGCCAGATGTTAACTAACTCCTTCCACAGTTTCCTTCTTTCTCTTTTTGTATCATCTTGAAGGATGATGGTTATTCCAAGAAATTCGATCTTAATCTGGTTTTTCGGTCTGTATAAAAACCCTCTATAAGTAACTTGCAAGTCTAAAGGTAATGTTCCGGCTAGTACTTGCAGAGCTTGGGTCGAGACTGTCCTACATGCCTTAACTAAACATCGCAAGATGGTTCTCTGTAAGGGGGCGAGTTTTGCTTTGAAGTGTTCGAGCCGTGCCCTGTGAAACCACGCACCGGCAGTATACGTGACCAGAGGGAGGAAAACTGCGTTGTAATAGATCCTTAAAGTTTTTCTGGAGAGCCCCCATTCAACACGGGACATCCTAACAATTGCACCAGTAAATCTGCGTATTTTAGATGACAAGTTTGTCAAGTGAGGAATAAAATTGAGACTGGAATCAATTACCACTCCTAGAACCTTGTTCTCTTTAACTATGGGGAGACGAATGTTGTTGATCTTGACCAGGGGAGGACGAGAGATATCCAACTTTGATCCAAGAATCATCATTTTTGTTTTTGACAAGCTGATTTTAAGCTTATTGGTCACAGTCCAATCGTAGAAATCCCGGAGAACAAAATTTGCGGTAGTTTCAAGATCGGCCCGAGAGTTACCATTTACCAAGATGGTGAGATCGTCTGCATACGCTATTATTTTGACGTTATCGAAAGATCGTGAGAGCCATTGCTGTAGCACCATGTTCCACGTAAAAGGACAAATATAGAGCCCTGTGGGCACCCTCTAGATACTTATTTTGATACTTGGCTATGTTTAGCTTTGACTATTATGGTTCTATTGGCAAAGTAGTTACGGATTAAAAAGTAAAGGTGGTTGGAGCACCTAGCCGATTGCAGACGCTCCAGGACGCTCTCCCACCAAAGGGAGTCGAAGGCGTCCTCGAAGTCGATGAAAACGGCCAGGATATATTTATGTACCGAGTTTTGAACTGAAGAGGCAAAGTCCACAAGAGCATCCTCGCAGGAACGTCCGAGACAGAACCCATATTGACACCTTGAAAGCAGATCCTGTTCTACCAGCAGGGTATTCAATCTAATGGCCATTAGTCACTCTAGCAATTTACCCAAATTAGCCTGCAGAGCGATCGGCTGTACGATCTAGCAGCTCCAGAAAGCTTATCCGACTTTCTGATCAACTTAACTAGATCGACCTTCCAAATTTCCGGAAAAGTTTCTTCCTGAAGGCATCTGTTGAATAAGTTTAGAAGAACATAAGGTTTTAATTTCAGACTCTAATAATAAAAATGTTTTCTACAAGATCTAGTCCTGAACATTAACTTTATGCGAACTTCTGAACATTAACTTTATGCGAGACAGCCTGCAGTTCATCCAACGTAAAAGGTTCGGTGGTTGTTGAGAACACATAAGATTCATTGTCTGATCGGATTTTAGAATGAACAGCTAAGTCTGAGGTAGGATCATCCAACGGAAAAAGAGCATCTAAGATTGCATTTTCAGAATCATGCCAGTTCAGTGTTTCCACGGAGTCCTCCACAATTGAGCCAAATATGTTAGAACTAGAGGTCTTTCCTCTTATAATCTTGTATAACAGATCCCAAGGGTTAGCATTTCCAGAGGTGTGAACGAAATTCATCCACGTTTCACGCTTTCGAGAGGCAATGGCCTTCACATAGCTTTTTCTCAATGAAGAATACTGCTGGTAAAAACGATTAACGTCGACTTGGGGGCAGTCTCTGTGCCTTTGGTATTACCTACGGGCTCGATGAACTTGCCTTCTTAAATGGGATACCTCCTGCGTCCACCATGAACACGTCTTCTGATTACCCTCTTTTTTCTAGAAGACTTATATGACGCTTTTATTATAGCATTTTGAATATAGTTTACTTGATGAGAAATAGGTGAGGTTTCAAAAGAAGCAAGATTCTGTTCGTCAAGGTACAGAAGAATGGATGAGTCAAAAGCATTCCAGTCAATATTTCTGATGGAAAATCTTAATTCTGGCTGTGAGAAAGTGTATGAAGATGAAACGGCAGAATCAGGGGAAAGCATATAATAGATGACTCTATGGTCACTGGTGCACCAGTCAGTAAGCCGCAAATCGAAGTGAGAGTTTGTCTTCGTTATATCTATATTAGATTCTCCTGCATAACTTGAAAAAGTATGAGGGTGATTAGGCTTGTTGTGAATTGAAAAACAATGATTAATTATGAACTCCTCCAAGAGAAGGCCCCGTGCATCTGTAGAAGAGCTGTGCCAAAAATTTGATTTTGTGTTGACATCCGATGAGATCAGTATATTGCTATTCGGTCCCAAAGTATTTATCACAGTCTCAAGGTAAGCAAGAGAGTGATTAAAGTCCTCCGATGGAGGGCAGTAGAGAGAAATTAAGTACAAATTCATTACGGAGTGTGTAACAAGAACGTAGGTAGAGAACTGAGTGCAAAATCCATGAAGAACCGTGATGTCTAAAGAGTCATTAAGAATTAATATACAAGATTTGGGATTCTGGTCTGGCCCTTAAGTCTGTCCCTTAAAGGCATAAAAAAGACCACAGATTCCTAAAATATCTCACAGCAAAGCAACTTCCTGCGTGTGAGAATAACAGAAGAATGCAGAAGAGAATAATTACAAGTATTTGTACGTCATAGATTCACGTGCTTTGAGTTTTTTTTTTTTCAAGTGTTAATTTACTTTGACGAATTGTTATCACCTTTTTGTTCTCACTCCGTCCTTCTTTGTTTTACAGATTCAGCAGAATCTACTAAAAATCCGGAACTTTTTGATATTTCTTTGAGGGTAGTCGACCGGACCAGGGCAGAGGGAAAATAGGCTGGTCGAAAGTAAAAATAGCACAACAGGTGCCAAATTTATGCATTATGTTCTATTAATAATTCCAAATAACAGTTTATTTCTCTTTTACACATTTCCTAGACTGTTTGTCATTGTGACTGTGTTTTCAACGTACAAAATTATTCATTCTGCGAGATATTCAAATACTGGTTCACAGTACAGTACTACTTCAGCATTGTTTATAGTCTTTAAGGCCATTCGATTGATAAAATCATACCGTACTCTTTATATCTCTCATTAAAAATATTGGACAATGGCAACACGTATACCGGTGGCAACGTTCGAACCCGCGATCTTTATTCTTAAGGAAGTACGTTGCTCACTGGACCAATACGGTAGCAGGACCCAGCATTAAGACATTTTGTCTTAATGCTGGCGACTATCGTTCTGTGGAGATTATAGAGACCAGAGCTACTGTATTATCTGATAAGAATTACGAATTACACATGAATACTTAAGCTATATGCATCACCTTCAAAAATCCGGAACGTGCTATGTCCCTGAGAGGATGCTGGATGTATGAGGTTTTATTGTAGCTACAAATTTAAAGTTTATCTTGTAGCGAGAATTTCACTTGCTATTTCGAATTATGGGACTTTTCTGATAGTGCTTCAGTATATGAAGCTTACTGTTAAATGCCAATTCTGCTGCTGTCAATCTTATTTAAGTTCTGAAACAATCAACCTATATGTTTGGGAATTGATCACGTTCAATATCACAGGCTATATTAGTTTACCCACTGAGTAGAAAAATCTGCATCAAATTTCATCTGATGAGAGCAGAGAAACCACAGTCCAATCAAGCGCACTTCCCATGACCTGCCGTGTTACAGCTAGAATATAAACATGCGCTTTGTATCACTCACGAGCGAAGGCTTACAAGCGTGTGCAATCAATATTAAGTACTGCTTCACTAGATTGCAAACGGCGGTTTTAATGTTTCTGTTCATCATGATGTAGGGCGAAGAATTCTGGCCAAATGCTGGTTTTAAGAATGAAACCGTTGACTATAAGTGTTAGACAAGGGGGTACTGTACAGTGAATATATTTTAAAAGGCAATTGCTATGAAGCAATATGAAATATTTTGTGGAAAGAGACGGTTTAAATAGTATTTAAATACATACTGTCACAGTTTCGGAAGGTGGACAGTGCCTTAGTAGAAACAAATGTCGTTTTTCTTAGAGCACTTACACTGAGTGATCACTGAATGCGACTGAATGAAAACTGAATGCGACACATTGACCAGGTAAGGTATGAGAGTGCGCAGTTAGTCGACCTAACTGCTATAACAGTAAGTAGTAAAATTCCGAGCCTGATGGGTAAAAGGAAGGATTTATCGGACTTTGATAAAGGACAGATTGTGGGTGCCGACGAGCTGGTGCCTCGATTTCCCAAATGGCTGAACTGGTAGGGTGTTCAAGAGCCGCCATAGTTAAAGTGTACCAGGACTGGCGTCAAAATGGTCAAACAACGACCCGACGGTAAAACTGTAAAGAACAGCGAAAGGTTGATGTTTGAGCTGAGGTCCGACGGCTCGTACAGGCGAACAGGCGCAGCACTGTTCAAGAGGTCACTATCCAATACAACATGGGCCAACCCGGAACAATATCTGGCATGACCATGCGTCGCATGCTCGCAGGTATGGACTATACGAGCAGATGACCACTACGGCAGCTTCTCCTACCAAGGTTCACCGGCGTAAAAGACTCGCCTGGTGCAAAGAGCATGCAAAGTTGGACGAAGGCGTGCTGGTTGGAAGAGTTACGTTATTTACTCCCACCGTGGATGGTCGTGTACGGATTTGGCCTCAACAACATGAGGCTCTTCATCCATCATGCAACGTATCAAAAGTGCAGGCCGGGGAGGCGGTTGTATGGCGTGGGGCATGTTTCACTGGCAGGAACGTGAACCCCTGGTGCATGTGGAACAACGTATCAGTGGTCTCAGCTATCGTCAACTGCTTGCTGACTGTGTACACTCCGCTGTGTTACACTTTTTCCCGAATGGTGATGGTGTCTTCCAAGATGACAATGAGCCGAGCCATCGGGCATTTGTTGTGCAGGAATGATTTGAGGAACACAGTTCTGACTTCCAGCATATCGATTGGCCTCCGAACTCCCCCCCCCCCGCCCCCGATATAAATCCCATTGAGCGCTTGCGGAACACTATGGAAAGGCATATCAGGCGTCTGGATACACCAATTACCACCATACCTGCATTGCTGACCGCATTACACACAGTTTGGTTGGCCATATCTCCCGAATGCTTCCGACATCTTGTTAAATTAATGCCTCGTCGGATAGCTGCTGTACTGAGGGCAAAATGAGGACCTACGAAGGATTAGGTAGGTGGTCATAATTCAGTGATCACTCAGTGTATACTAGTTTAATAACTACGACAGAGCCGTGTGTTCAATTCCCACCAACTCCTAACTACAAACCATATTAACTAGTCACAACCAGAACAATTAAAGAGTGTCTTTTGCATAAAATCATCATTTCAAGTAGAAGCTCGGTGCAATATTTTCTACCTAGATCAGCGTTTGACAATCTCAACATCAAAGAAGCTGTTGAAATTCTAAATAATACTGTAACTTCAAGATAAACACAACAACAGCCAAGTATCTTTTATACAGCCTCAACCACCGATTCTTCATATTCAAATCTAGTTTTATGGATATCACGGTCAATATGTCCGCAGATATACATCAATGAGGAGTGCCATCATCTTCATAGCTCACTATAACCACTACTTAAAATCACTCCTAAAATTATCTCATATGCAGATATGTGGTTTAAAATCTTTTTTAAATTTAATATCTTTATTACTCCAGAGTTGGCAATGATAATCAAAAATTAATCGAGAACCCAATGAATTGTGGCATCCTTGGTCCATTATCTTCAATCCTTCAACTTAACCATCAACGAAAAGAAATTGCGCAAAATATCTGTACTTTACAGAAGAAACCGAAACCGGTGGCTATTCTCACGATATCTGACAAAAATATTTCCTTTTCCTGACATTACGCACATGTGGTGAAAATAATTTAGACAGCCAGATAACTGATTAACCAAAAAGCAATTACAACATGCAACAGAACAATCACCAAGAAATATGTACAGCGATGCATCTGCCCCATATGGAGAAAAAATATGGTAGGAGCACCGCTCACCACATTATGTCCACACATCTAAAATTCCTCTGCCTTGAGTACTGGGTCCTCAGATGGATAAATTGGAAATTAGGATTTGCATTCGCAATAAATATACCACAATTTCGAGCCTTTACATCTACTCATAAAACATACAACTGTATCTATCGTGTGCAAATTTACTTTCAGAAGTCGCGGTTTCAACTAACATTACAGCCACAGTCACTGCAACTCCATCCAGACAGAAAACAAGAACCAACCTGGCAACTCTAAAACTTCCGTTCGAGAATATGTCTAATGTTAATTAAAGGTGAAACTGAATGCTGTATTTAAAATATTTGTCTTCAGATACAAGTAAGGTATGAAAGATCGGCCATTTTTTTTATTAATCCATGTTTTAAAATTTCTGTCGTGTACAGCACGAGTAAATTTTGTTAATTTCGTCCCTAGAGACAAAGCCGTGATGGGCTTGCCTGTGTTTTCAGCAATGATTATTATTTAATAGTGGTTGCTTCCGTGTATCGAACCCAACAAAGACTCGTATTTTTGTGGGAGGCTTCTGCTTAAAGGGTGTTTCTTTTTATTAAGTTTTCAGGGATATTTTTCTTTTCTTTTCTTTACTAAGCACTGAATTATTCGATTTTAGGTGGCCGCGTTGTGGCTTTTTAATTCGGGCGCAATGACTTTGTTCTAAACCAAAAATAAGCAAACTTCACAGACACAGTACCAAATATAATGCCATATTCGGAGTTTAAAATAGCTCGAAGCTACAGATTAGATCCGAAAAACTAAAAAAAGGAAAATAATGATCTGTAAGTACGCAGAACATTGCTAACGAGGATATACCTCACTAAAATAATCCCGACGTTTAATTATGCTAATTGCCTCTTTCTTTTGTTATGCGCATTTTCGTTCGTTTAGAGGTCACATTCGAATGCTGTGTTTATAGCCATTTGGCAAATTTACATTTATTTAACTTCATTATTCACAATTAACTTATTAATTCAGATTTTTTTCTATTGATACGTAATTGAAATTATCTTAATTAAAGGGAAATTTTTCTCGTTAACAAAGCTAGAAAATTCTTCACACAGCTTATATTTCACTCTCTTCTCCTAAATTTATATCTATTTTGTCAATGACGAACTTTTTGTTATATGTATACGAATTAATTAAGGAAGCGATCTGATCAGGGGACACAAAAAAGATGGAGAGCTGAAGAGTCTTAATTTCAAAACTTCTCTCATCTGCTCAAGTTATTCAAAAAATTGGCAGGATCCTTCAAAAACTGCTTATTCGCCTTAATGAAAGGTAGATTAAGGGTGAATATTGAAGAATCTGATTCACCCACTTAACAAGAAGAAAAAGTTCACGAAAAAAACAGGAAACAGAGTTAAGAAAAATAATGCCTTTCTTTGAAAGGCTTCTGTGTAAAACTGGAATATTTTTTATCTCTTGGAATTTCAGATAAGAATGAAGAATATGCATACAGTAGTTCGCATTCGCAATCCAATTCCCGACATATAACTCTTACGGTTAGTAAAAAAACTATCATATTAAGGCCATCTGAGAGTTACCTCCTCTACTGATGTGTATTATGTCTGTAAATTGCATGCCCTTGTGAATATAACAGTTAGTCGCCGGCCTTCCAACACCGGGTGGAAAAGCTCCTAGTTCGAATCCCCGTTAGTGACGCGAGTAATTTTTATGGGCATTCTTTCCAAATTTGGCCGAGTTAGTCGGTCTCAGGGGAGGGTGGAATGGTTTTTTCTCCAAGAAACTGACTTTTTCGTCCAGGAAACAGTAAAATGACCATGCAGTTTACAGACATATTATATACAGAGCAATATCGCCTAATTCTGATGCACCTAAAACCCTACAACAACTTATAAATTATTCTTTGGTCGGTTTCCCTGTCTTATTCGACGAGAAACCCAAATTTCTGAGGGGTGGGAATCTTGCTGTCTTCAGCGTAGTCTGACTAGTTCAGGCCCTCGTGGGTAGCACAGTTGGTAGGATCACCGTCCTCCTCACACTCGGTGGAAAGGATGCGAGTTCGAACACCGTCGATGATGGGAGGAATTTTTATGGGTCTTTTTCACAATATGGCTGAGTTAGTCGATCTCAGGCGAGGGTAGTGTGTTTTTTTTTCTCCAGAAAACTCGGGTTTTAGGTCGACCTCAGAACACACGCAGTTTACAGACAATGTATAGGAAGCAATATGGCTTTAGTTGCCGATGCTCCTAAAACCAGCAACAATTAGTTTAGCCAGGGAGTGAATCGCGGTTAGCAATATATCCGAACACATTGCTTATTCTCTGGTCGATTTACCTGTTTTATATATTAAAAATCCGAGTTTCCAAGGGAGAAAACATGCTGTTCACAGTTGAGACAGACTAACTCAGCCAAAGAATTAATTAAGGTTAGTATAGTGGCTGTTTTCCGCAACCCTCTTTCCTTCTCACAGTGTGGAAAAGTCCATAGATGTTTTCTGTCTATAACGGTATAGTATAAACGAGTTAGTCGGAAACTGGAATTTTTTGACCCACGAATGAGTCAAACTGAGTATAAAATACAGGCAGTTTTCAAACAAGATATATTGACGCTGTCTCTGAGTTTATTCTAAACAACCCAAATTACTAGAGAATTTGCTGGAGAATATAAATGTGAAGAGTCATTCTGAAATGTTTTCGTGGATTTTAGAATGTCTGTTATACTGGTTCTTTGTAGATCTTTACGAGCTAAAAAGGAATGGAATTCCGATTGATCTAGTTACTGTGAGCAGTTAATAAACTTATTTCGCCACAATTTGTACCGTATTGTACCGATGTTATCTACAATTTGAATGGTTCCGATCGTGTTTATAGACCTTGTATGAAATTTACGTTTTGTTATCAGCAAAGCTTTTAGTTTTTACGGAGAAATACACTCAGAAAAAGATTATGCCTAGGAGTACAGCTGTTATTTATTATGAAAAAGTCTTATTGTTATTCTGGTTTGTTGCATGAAAATTTCACCTCATAATCCTAAGTATTCCTCTGGCGTATTATGAAAAACAATCTGCAGAGCTTTTTTTACGTTCAAATATAATCTCTGGGGAAATAATGGGCACTGAAAGTAGGTTTTGTGGGGGTTAGGTTTTTGTTTTCCTTTTTCTCCGGATCTCCACCATACTGAGGTCACAATCCCACTCCGCAAAAGCGGGTGTTAGCAGAACATTAAAGACACACAGTCATTTACAAAAAATTTACAACCTTTAATGAACATTATATACAGCATTTAGATAAAAAAAAAACTACATATAATACATGCATACCAATTTCCATATATTTGGACCATACTACAATACACTACCTCTCTCTCATCAATTATTCTCAATTTACAAATTAATAACATCAGTTTTATCAGTTGTATTTTACTAAATATGAATCCTCGATCATTACTCAATCATTCTCTACCATTATCAATTTTTATCACTATCATCAGTAAAACTCATTTGAAATCTTATTACTTTGTTAGATCTCAGCTTTTAACCCATGAACTGTATTACAGCTGGTATCCTTTTACATCAGTAATATTTACTACAAATCACTCATTCTACCTTAGTTACTCTCTAGTTATCATCTTAGTCATCCCTCTTTACTCATGAGGTTTCTCTATTAAGAAAATTTCTTTCTCTTTACACCTCATCTGATATGTTGGCACCTGGCCTAAATTAATGATATAAGTTAACATATCCTTACAGTACTACCCCTATAAATATAATTTCTTTACTAATTCTCGTAAAATTTATACTATCACTTTCTTTTTATACTTTAAAAAAAAAGAAAAAGTTTAGTAAAGATAGAACGTTTATACTATTACTTTCTTTTTATTACTCCTGTGCCATACTTTCGTTATTTCATAATCATTTAACATTCATAACATATTATCCCAACCTTAGTAACTAACTTGCTTAATACAACAGGAATGTTCTCTTTTTAAAAGGACTATCACTCAATTCCTTACAGAGCTAGATCTTGAGTTCAGGATTCGATAAAAAAATAGGAACAGACTTACGTTCCGGAATGGCCGCTGGTTCCAATTTTCTTGCGTTCAGGCTTTCTTCCATTTATTAGGTACTCTGCTTTCATTAGTGGCGGACGGGCTTTCTTCCATTTCTTGGGTACACTGCCTTGCGATGCCGGACCAGGATTTCTTTCTCTTCTTGGTTCACATATCTATACAACTAGCCATTTCTCAACGGGCCGGACCCTAGACACAAGTGTAGCCTCTTTTTCTGTTCTTGGCTTACTTATCTGTACAACTGGCCATTATCACTGCCTTCCGAGGCCGGACTAGGCTTTCTTTCTCTCAGGTTTTTTATTTTTTATTTTTCTTCATCTTGCTACCACGAGATTTGAACAACCCACAACTCACGGCTTTCTCTCCAGACCACAGAGAAATCAGATACAGAATGGACACTATCTCAAATTACTTCCACCGAACTTTACTCTTTCTCTCAAGTTTGGAACGCCTCCCCCAAGGACTCCAACCAATCCTCATACTGTTTAATTTTTTTCGGTCCTTCCTATTTGCTAAAACAACTCACCACAGCTGTCTCCCTAGTGCACAAACTAACCCTTCTCTAGAAATTTCTTATTTTTTTCACAAGGCAGTATGGGCCTTTCATGTTTGCTGGTAACCTCCAAAACACTCATTTTCGTGTTCACACTTTCTCTGCTAAATATGGCCAACTTGCCAAATACCAGCCACCCTGACGCCGTTTCTTTTTGATGCGAACACTGGACGTCCACTAATCTCCTGTTTACTTCCTAACAGTGGCTTAGATCAAAAGAGGCACTTCGTAATCCCATTTTACGGTTCTATTGTTTTTGCCCACAGCAACCCTTTCATGCCTGTTCACAAATGGCATCCTCTATCTAGTCCTGCGCTATCTCCGTTTGTTCTCTTGTATTATTCGAAATTTCTTGTCTCCCTTTAGCCACTATTTTAATTTTCACGCCTGAAACTTTCCATTACTAATTCCAGTGTTCTTCCAACTTTAACCTTTTTTACATTCAACCTAAATAGTCTATCTTAATACTTAATACGTTCCGGAATGCTTTGCACGACTGGTACACTTGTGTTTATGATATATAACGTCATGAAACTAACCACTCAAGTGACGATAAATTAGCTTCGCTGACTCCTTCTTTGCACAAGGATTTCATAATAATGACCTGTTACACTGACTTCAATATATACGAGTAGCGATCCCAATGTATCCCAAATGGAGAAAGCTTATGTAGCGCATGCATGTCAACAGCTCTAGAAATCCAATTGTTGTTTTCACAGTTCTTCTGAATGCATTCTTTCTGAATGGTTTGGTTGTTTTAGAATTTGTGCTGAAGGAGTTAAGACCGTTAAGAATTCAATATATTTATTTTAGGGGTCTCTTTTTTTCATGATGAAAACTTTCTAGTTTTTAGGAGAAGGGAATCATGCAGTCCTCGTCTGAGAAGGATCAACTAGGGTAAGTCTTCAAAAATGCCATCGAAAGTGTCTTGAACTCGAATCGAGATCCCAATCCAAGCGTTGGTTGGCCCGTTGGTTGTAGGGTTTTAGGCGCATTAGCAACTTAAACCATATTGCGCGCATATAATGTCTGTAAATTGAGCATGTTCTGTGGTCAGTTTGCTGGACGAAAAACGGCAGGTTCCTGGAGAAAAAAAAAAACCCTTGCTACCCTCTCCTGAGACCGACTAACTCAGCCACATTGTGACAAAGACCAAAAAAATTCCTTGCGTAATTGATGAGATTCGAAGTCAAGTCCTTCTCCCATCAGGTTTGTGGGGGAAGGGAAGGACGGCGATTATACTACCTGTGCTACCCAAGAGGGTTTCACGGTTTGAGGGACAGCAATGATTATAACTAGTGTGGTTGGAAGCCGTGAGGATTAGGGAGGAGTATTTTTTCCCTTTGTTCTCATTTAATTCTGCAAAATACTAGGTTTATCAAAAAAAAAAAAATCCCCTTATCCTGAAAGGGCCTCTGAGGTCAGAATAATTCGTGTCTAGGAATAAAACTCATACGCCGACCATTAAATAAATTTTTTACTGTAAGTGTAGTTTATACAAATAATATCAAAAACCAATTATTTACAATAAACTGATGGTTGTATATTACGGAATGTTAAAAAAGCTAAAATAAAATAAAATCATTTACTATAAAATATGCTAAAATATAAAAGTTAAAAGCGCTAAAAAACCTGAAGCTTTCGAGAACGTGAGCCTTCTATATAAAGAGATGTTGTAAGAAGTGCTTGCCTTGCAACCCAAAGGTCGCGGGTTCGATTCCCGCCTCGGGCTTGGATCAAAGTACTGCAAAAACTTTGGGAAGTGCATTATGGCCACAGAAGCCTATGCGCCAACAACTACAAAAAAAAAAAAAAAACTGACGCTCTCGAAAGCTTCAGGTTTTTTAGTACTTTTATATTTTAGCATATTTTATAGTAAATGATTTTATTTTATTTTAGCTTTTTTAACATTCTGTAATATACAACCATCAGTTTATTGTAAATAATTTGTTTTTTGATATTATTTGTATAAACTACAGTTACAGTAAAAATGTTATTTAATGGTCGGCGTATGAGTTTATTTATTCCTAGACAAAAAATCCGGCCATCTTTCCAGTTTTGTTTCTTTATCCTGTTTTTAGTATTATCATTCCTCTCATGAAAGGAAGTTTTTACTTTCAAGCTGTCCGGCGTTGCCATTATGTGAAAAATTAATAAATGAAAAGGTGTTATTTTGGCTAATCTTTTGTATATATCGCCGCAATTTTCTTTCTTCGTTGGTAATATTTGTTTAGAAGTAACTCCAACTTTGTACATATTTTTACTATCATTTGCTTTTTTGATCATATCATCTTGACATACTTTTCTCTTCCTGTGATTGTAGTATTTATGAGATTCATATTCACAAAGGTGTGTGTGTGTTCTTAACAGTGAAATTGCTAACTTAAAGTTTCATTCATAAATTATTTTTCTGAAACTTTAATGCTTGGTTTTTATCAAGGTTTTCGAAGAAATTTAACGTTCTGCAATTCATCCGAACTCGTGTCATGCGCTGTTTACATACTGAATTATTATTTTACATTTCGAGCAACAAGTACACGCAAAGGAAGTTATCCCTAGCACAGTACCCAAATCTCTTCCCCAACAACACTTGTCGTGAAAAGACTCAAAGCTGTTATTGACGTGGCTATTTTCTTCACTAACCGCAGAAAAGTAGAACGCAGGAGGAGTATTTGACTATCGTATTTCCACACTAATCTGAAAGTTTGCAGACTTTCTTTCTGTTAGGTTCCGGAATAGGGATGAAACGAACTGCTAACGTTTTCTTTCGTTTTTTATTTTATTTTTCTTCCACTCCGCTCTCTCTCACTCTATCTCTAGAACTTAATTGAGCCTTAGTGTCACTATTGGACCCAGGTGTCCCGCCACACGTGCTGAAATAAACATGGTAATTAGTCCCGCCTACCCAATTACCTCTGGTACATTGGCGACTGTTTGACATGTCCGTATGCTGGTGGAAAAATCTTGGGAAGTTGCTAAAGATAGAGAGGTGGAAGTTAATGGCTTTCACATCGTGTAGCTTTGTCGCTCCGCCCGACTTGCTGACCTTGTTTCCGTCCCTCAACTCTAATAGCGTGTATCCTTTTCCTCCTAGTCACTTTACCATGACATGTAACTGGGAACAATTTTTAAACGTCTCAGCAGATGAAATTGTTCCTCTCTTGATATTTAAAAAGGAAATGCAAATTGTAGCTTTAGATGTATCGATTATCATTCGGATTCATACAGTTACATAAGTCTTATTACAAGAACTCGTGTCCTTGATCTTCTTTAGCAGTTATTGATGCAACCTTACTCATACTTCTGATTTGAAATTATTTTAAACTCTGAGTTTTTGATGATAAAAGAAATGATGATGATTTCAAGAAATTCTATTGTGGTTTAATTATGCCAGTTAAGTCCATTTCATGATACCAACAGCGGTCCCAAGACATTTTTTCTCTCATCCCTTTCTAAAAATGAATGATTCGGTCTTCCCGTCCTCTTTCTCACAGTTTGGGAACTAATTACGATAAAAATTCTTACTATCTACGAAATTGCAGTTGATATTTAACAACATTAACCATGCAATAGTACTTAAATTGAATTGTAGTATTAAACTGCTCTTTCCACCTTTTGTGTTATTTTAAATTAATGCATGGATAATGGACAATTTTGTTGGTCACAAGATTCTAATCTTCTTTCTGCTGTCAATTTCTTCCTTTTGGTACAGTTTCTTCAGGTTTACATATATGATTTTGCATTTAATTTTTACCATTCTTTTTTGAGTTTGCATTCATACCATGGATTTCTCTTTTATTCACATCAGTCCGCTGAGCTATTTTCCACTGTCAGAGCTCTTTTGAGATCCAAAAGAGATAGCGTACATTGGGTATGGTGTTGTTAATTACTTAGCATTTAAGTGTGAGATTCTTAATGAATAAGAGTAACAAACCGTTCAGCAGTCAATGGGAAACACGGCTAAACACGAGTCTGGACACCAATGCTAAATTTGTGCAGTGTTTACTATCCGCCTTGTGTTGTTATTCGTGTAATGCCAACACTCGCCCTCTTGCTTTTATCTTCGCAGCTATTGATTTAGAATTAAAACTCTACGGACCAAGTCCTGTCCTCCGAAGACATCAGAGGTAACACGAAACAGACCACTAACGCTCATATCATAAGCACAGAAATCGTTCTTGATTTTTGTTGCTGACCTCGTGAGGGCAGATGTCAAGCAGTTTGCTGCAGGGATTGCTATCAAATCTAATTAGGAGGATTGCAGCATGTAGATACATGCCGAGGGTTGTAAAAATCTGTACAGCGAACATGTTACAGAGTTTGTCTCCGTTAGACATGAAAAAGTAAGAGCTTAAGAGGCTCTCTTCCTTATGTGATGAAGAGTAATCATTCCGACACCGACTAGACACTAAGGAAAGGAATGATTAATTGCGCATGCCCCAAACATGTCACAAAGTCAGCGGCACAAGGCTAAGCCAGTTGTTTGTCATCACTATGCCACCAACTGCCACACAATTTACATGTTGGATAATCACCAACATCTTTCGCGGTAATTAAGATAGGTATTCACTCTTACCCGTCCATGTTAGTGAAGGAAGGTATTCTCTCTACCCGAATGGCTGCGCTAATTTATTTCTTCGCTGAAAAACAAATTTCATTAACAATAAAACCAGCAGACAAAGAATCCGTCACTGATGAAACGAATGGAACAGGAAGCAGCTTTTTTTTTTTTCTTTCTACAAATTACAACGCACTCAAGGTGCTAATCTCTATAAAAAGTGTCTTCTGACGCCTGATACCAATCTAGAACATACTCAGCCACTGTAACTAATGATTAATCTGGCTGATAACGTTCGGACTGTGTTAGATAATTGCGCTGAAAGTGTGCACTGCAGTTCGTTAAAGGCGGCTCGGGGGTTATGATATAATCACTTTAATTAACGCGTATAATTAATCTATTCTTTGTTGCGAACGGTTGAATGCATTCGAGACACGCTGGGTCAGTATGTTGCCTTAGAAAAAAAAAGGAGTTAGAGTGAGAAGTTTATCTTTTATTTGATTATCAGTATTGAGATTTTAGATTTTAAGGAAAACAACCTTCATCCTGCTTCTACACTGAGATTGGCAAGGACTGAAGATGCTCAAGAGTTTATGTAGTTTTGATCTTCTGAAATAAATCCGGAAGTGATCGTATCCCAATATTATACCATGAGGATAATGAGACCATTTTTAGAACGAAAGATTTACGTGGATAGATTTTTTACAAATTGGTAAAATGATATTAAGTCAGTCTGCATGACAATAAGTTATAAGTACATAGAAGCTTAGAACTCATTTTAGTAAAGCTGCTTTGGTTAATCTGCCAAACATGAGATGAAATTACATGAAATATGAAACGCTAAACATAAAATTGTGGTGGCTCTTACAATACTGCCTTGTTTATTGGATTGGCCAGCTTGCCGTTCTTATCTTACTAATGAAAGGCAGATTTAATCTCTGTCCTCCCCCATAACCTGAAACATCCTAAATAAAGATTTTCTTAAAATAGATTAGAGATTAGATAAAATCCTGAAAATTGTATCCACCTTCAGACATATTACGGTGAAATAGTTTTGAGCCAGATATATGCAGGGAATTTTGACATAAGCAATCTCTGCAGATTTACAGTGTGTAAAATAACTTAAGTAAACTTTATAATAGGTTATAAAGTGAGTATTATTATATTATGAAGGAATTAACTCTGCTGTTCTTGTTATCACTGCAATAAAAACGTCCTATGTGGTCGTGAAAATAAAGTTATGCAGCTATTTCATGTTCTACTGAAATGAATGATAAATTTAACAATTTATCTTGTGCCACGGGAGGCAGTATATAATTTTTAATTATCTTTAACTTCAAAGAATCGTTCTCCTAGACGCAGCTTTAATAAGCTTCGTTAAAATGACTAGGTTCCATGATGACGTTCACCGGCAGCAAATTGTTTTCCTCGAGTAAATTGCGTTTATTAATAGATGCCATATATAAAATTTTAATATATGTTTGATGCTTTGAGTTATTCAGATAATTTCATGTCATGTATTTTCAATGTGAAACCTCTGATTACATGATGGGATGGGTAAGTTGTAGACACTACAGATTTAAACAACATATTGTTATAGCTCCCTCACGATAGATGATGAAATAATGGAGCAGGCGTATAAACTGCGTTAGCGTTAACCATACATATATATACTACCCTGCCAAAAGTATTCATAAACTATCACGTTTAGAAAAAGTTCCATTTAGCAGGCAGAAGTTTGTCCAATCCTCCTCAGCGCAGTCGCTTGTTTAGCTATAAAAGAGGTGTACTGGCTGCATTTTTATCCCGCCTTCTAGTTCAGTCATATTTAAATCTGGGTTGTGGTCCGACCAGACGAATTATTGTGTTTCATTTTCCTTAAGTCAGGTTTATACACTTTTTTTTGTCACAGAACATTACAGTGCTGAAATATAGCGGACCCATTTCCACAGAACTGTCAGAATCTGAACGCTAAGAAATAGTTTACGTCCTTATTTATCTTTCTTTTAAAACATATTCAGAATCTTTCTTTAGACCCTTTACTTCTCTTCTAACACATCATACACTCACAACTCTCTCTAAATGTTCCCCTATACACATTATTTCTATCACTTTCCCACTAATACATTTCTTAACCTAGTACCTATCCTATTCTCCGTCTCTTTAATCTTTTTTATCAGGACTCTTTCTCTCTATTACTCATTCCTTCGTTTCCCTTGCATTATATACTAATCCTTTTTAACATAGTATATCTACCTCAGAGATAATTTATCTTTCAAACTTTACTTTCTAGTACGCCCCCTTTTCATTAATTATCCTTCTATTTTATTAACGGTCCTTCATGTTAATTTAGATTGTACTTAATATATCGCTCACCTACTTCTATATTCTTCTCTTCTTCTCCAGGGAGCTTTCAGAGTTTCATCGTAGGCTCTTCAGGCTGTCGTCTAGGGCTTTCCTTTTTGATTTCCTTCATTTGCTTTCTCCTGACTCTGCTTCAGATATTTTTCCGGAACTCTTGGCTACTTAGGTCAGGCATCCTTGATCTCCTGGACTTCCTGCTTTGATACAACTCCTCCTTTACCACGCATCCCTCAGATATATTTTTCCCAAAGAGGTCGTTACCTTTCCTGGTTCACTTAGTCATCATTCATAACTCTTTGTTTATCGTACTTAGTCTTCCCTTTTCTTTGCTACTCTTAACTATTTTTCCCCTTACTGTCTTGGGCCCTTTTGCACTCCCTATATTTCTGCACTTTCCGACTTACTTTTATTCACTCTATCTCCACGATCACATTTTCAGCCACATTCAGTTCCACATTGAAGATCCCCAACTTTTTATCCATCGTTCGAACTCCTCCCACAGAACTCTCTACCAATCCAAAGAATTCACCTAACCAGCTCCTCTTTCCTATTTGTTAAAAAAATTACCATAACCCTTTTACCCCGTGTGCAAACAAGTTATTCCAGCGGGTTTACCATAGGTTTATCAATTCTAGCCACACACGTTTATGTTCCTGTTTGATATCGGTATGGGTACGGGTTTGAATAGCGAGGAATTCAGCTTCCTTATTCTTCTTAATAGCATGAGAGAGTCCGATAAAAGCGACGTGGAGGTCCAAGGGGAGGCAGCCTGTTAGTAGCTGTAGGGCAGCAGTTGATGTCGTTCTACATGCGCGGGTAATTTGTAGTAGCATAAGTCGTTGAATTTGACGTTGTGTATGCACTATAGTCATTTGGTGGTACCATACTGCAGCTCCATATCTGACAATTGGTATGAATACTGCTGAATATAGAAGGCGTTGAGTCGGTCCTTTAGACCCCAGTCCTTGCGCGTAAAGCGTGCTAACATAGTGATGTAATTTTTTTTATCTTTTCTTTGATAGCTTGCATATGGGGGATGAAAGTTTTCCTGTCGTCCAAAATTACTTCTAGGTACTATTGGTAGTTTTTCAGTGGGCGTTTATCAGTGGAGACCGAAAGTTTATATTCCGTGGCCCATATGGACAGAGCAGAGAGAACAACTGCAGCCTGGGCTTCTATGGTGGCGCGGGTGGGCCCTCGACGATGATAACCATGCCGTCGGCATAAGATAGCTCAGTAGTGTGTGTGTGGTCCCTCAGGAGCCAGTCGTCGAGTATCATATTCCATACAGCTGGCCCCAGGATGGAGCCCTGGGGACAGCCTCGGGTTAGATGTCGGGTGATGCAGTGATATTTTGTTTTGATGCTGACCTTGCGGTTAGAGAATGTTTTTGCGGCAGTGGTAGAATTTCCAGGTACAGTTAGAGATTCTGGCCCTCTGAAGAACGCTCGGCCACCACACTGTGTCAAAAGCTCCTTTGAAGTCGATGAAGTTTGCCAATACATAAGTTGCATCCGACTGTTCTGCCACTTTGAGTGTTTTAGATAGAGAATCAATTGTAGAGCACCCTTGTTTCAACTCATACTACCACTTTTTGCCACTTGTCGGCAAAAACCGTCTCCAAAGATAGCTATTTTCGTGTTTTCATATTTGCGAAATGAGTCAACTTACCAAAAGGTCCGCCACAATGACTCTGTCTTTTCCGATACAAACGCCAGCCCGGTGGGACTTATATCCAGATACCGCATACATCAAACATTTCTTAATCACCCACATTTCACTTTCACATTGTTCTGCTTCTAGTAAACCTTTCTCACCCGTTCGAAAATGATCATTTCTTCCCTAGTACGGGCCACTGTCTTTGTTTACTCTCAGTTCACCCCTTTTCCATACATCTGTATTTATAGTACTTGTTACTTCTCTTTCATTTGACTGCTATTCAATTTACACATCTATAATTTTTTATTTCTAAATCCAGTATTTCCAAACGTTAACATTTAACATATTCAAACTAAATATTCAACCTTAATATTTACCATTATATTTGTAAGATCTATGTCTTACAACCTGTCACTGCTGTTCCATGGTCCAAGAACAATGGGATGGGCACCCATGTAGAAGTCTGACTATCTATGTCTTACAACCTGTCACTGCTGTTCCATGGTCCAAGAACAATGGGATGGGCACCCATGTAGAAGTCTGACTTTCGTTGGTGTGATGTGAGACATTTGGTGCTCCAACGTAAAGTTTTATCATTAGTAGAGGCATATGATGCAAGTAAGCAAGCTTATGCAGCATCAGCCAGAAAAAAAAAACAAAAAAACACTTCCATTTCACCCCTCCGTTCTTTCGAAATACTTGTCCAGCTGGGCCTTAAATTTATTAAGGCTATCAACTTCCACAACAAGGGATGGAAGTATGTTCCACCAACCAACTACCCGCTGGCTAAAGGAAAATTTCTGCACATCTATCCCACATCTGTCTTTCCTTTCCTCAATTTGAATTTATGCCCTCTCGGGTATTTCTTCTGAGCAAAATGAAGAATCCCATCGGCAGCTGAGCATGCTCAAACCATTCAAACCTTTATACACCTCTATCAGATCACCGAGCCGGTGCCTAGCCTCCAGACACTGTAATTTGCAAAACTTAAGCCTTTCTTCGTAAGTGCAACCCTTTGTACCATTCACTAATCTTGTTTCCCTTCTCTGTACTCGTTCCAACAGCTCTATATCCTTCTTGAAATGAGGCCTCCAAACCTGTATACAGTATTCAAGGTGTAGCCTGACCATTGCCTTATACAAGGAAATAATCACCTCCTTATCCCTGCTAGAAACATTCCTGTATATATCATTGACAAGACACCATGAGCTACTGTTGCAGCCCGTCTGCACTGCTCAGAGAACTTCACATTTGCCTTCACAATTATCCCCAGGTCCTCTTCATTCTCGACCACTGTCAGTGTAGTACCACAGTGTTGATACGTTGCTCTGGGGTTACTGTTTCCCATATCAATACTGTTCCCATATCCTTTACATTTGTCAATGTTAAATTTCATTTGCCACCTCTCAGCCCATCTGCTCAACCTTTCCAGATCCTGTTGCAGAAGCATAGCGTCAGTAGTGTCTTTAACAACCCTGCCAAATTTCGTATAGTCTGCAAACTTGGACATTAAGCTTGATATATCATCAATATCATTTATAAATACAGAAAACAATAATGGACCAAACACTGAACCCTGAGGGACTCCACTAATAACATTAGTCCACGAAGAGCAGTGTCCATTGATTACCACTCTGTCTTCTCCCTCTCAACCACCCCTTTATCCATAGCAGCAATTTGCCTCCAATGCCACACTGTTCCAATTTGTGCAGCAGTCTTCCATGTGCAACAGTATCAAAAGCCTTTCTAAGATCCAAGTATATAATATCAAAGTTATTCCCTGCATCCAGTTCTTTTGTGACTGCATCATAGTATCCAATCTAATTGGTCAGGTAAGACTTTCCCTTAACAAAACCATGCTCTGTCCAAGCTACAACTGAATTTTGTCTAGATGATCCTACAGTGCTCCTTTAACCAGTGCCTCCATTAATTTTCCTGGAACAGAAGTTAAAATAACAGGTCTGTAATTACTTGTGTCTCCCTTTGATCCTCCTTTGTGGATTGGGATCACATTTGCACCTCTCCAGTCATGGGTACCTCCCCTGAGTTCAGGGAAGCTCTCATAATTATGGCTAAGGGTTTGCTTACTTCCTTTGCCGCCTCCTTTAACGTAACTCGATATATTCCACCACCTCAGGTGCCTTTCTTATGTTTATCTTCAACAATTTCTCCTCCACTTTACTCTCGGTTATTAGAAGATTCTGTAGCTTACTGCCAGAGTTGAATACACCTCTGACATTCCGCTTCCTGAATAATTCCTCATGTGTGAATGCAAAATACTCGTTTAGTTTGTTAGCCACCCGAGCAGGATCTTCAACTGTTGAACCATCAATATCCAGTGGACCAATCTGATTCATCACTTTCCTTCTAGAGTTTACATAGGTAAAGAACTCTTTTCTGTTTTTATTTGCATCCTTTGCCAAGGATTTCTCATAATCTGCCTTTGCCTGCCTAATCTCCTTTGTGACTTGGTTACAGACCAACTTATATCTATCATAGGCTTCCATTTCACCCATTAATTTGTTTGTATCCCATGCATTTTTCTTCTCTGCCATATGTCTCATTAGTTCATCTGACAACCATTTAGGCCTGAACCTTGAACAGTATTTCTTAGTTGGTATGTAAAGCCTAGTAGCTTTCAAGATAAGTTCTTTGAATGCTTCACATTTTGAATTTGCTGTTGGTAACATTATCATCAGTTGGTCCAATCCTTTACCCCTGATGGTAGTTACCTCTATGAGTAAATCCCACTTCAGCACACTGTGATCACTGCCACCTAGTGGCTCCTTTAACTGCAGATTCTTAATACATGAAGAATCAATACTGATAATCAGATCAAGACTATTACTCCCTCTAGTTGCTTACCGAATATGCTGATGTAGAAAACAATCATCCAATAAATCTCCAAAAGCCTTGCTAGTGTGTGAGTGACCAACCCACACATTCCAGTCAATATCTGGGAAATTGAAATCTCCCATTATTAGACTCTCTGATTTACTGTTCCACTCTATTTCCCTGTACAGTTTCTTATTATACTCATCAGAGTCATTAGTCCTATAGCACACTCCTACTCTCAATTTTGTTCTCCCAATGCTTGTCACACCAAACTGACTCGACACTGCAATGTCCAGCCATGTCGACTGGCTTCACTTCCTTGGATTTTATGTGTTTCTTAACTAATAGCATAACCCCTCCTCCCTTCCTATCCTGTCTATCCTTTCTATACACATTGTACTCCCCAAATTCCAGTTCTGCGTTCCTTATATCTGTGTGACACCAAGTCTCTGATATCCCAACAATATCTACCTTTTGATGTTTTGAGCAATACCTCAAATTCATCAAATTTATTTACTAAACTCCTAACATTGGTGTACACGCAAGTATACATGCACCTGTTCTTTTTCTTAGCTACCCTAATACGACCCATCTGTTTACTTGTACCGCAATGACTCCCAGCAGCCTCTGACATATCCTGCATCTTGTTTTCCAGTATGCTGCTCATTCCAATAGAAGCAGTGCAAGAATCTCTTTCACCTCTGCCAGTGGCTACTGTTAATCCATTAGTCTTTGTCTCCTCCCCAAGCTAGCAGTTTTCCGACCCACCTAACACTGCCTCGATAGCATCAGCAAATATTCTTGCACCCTTTCTATTTAACTGTATTCCAACCCTGTAGAAGTAGTCTCTCCTATTAACAAGTACAGTCCAGGCTGAAAAAAATTCTAACCCTTGAGCCTTGCACAATCTTTCCAGGGCCGAATGTATCGACAAGGCTCTCATCATGTACTCCCTCCTATCGTGTTGTCTGGGCAGAATTGCAGACACTTTCAAATTCAACCCTAATTCACAGCTTTTTTCCAACAGTGATCTCTACTTGTTTAGTAATTCTGCCGGTCTCCTACTCTTAATATCATTAGTGCCAACGTGTACAACTATATCACCTTTTGTGCCCTTAAAAGATGATATCTGCTCTACAACGTCATCAACCTTTGCCCCTGGCAACATACCCTGGTCCTGTTCCACCTATCCTTTTTACAAAGCATGTTTTCCGTTTCCCTGACAACAGAGTCACCAACAACTACTAGTTCCTGTGGGACCAGCACATTCTGCCTTGGGGATTGTCGTTGTGTTGCGTGATGACCAAGTGCAAGCTCGGTCGTTGATGTGGGCAGCTGATAGCTTGATGGGCCCCTCAATTTAAATCCTTGGAGGACATCCACCCTGTCCTTCAAGCTCTCATATAGGCCCATGACAACGCTGAGATGTCGCCTGATTTCGTTACACTTCTTGCATCGCGCACACACAAAGACATCCCCCATGGCAATATCATGTCCCGTACCCGATTGCTACACAAACATCATGCAAGCAGTGCATTTTAAAAGGCTGTGATTCAGAGGGCAACTGCCCCCCTCAGTTCTCCTCTGAGCCAGAGCACTCCCATTAACTTGAGCGTTTTGCTTTGCTGCTCTGGTCTGAGTAATGATTTCGATTTAATTTCAATAAAATTTCAATTTCAGTACAAAATTATAGCCCTAAACTTGTATCCCAACACAGTTACAACACTGTATACAGCGTGTCTCAAAGATATTGGTACAAACGTTTAGGGGAGGTAGGTAACATCTAAAGGAATGTGAATCGCATAGGAACCCATAACCGGAAACGTCACGGGAAAGTAGTAGCAGAGGATGACACAAGACCGTAATTAGTGGTAAACATTTATTTGACATAATGTTAACAATGGAGTACGAGATGGATGCATTTAATGATGTTAAAACAGATGCTCGAAGGTTCCACCATGAGACGCGATGCATGCGTGACACCGACGCAGCATGGATTGGCGGACACGGTCGAACACACCTGGAGTTTCATGGACAGTAGCAGCAGTGCAGATGAGTCTCGCCACGAGATCCATTTCCGTCTCCACAAGCGATTCATACACGATAAATAAATCAAGGCTCGATAAATCAAGTGAGCGTGGGGGCCAGGCAACGGGTCCACCACGGCCAATCCATCGATGCCCAAAACGCCTGTTTAAATGGTCACGAACACGCCTTCCATAATGGGCAGGCGCCCCGTCATGTTGAAACCAAATGTTGCGTCTCACATTTGCTGAACATCGTCAAGTAACCCTGGTAGAACTTGTTCAAGAAAGATCCGATATTTAGCGGAGTTCATGAGGGATGGTAACAGGTATGGGCCGACTAAGCAGTCACCGACCATACCTGCCCACACATTTATTGCGAAGCGATGTTGTGCCGCCTGGGGGCGCATACCGTGTGGGTTGTGGTGATTCCACACATGAGCATTGTGCTGATTGAATAAGCCTTCCCGAGTGAAATAAGCCTCATCCGTGACCAAAACATAGGCTGAAAATTCAAGTCTTGAACACTTTCTTGTAGAAACCACTGCGCAAAAGCCACACGTGCAGGTTGATCTTGGGGAGCAGTAACTGAACCCTTTGGAGATGAAAGGGGTGTAAGGAATCGTCGTGCCAGACACGCTGTACACTGCAACGAGACACTCCTAAGGCAGAGGCAACGGCACGTGTGCTGGTAGTAGAATTATTCTTGACGGCATTCAACGCACTTTCTTCCATGATGGGAATTCGCGTTGAACGTGGTCTGCCCGCACTACTCCTGTTACGTCTAAATAACCCATAATCGCACAAATTTTGATGCACACGCGCAAACAAACGGTGGTCCGGTACATGTCTGTCTGTCTGAGAAGCGTTCTGTATAAATTCGTTGAGCGGCTCGTCCATTGCCCTCTGCTAATCCCTACACTAGGTGCATGTCTGCCAGCTCACAGTTCGTATATCGATGCGTGCTCTTCGTGCGGCGAATACTGCTTGAATGAGTAAACCAGAAATTTTCCCTCTCGCGAACTGATGAACAGCGCCGTCTACCGACTTACGGTGACGTTTCCGGTTATGGGTTCCCATGCGATTCACGTTCCTTTAGATGTTACGTACGGCCCCTAAACGTTTGTATCAATATTTTTGAGGCACCCTGTATATATTTTTCAGTATCGAGTATTATCTACGAGTTCAGTTTATATAACTTCCGTATCCAGTTATGTATTAATTAATTATGTTACGTTTGTAATCTAAGTCGTTATATGTATTTAGTTAAAAGTACAATTTAATTGACAGTGAAGTTTAACAAGATTAATAGATTTTACTGATTTATTGACAATATTATATACTATACTATACTAAGCTTAAGCTATCTAGTTCGGGATATAATTTGTATCGTGTAACAATGGCGCAAGTTACGAACAGTAAATCTACGGACACTTAAGTATTAATTAACTTCCAAAACTCGCTGTCTCAATTCAGAATAAACTAACGATCTTGACTAAGTCTATAAGCTACTTATAGAAAATAATTTGATGTAACAATTGGTCAATAAAGCGGCTAAATATGGCTAAAAAACGTCTCGTGCAGCGGAGCTGCAACTTGTAACACGTGGATTTGATACCCTTACCGATACTAAGTAATACCTATAAAATCTCTATCGAAGTTAAACTTTAATCTAAGTATCGTAACTAGGAATAGAAAGCTACTCAAAAAAATAAGTTAATATGCCAATTTAAGCTAATAAAAAAGAAAAAACTTCTCTGTTCCAGGAGCAGTAAAAAAACTTCGCCTGCACAAGGCTACCCTCGTTCTCGTTTTCCAAGAATATCGCTTGGTTCGGTTAATTGAAAATTCTAATCTTCTTTATGACTTCTTTAGTGCTTTTCTTTCACTTATTCAGCTTTGCAGAGATCTGGCTACAGTGGGTTGGTGTTGTTGTTTTTGTTATTTGGTTTTTTAACAGCATTAGCAACTAAGGCCATATTGCTCCGGCTACAGTGGGAGGAATGTCCGGGTACTTTAGTAGGGTAAATAAATAAATAAATAATCTTTGTTGCACGTAGTCTTGTACAAAATACCACTTACGGATATGTCATTTAGTGAATTGTGTAAAGTAATTTGATAGTAGAATTACACTCAACTCCAGTAGCTGAATTAAGACTTAGGTTCTGAAAAACAACATTCATTGATTGAATTATGCATTTCATTCTGCTTTTACAATAACAACAACACCTTCTGACAGAAAAATCAGATAAGTCGAATTTGTGGAATAGCCGAATCTCAAAATTCTTGTAAATCTGCATCAATTGCATGCTAAGTTTAGTTGCGTTGTCTGTGGGCTTGAGTCAACTCTGAATAGCTAGTTCAATGAATTAACTGCTTAATTCTTGTTAAATTCTCTGAGAACTCTTCAACTTCAGAAACATTTAATTTCACGATTATTTATTCAAAATTAATTGAATAAATTTATGATTATCATGAATTTATTCAAGATGTTCATACAAGGGTCATACTCATACAAGAGGTGGCTACGTTGTTAGAGCTGAAAGTGTCTCACACCCTACGTAAATATGAGGTCAAGTTTTACTAGAATTGATTTTTATATGTAAAATTACTGTTTATTTTATGCACAGCTTTTAAACATTTCACCTAAAGTCCACTCCAAAAACTGTTAAATGAAAAAAAAAGGTCATTAAATCATAATTAATGACTTCTGATGTGTTCTGGAATTTATTATCTTTCTCATAAAGAAATTAATGAATTTTACTGCATTTATGATGGAAGACGTTAACTGAAATGCTTGTAACAGTGAATGATATTCATTATGGAAGATGTGTTAAACTAAAGTGTATTCAAAGAAGAGAAATAATGTAATGACTGATTATTAATAAGCTAGATATGAAAGAAATAATGAGTTATAAAATTATGGAGATTAAAGAAGAGTTTAATGCACTGCGGACACCACCAAGAAAGAGTAAATGTGTTAAAAAACAACAGGGAACAAAAAACAAGGTGAAAGGTTTAAAGTTGAATACATGTTAAAAACGAATTAATACCGCATTCATTTCTTAAGGGACTCAAACACATCTTTGGTTGGAATTATAAGATATTCCTAATTTATCGTACCCATGGGGTAGAACAACATTGCACACTGTATAAGCTAAATAAAGGATTAGTTTCCAAGATGTTTAATTTCAATAAAAATTAGGCTACTGCCTTACCTGCTCAATAAGTACCCAGCCAGATTCCTGCATATTTCAATTTTAGAGCGAATGGGTTGATCATTAACATCAGGGAATGGGATGCTCTGTGTATTAAACATCAGAGCAACTGAAGCTTTGAGGTGTCAGTAGTTTCGTCTGTCGAGGAATGCACGTTATTACGTGCATTTCTCGATAAGCTTGCCTGTTTACTGGAGGAAAACCCGAATTTTCTGGATATAAAGCCATGCTTCGGCCTAGGGAATGGTTGAACATATGGTATCTTAAATGTGTGTACTGAGTCTTAGGAATTTTTCTTGCAAGTATGTGAATGCAGGCCCGTTCACTTTGAAAGCATTCACGAAATTTTTCATGAGCCACAGTTTGATGTGGAGTGGTGGAAGAAAAACTTTATTTGGATCTATCAGAGGTTGAAATGTTACGTTCTTCACTCCAGGTTTTAATGATTTTCGTTGAAGCTAACTCCTCTTCTCGTAGTACATATCCTTCGCACGACTATCCCACTCGCAGAGAAAACAACAATACTTACTGTAATCTTTTGTAGTCCTAATAAAATGGTGATTACCTTTAAATCATCATATATCTGCCACCCATACTTCTGACAGAGTACACCTAACAGGATGTTCTCCATTTCTGCATATGTTTCTTTTTTGTGGACGGCATGCGATATTGAAGGTAGCTTTTTTCCATTGTGTAATACCATAACCTTAGAAACGTCTATAAATAGTCGCCATTCTTCGGGAATGTGCCTCATGTTCATTGCTGCCATTTGAACATCAAAGTCCCTACAAACAGCGAATTAACCTTCTGTTTGATAGAATTTATCATGGTCTTTATTTCGAGTTCGAAATGTTATCACTTTCAGAGAATAATCTAGAAGATTCCATTGTTGTAGCCTCGAGGCCAAATGCTCTGCCATATTCTTCGGCAGTTCGAGATCCCTGATGAGGTCATTAAGCTCACTTTCTGTGATCTTATATGGTTCATAAGGATAAAGATTTGGACAAAATGGCAGAACCCTTGACGTAGACTGCTGCTGTACTTCTTCGTGTATATCAAGTTGATGTTCATTAGTATCTTCATCAGAGTTTACAGAAAAACGGTCGGGTAGTTCAGGAATTGGTAGTACTTTACTATGAGGTACGGGACGAATTGCAGATGGTATATTTGGGTACATCACTCTCCACTTTTTCTTCATTATCATCCTTTTTCTAATAGGAGGCACCATACAGAAGTAACAGTCTATGAAGTTGTTGGCTTCCTCCATATGTTTCTTATTACTTATCACGTGATTCATGGGCACTGGGAAAGGCATAAAACGTCCCTTTCGATTTACCTACGCATTGGACAGTGTCTCTTCATCAGTTTCTGCTGTAATCTACTTGCCAGGTTGTTGTGCTGTAGCTGAGGGGATGACCATTGCAGAGAACAGTTGATTTGTAATGCGAATGTGAAATTTGTATTGTAAATAATTGTCCACTGTACTGTACTATTTCTAGGTGTATGGCGGATTTGCAAGATTTTTTTTTGGTTAGGGGCAGCTTTATTCAATAAATGAAAACAAATCACCTGCGCATTGAGTTTCGATGAACAGGTATTACAGCATATGTGTGGAGCCCAGTTATTGTCCTGATCGCCTACTTTACACCCAAAGTACAAGAAATAGGCCTTTTTTATGACTCTAGTTAAGGGACACGTTTTTGAAGCTAACGTCACTTCTCGACATACGTAACAGAAGTCATCCGGACTGTTCACGAAAGTACGGTGCATATTAATCTTACACGACACAAATACTGCACAAAAAGTAGGAGTCTCACAGAGAACAACCGTTAACTGAGAACAAATCACCCAGTACTAGCCGAATTCGAGGATTACTACAACAGAGTTGGAGTTGATGACGCATTTGAGGTGGCAACAACTTATCACATGATTCAAAGCGAGGCGACTTCCGATCATGTGATAATCCATTCACAAATATTTGTGCAATTTAAACAAAACATTCGTAATGAAGCTTGAAAGAATATCACCATAAACATTTTACAGAGCAGTGGATAATGTAAGAATACGAGGATGTTGTTCTTAATGGTGGTGGCCGTTTAAGGGACTTCATTTGCAAACATTTTAAGAGTGTAACATAAATGCTTTGTGATTATTAAATACAGATAACAATACACTTAATTTGCATAGTAGTCATTTCATTTTTTAAAATGGATTTTTGCACGATCCTCTATATTGGCAGTGCATACGATGCTCCTGGATGAATAATCCTGGTAAAACAATGATCATTTAAGACTTTACAAGCCCAGTGTTTATTCGGCAATATTGATTAACTGCAGCTAGGATCACGATGGATATAGTGTGTTTGTTAGGTGGTTCTTGTGGTTTCCTACAAATCCGCTTTAAGTACTCTGTGATGGTGCACAACTTTGCAAAACCAGTCGGTGGGTGTAGTGTGGGTTATGTAAGTAGTGTGTGTGTTGTTCGACTGGTCACACGATCACCAGTGAGATACCTCCTAGCATTCATCCAGGTCACTAGAGCCGAACCAGGGACAGTAGAGGTCTGCCCACTGCCTGCGCTCTTGGAATAGCGAGAGGTGAAGAGGGCCAGTTGAAAGGAGCGTTTTAGAGAAAAGATAAAGGCACGTCAGGTACAGAGAGGCAACAGAGTGAAAGGCGAAAACAGAGAAGGAGAAAATGCGTAGTGCAAGATGGGAATGTCTCTATAAAAGGGAGTGGATGGGGAAGGAAAAAGAAAGTACAGGAGCGTGATTGAAAGTTTTGCCTGCTGTAGAGAGGACCGGGGTCTTAAGGGCATATCTCTTAAGATCCCAGTCTTTGCGAATGAAGCGAGCAAGCCTACTGATGTAGTTTTTGGCCATTCTATTTCATGGCTTCAGATGTGGCATGAAAGTTTTGCGATCATCTAGGACAGCACCTAAATATTTAAATGGATGTTGATTCTTGAATGCTTTATAAAGAATAGTTGGTAGTCTGTTGATGTCAAACTTCCTTTGAGAAGTAGGGTCTTACTTTTATCTGTAGAGATTTATAGTTTATTCTCTTCAGCCCAAACCGACAGGGCATTCAGGACAGTGTTGGCTCTGGTTTCGATAGAATCACGAGTAGGCTCCCATCACAACAATAACCAAATCATCTGTATATGAGAGCTGCTACTAGTATGGAGGAAGTCCCGCATGAGCGAGTCATCCAGAATCATATCCCAAACAGCTGGCCTCAGAACAGAGCTCTGGGAGCAGCCTCTGGTAAGTTGGCGGGTGATACTATGAAATTTTGTTTTGATGGTATTTTTTTTTGCTGGAGAAGTAATTTCAAGGACATTTGAAGTAGTAGTAGTAGTGGCATGTGATGCAAGAAAGCAAATGTATGAGCTTATGCAGCATCAGCCAAAAAAAAAAAAAAAAAAAAAAAAAATCACACCATTCCCTCCAAATGCCTGTCCAGTTCCTCCTTAAATTTATTCAACCTATCAACTTCCACAACGACAGATGGAAGTTTGTTCCAGCAATTAACCACCCGCTGGCTAAAGGAAAATTTCCGCACATCTATTCTATATCTGTCTTTTCTTAATTTGAATTTATGCCCCCTTAGATTCGTAATCTGAACAAGTGGAAGGATCCCATCAGAATTCAGCGTGCTCAACCCATTCAAGGCCTTATATACCTCAATCAGATCACCGCGCAGGTGTCTAGTCTCCAGCCACTGCAAATTGCAGAACTTAAGCCTCTCTTGGTAAGAGAATCCCTTCATTCCCCTCACTAATCTTGTTGCCCTTCTCTGTACACGCTCAAGTAAATCTACATCCTTCCTAAAATGAGGCCTCCAGACCTGTACGCAGTACTCAAGCCGTGGCCTGACCATTGCCTTATACAGAGGGATAATCACCTCCTTTTCCCTTCTAGCAAAATTCCTATATATCATTGACAAAACCCCATGACCTGCCCTGACAGCCTGTCTGCATTGCTCAGAAAACTTTATATCTGCCTGCACAATTACTCCCAGGTCTTTTTCATTTTCTACCACCTTAAGTGTAGTACCACACAGTTGGTACGTTTCTCTGGGGTTACTTCTACTCATATGCAGTACTTTGCATTTGTCAAGGTTAAACTTCAGTTGCCACTTCTTGGCCCATCTGCCCAAATTATCTAGATCCTGTTGCAGTAGCACACTGCCATTACTGTCATTAACAACCCTACCAACCTTTGTATCATCTGCAAACTTCGACATTAAGCCTGATATACCTTCATCAATATCATTGATAAATATACAAAACAACAGTGGACCTAACACCGAACCCTGTGGGACTCCACTAATAACATTAGTTCAAAAAGAGCAGCACCCATTGATTACCACCCTCTGTCTTCTAGCACTTAACCATCCTTTTATCCGTTGTAGCAACTTACCCTTAATACCATTCTGCTCCAATTTGTACAATAGTCTTGCATGCGCAACAGTGTCAAAAGCTTTCTTGAAATCCAAATATATGATATCAAAATTATTTTTCGCATCCAATTCCTTTGTAACCACATCATAATATCCTATCAAATTTGTCAGACAAGACTTTCCCTTAACAAACCCATGCTGTGTCTGAATTATTGCTGCAGTCTTGTCTAGATGATCCTCGCTTGCTGCAGGATACCCGGCCACCAGACTGTGTTAAAAGCTCCCTTAAAATCTATAAAAAAGTGTCACTAGGTAACGGACATTAGAATTATCTGCTAGCTGGGTGGTTTCCAGTAGTGCAGCTATAATGGAGCAAGCTGGCTTGAAGCCAAAATGGAATGGGGAGGCGAGTTCTTTGGTTTCATAGACAGACTGGAAGCGGGTGAGAAGTAATCTCTCAAATACGTTTTCCTAACGTTGGCAATATAGCTATTAGATGGTACGCTTTGGCTGGCCATTAGGATAGGTTGGATCTTTGAGTAGAAGCCTGAGGTTTGCGTGTTTACTACACGTTTCCCACAATTATCTTAATGAAGGCAAACTCATTCCTTATGAGCTTGCCTTCATTAAGACAAGTGTTGAATAGTTGTACTAGAACATTTGTAGCAGCAGACCAAAGGCGTGTGACGGACTTCCCGCTCGATGAGGTCCACCCCGGGAGCTTTTCCATTTTTGAATTTGTATATGGCTAATTCAACCTCCTCTTCAGTGAAGGGTTCTTCTGCGTCAGAAGGCAAGTAGCGCTGATTATCAGTGATGATATTCCTATGTATTTCAGTGTGAAGATCAGGACTGTCATGGTGGATTATTCTGTACAGAATCTTATTCATTGTCTCCTCCCAGGAAAGTGTCTCAGAGGAGCGCTCGAAGCGGATAAAATTTATATCTGCGGAGCCTACTTTATTCCTTATGAGCTTATGTGAACTAAACCCGAAGGGTTTAGTTTACAAGGTTTTAATTGCCTTCCATCTCCACCAGGGCACACTAGGAACATACTGTAGTTTTTTCGGCATGATAAATTTTGTTCGTGTATTCTCGGATCGCCATCGACTCAATCATTTCAAACCTAGCGAATCATGATGTGCCTCTGATTGACAGTAGAGCAAACTTGGACATAATCGATTACCGCCAGGTATACCACGGTGCGATATTTTGCAGCATCCCTTCATAATTCTTGTATGGGTATGGATTCTTTAGATAAGGTTTTCTTTCAAACGTCATATTTGTGATTGTTGACAGCTGTACAGAAGACATCGTGTTTTCACTATTCGCTTCAGACATCTCGTGAAACTAATGTCAACCTCGTTCTAGTATTTCCGTTTGGTAGCAATGGCTCTACAACAAAATAAAATTTTGTAAGAGGCAAGATGACAAGAAAAGTTTGTGTGAAAAATAAGAACAGCTGTCTTACTTTGACATGTTAGAAAGATGTCTTTCAGTGTTATATGAACTGCAAATATTTTTTTATTGAAGAGTAAAGCCTGGTAACTATCAAGTGTTTTTTAAGCTTCCATTTTTTTCTCCAGTTACCTCATAATTCTATGATGTAGAAAATGACACATACGGTTATTTCCTAAAGAAACATGCATTTTAAATGAAAACGTAAAATTGTTTGCTCATCTAGAATTTTATTTAAGAAATTATATCTGTGCAGATAAATACATAAAAAAATTAACAAATAACGATACGCTATAATTTTTATGATCGAGAAGTCCGTTTAACCGTAAAGCACTCCAGGGACTTTGCTCATAAAGCTTTTAATTATTACGAAAAATTTAATATTAGTTACGTTAGTAGAATAAAGGTAAAGCGACACCTCTTTGCGGCGGATTTTACAACGACAATGAAACCCATCGATAACACATCCAACCAACCATATCCGCAACAGAAATTTGAGCCGCTGCGGTCTCCAAAACCCCCGACTGTAACAGGAGATACGTACTAGTTTTTCAGCTGAGTGTGACACAAATTAAGGGATCCTTTTCCATCTTCTAACTTATGAATAACGCGTGATGAGAGACGACAGACAAGGATCATTTTTGCAAGGCTTATTGATCAGCTGCCCTCCCCCCCCCCAAATTCTGTACATTTTGTTAATCGCACATCATGCACTTCATCTTCCTAAGAAGACTCTCAGACTGCTTAAAACAGCATGCTAGCCTACACACTTTCAAAAAGGGCATATACTTTTTTTCTAATGAAAAAATGCAATATTTATTAAGATAAAGAAATGATAAGTTCTCTCTCTGAGTTAATGAATGAAGTGTGTTTAATTCTGATATAAGATACTATTTAAATAGAGATGTACATGAAATTAAAGTATCGAAATTTAAAACCGTATCAAAATCTAGAAATCACTGATGACTTCTGGAGGAAACGCCGTACGTTATTAGCTGTTTCCTCTTCGTTACTGTTGTCAGATTTATCGCTATGTGACATCATCCAGGTGGAAATGAAACCTGTAGTTGCCACCGTATCTGGCAGGAGGGGGAGAGATTTTTATGATTTTCATTTTAAAACGGAAAGCTGATCGTCGGAGGGGATCTGGATCTCCTTGTTTTTGTTTATTGCGGTGGACTGCAGAAGGGGAGGCGCTTGTATGAAAAGGCACATTGTTATACGAGCTGTTGGAGACTATGTATTCTTCATATCAAAAGATCATTTTCTTTGCTTTGCTGTACTATTTCTCATATCGGCTTATCCAAAGTTTGCACTTTTTTGTGGTGTTCAGTTCTCTCAAATGTTCTCCTTTATGGCTGGCTGTCTTTGTGTAGGATAAATTGTATTGCAAAATTCCTAATACACAATTCAGGTTGATGAAAAGATTCACAAGAGGATTCAGATTATCATTTTATTTTGTTGATTTCTGAGGGGAAAAATATACTGATATCATTCTTTTTTTGACAAATCTGATAATTCCCTAAATTTAGAAACGTACGGAATAATGATGTGCTCTGTATATCAGCCTGGTGAATTAAGGTGAACATCTCCAGATTTCGTTACAGTTTTTCTAACTATGCTGTTGGAAAATTTTATTTGGTTTCGGTTGCTAAAAAGTGCGGATCTGATCTGATTCAGTTCTTCGAATAGATCTTGGACATTTACATGTGCAGGTTTCTTAAAATGTTATTCTCGGCTACCCTTAAAATAAATGAGGCTTCTGACCAGCGCGTGCCATATTCTAAATAAACATATATTGTATAATTCAAAGCTGAATCAAGAGGACTGCATACTGAGTCTCGTTCTGTCTGAGTAGTTAATAATAGTCTGTGTGAATACAGATCTTACAATATTATTATTATTTATAAGAAATCGCTCCAAAATCGTAGTAAAGCTTAAGGCTGTGCTCGCTTCGAATGTCTATCCTTCGTCCCCCGCACCAAATGTTAACTCTGGATTTAAAAAATTCTCTTTCATCCTCTGAATTTGGTTTTTAATTACGTTAATATTACCAGAGCATAGCTGCAAGACTTGTATTTCGGGTTGATAAAGCGAATACTTTGCTTTCAAACTAGGATCTTAGTAGTTGAAGTGGTGAATATTTTCGTCTTAGCCAAACCATGACCTGTAGACTGGAAAATAGACCAATTTCTGAAATGCTTATTTTTCTGTAAAGGTGGCTTTCCAGTATGATACGGGAACTCTCCCATAAAGTAACTTTTAAAAGATGCTTTTATTTTAGTATTACATTATTTATTTATTTATTTATTATTTTTTTACCGGCATTTATATAATGATACAGGATGTTTGTGGGGAAGGAAGTAACTGTTCATTCACAGGTTACTGGAATGATATTTCAGTAATATTAATCCCAATACGTACATAACATCATCATTATTCTGTAAGGATGTAAAGTTATACCCTTTGTTTTTCTCTTAACTTAAGCACTTAATTACACAACTTCATCTCCTGACTACTTTTTCATAATTATAAAGACTAACTTAAAATATCGTACGGTAGAGAATGCAGGTTTGATAAGTGATGCATCTCCGTGAAAGAATATTGATTTAGCATTTTTACTCATTTCAAGATATTTTGGTTCGAATTCTGTCTGGAATAGACGGGTTATTAAAGGCAAAGTCTTTCACAATTCGGTGTGTAATTATTCGATCTCAGGTGGGAGTAGGTTTTTCCTCGTAAGTCTTTACCATATGAAAATCGACCCTGAACACACACTCTTAGTAAGGTGACATACTGGTGGAATATAGACTAAAAATGAAATGCCGATGTGCAGTAAAAAAAATTGCCTACCAATCTACCACTTGGCTATAAACTGAAATGGCGACTACATAAAAGAAAGCACAGCGTATTATTGGCGTTTGTTTCTACAAATTCACTGATGTAGCGTAATTATCATCGCACAGTGTATGTAAAGAACGCACTGAGCGTTCCAAGCATTTATACTTATATGAGCAAATTTGAGAAAAGTGCAATTCTTTTGCGTGCTGAAGGAAATGAACAGCCATCAACATCATTTGAAGTTGTTGAATTTTGTGAAATATTACTAGTAAGCCTAGAAGAGACCAGTCAATGAGCTCCACATGAATTTCAACTATCGATAAGCTCGATGTCTTCAAAAGGCCTCGGATATTTAAAGTACTGCTGCCACCTAATAGATCGACACAGTAACTGTTTACTGCCATCATGTTTCTTATCAAAGATGACAATCACTCTGATGAGGCAATTTTTCAGGTTACAAGATACGTGACTCATCATAATGTATATTTTATTGATGTACTTTATTTTATATTTATGGCTGCCTATACGTACTACAATTGTTGTACCATCCCTGGCTGGCCCAAAAATTGTGGTTGCCGGTTTATATTTTAAATATTTATTTAACTTTATTTCTCCTTTAAAATGTTTGACTTCCATCCTACTGAAGTCCAGGGCGGACACAAATCGCAACTCTTACCGAAATTTTCAGAAAATTCCAAATTCTATGGTGTGTCAATCGATGAGTTAACAGAGCATGAAGACAACACAAAATTTACATAAATAACAAATTTTAATAAGCCTTCTCACATATATATGTAACAGCTATTCTCAAATATTTATTCATATACATATATATATAATTTACATTGGTTAACACATTCTTTCTTTTCCTTCCTTCCTTCTTTTCTTTTCCTTGTTGGTTATTTGGTCTTTGGTTTTTTTTTAGGAGCATTAGCAACTAAGGCCATATTGCTCCGGGAATATGCGGTGGTCATTCCCTGACCTTTCCGCATCCTCCGTATTTGGTGGTGACGGGCTCGAACCCCGGTCTAATAAAGAAGCGTGTGCTACGCACTGCTGCTCCTTCCCACCTGACTACGGAGGCGCTCCTTGTTGGTAATGTCTCACCCTAATCAACAATTTCCAACGATTACTTAAGTAATGGTTCTTTTCCTCCTTTACAAATTTCACACATATCACCTTACATCAGTAGGCTTATTACAAATCACTATTTCAGCTGGGTTTTTCTCCTTGGCAGGCAGGTTTCCCACAGTCGTTTCCAAATTTTTTGTGGCAGTTTATCCCTTATCGTCTAGTCCAAGAACGGACAGACTCTTTCCACGTAGATTTTCCTGACTCACACACCTGAGTACCTGGCTCATTCTTGACGGGCCAAATCTAGACGCAAGTATAGATTCCTACATAATTTTATCTTCAGAAATGCAGCATGCAGTTACGTTGCTATATACACCGATCAAAAAAAATAATAATAATAACATCGCCTTTAGTCTGTATGTTCTCGCGTTCTCTCCTTTCACTTCCCCCTTTTACCTTCCTTTTCTTCTTCATCTTAGATTTATCACCATTCTCTCTTTCTGAACTCCAAATTCATTTGAACCCGAACTCCAAACTCACTCGAACTCCTAACTTTAAAACTAACTAATAAAAACTCTCCACGTCCCCACCTCCAATCCGCCTCACTACTTTTTTTTCCCACATTTTTCTTCTTCGTCTTACTTTCACGATTTCCGAACTCGGAATTCAAACCTCTACAATCCGAGCTCTCTTTCTGAACCCTAATTTCTTTTATAAGTTTGGAATTCTTCCCACAGGACGCTCAACAAAACCCAATAATATACTAAAATTTCCACTCCTTTCATTTGCTAAAACGTAGCATAGGCTTCTGCCTCGTGCAAACTAAACCTCTCTCTTGTAATTTTCTTGTTTCTTGATTAACTCACACTCTCGCATTACGACCTTTTCATGTCGCCGAGCACCGTCAAAAGTAGCTATTTTCGTGTTTTCACAGTTTTGATAAAATGTCTCCAATTTACCTAAAATCGTCACAGTGGCGCGGTGCTTCGACACAAACTCCAGACTGTCCCATCACTCGCTGTATTCGTCCAGCTTTGTGGCATACATCAGAGGCGTTTCATAACTGGGTCCTATTGTTCCCCACTCGTTGCAACCCTTCTCGCCCGTTCGAAAATGTCACTCCTTCCTTCGTATGGATCATTGTTTTCTTTACTCTCAGTTCACCCTCTTTGTATTATTTGTTACTTCTTGCTTCCATTTAACTGCTTTTATTTCACCACATTTATAACCTTCCTATTTCTAATTCCAGTATGTATTTTCAAGCCTTAGTATTTACCATATTCAAACTTAATATTCAAGCCTTAATAATTCCCAATTTTATCTGCCCTACTTGCATTTATTTCACATAGATAAATATTTTCATTTAATTTATAGGAGCGTACTCTTACAACGTAGACTGAAAATAAATGCGCGGTAGTCCAAATGTTAGATATGAGGATTTCGTTACAAATAACTTATCGGTTCATTTTTATGTTATGAATTCGGTAAATGAGACAGTTTATCTTATAACTTTTTAAATAATGTTTTCACAGGTGAATGAATAACGATCTATTTCTGACTTCATCAGCATTCACTGACCTACATCATTTTTCAATAGGATGGGCTCCCACCTCATTTGATTTGTAATTATAATTATGTCACCAATTCTCCCACACCGGGTTCCACTGATGTTCCTAGTGTCAATGACACGAGGAACATCAGTGGAACTTTATTACTACTATACTTATTAACACTTTTAAAATTAATCTTTAAAATAGTGCAAACGGCAAGTACATATCTAAGAAGTTTGGCAATAAAATAATCAGACTAACTCTGGAAACAACACACATTATATACAGGGTGTTTCAGTTAAACGTTTCAGAACTTCTAAGAGGGGTAGGGTACATCCTGACAACTCGAAATCATATAGCAATGTGGGGTCGGAAATGCTTTCCTGAAGCGGTGTTGTACACAGAAGCACCATAAAGAAAAGAGACCGTAAGTGAGAAATAGTTTTAATAATACATGAAAAGAAGCAAAAGGTACATGGATTAAAGTAAGTGTTCGAAGTTTCTTCCACGGGCTACAATGCACGCCTCACATCTCCGACGCATGGACATCCGAACATTCTGGAATACTCCAGGCGAATTTCGAATTTCTTCGGCAGCTACTGCGATTCTTGCAACCAGCTCCTCAGCATTGTCAACAGGGGTGTCATAAACTAGCGATTTCATATGACCCCAGAAATAAAAATCAAGACATGATAGGTCGGGTGACCGAGCAGGCCAACGCACGGGACCACCACGTCCGATCCACTGTTGACCAAATGTGACATCCAGGTAGTTACGAACATCTCCGCTATAATGGGCAGGGGCTCCATCGTGTTGGAACCACATTGTCTGTTGCGTCGATGCAGAAATCTGTTCATCTCTCAAAAGTTGTGGCAATACTTGCTGCAGAAAGATCAAGTAGATAGGTCCGGTTAGACGACACGGTAACAGGTAAGGTCCGATGAGGTGATCTCCCATAATACCGGCCCGTACATTGACCGAAAATCGAATCTGTGCTGCACGACGTCGCACGACGACTTCTGTGTAAAATACCGCTTCAGGAAAGCATTTCCGACCCCACATTGCTATATGATTTCGAGTTGTCAGGATATACCCTGCCCCTCTTAGAAGTTCTGAAACGTTTAACTGAAACACCCTGTATTACAGTGTGACACAACCATAATTATTCGATTCCAGGACGATAAAAAAAACCTGAGTCCACAGAATTTCGTTAGTAACTGCAAACTGTTTATGGTCCAAAAGTCATCTCCAGTGAAAAATTCAACAGCACAACACCCCACACTACCGTCTGTATACAACAGTAGCTAAAGAGTTACAATACATAAAGGAGCTGTGTAACAAAATCAGAAGGAGAGTGCGCTTTGAAGGCTACCGGAAAGACCAGGTTAAAATATTCTTTAATTTTAATTAAACATTAATTTCACAAAATAATTTGGATTATTTTATTTCTACAATGATATCTTTAGTACGGGAAAAGTGGGCAGCGTTCTCCTCCACGCTAGTTTTCTAGAGTGCAAATTGTGCAAATTCAACTATTGTCCAAAAGCATGGCTTTAAGGTATTGAGCCATCTACTCATTGGCGTTTCAAGTTTTCTGGACCTCAGAACAGATTTTGGTGTCCCCATCTTTAATTTTTATAGATTCAACGAGAATTGCAGGGAAGTTTCGGCCATTTCTTTCTTTGGCATGGGTCACAGTGTGCTGCATCGATACGCTATGCCAATGTACGTACTTTATAGTTTTTAAAACTATAAGATAGATATGCTTCTATCTCGTAATTTTAATTTAATTAATTATATTCATCCTAAAGATTTAAATTTATTCTGATATTTGGAGAAATAAGTAAATGTTACCACTGCTTAATTGGTGTCAATGTACAGCGCTTTGTAATCGAAAATCTTGAAGGCCACAGTTCAGACTTTTAATTGACACGTGTACCAAACTTAAATCAAATTTTAATAAGCGAAGTGATTGCGCTTATTCTAATTCGCAGATCTTGTGCATTCTAATTGTTCTTTTAAAGAATCTTTTTGGAACTTTTGTACGTTCATAGTTATGACAGTTATTGTCATGTTTATTGATCTTAGCTGGTAGTCATAACCACGAACGTCCTTTGTATTAAATATTTTGGGAGGATTTTGCTATAAGTACTTTAAATGCAAAGAGATTTCCCTCATAAAGTTCGCTAGTCCTTTTAAGTCGCAGAGCGATACTGTGACTTCCAGATTGGTTAATGGGCGATGGTTTACTAATACCTTCTAGAGATTTGCACACCAAATATCTCCCTTGTAACTTTAAGCGATTAGCTCGTAGGAACTGGCACTGAAGTTCAGTACAACAGTAATTCAATGTTGTAATACAACCTGGAATTACTGGTTCTGACATAATCAAGTATAGTGATTCTAATTAAACATAATTCCTCGGTGAATTGCACGCAGTCAGCATGTTTAATTTAGCTAGTCCATCTGATTGCACCTTAGTCCAGTAAACTACGATCTTGCTTAAATGTAACAAAGCTTTCTTCAACAACATTGAACTTAATGTTGCCTAATCCTGAGTCACATATTTATAATCAACCAGTTTAAGAATTCTTTAGTAAGAGGGTACCCACAGGGGGTTTTCCATCCCTTTCCAGAGATCAGTATTGTTCTTAAACGAGTAAGCTTTAAATCTTCATAATTACTTTTAGCACATCTAATTTCAGAGCTGAAACTGTCCTACCCTAGCCAGTGCCCAAAATAAATCGACATATTAGAAGAAAAACTGTTTAACAACCACGCCTCGCCTCCATTCGAGTTTTCTGGTTCCAAATTCGGTGTATCAAGCCTGGGTTGAGCGGGTCTAACGAATGATTCTGTTTCATATATTTTTATGTGAAATTTTCTGGTCTACTCAGTAACCTGAATTTATTGTCAATTTTTTCGGACTATAAGCAGACAATATTTTGTAAAACGTACTTAATTGCAAATATTTCATATGAAGGCAAATCAGGAAGTCTTGAAGATCGTCTGCCATAATTTTTCGACTGCATTGAAGCAGCATTTGCACCACTTCTATGTTTGTAATGAAATTCAATATCAGGCAGTTGCAATTAAGGTAAAGTTTTTGACCGGATTTCTGCGCAGGCGAACCCTTCCCTCTCAGACATAACACTGAGTACTGCTTAAAGTAGTTTTTCAGTGCCTACTATAGCCAATTCTTACCCTCTCCTTGATTATATCCCTAGGCTTCTTAGCAAGCCTTATTAATAATAATAATGAAGAAACAAAGTTCTTTATGCTTGAACCACCTCGCCTATTCCTTTGGGAATAAAGAAGTCACCCACGGTGCGCTCTGTTTCAACGACATAAAAATATCTTCTCCCCAATCACACATGTTCTGGGAAATCCGCTAACTCAATCTAGTTTTTCATGCAGCAAAACTGACAAACCAACCATGAATGCACACAAATCATAGTCACAGTAGACGCGCCTGACGACCTGGGTTGCCTTTACAATAAACCAACCCAATCACCAAATCCTCTACAAGGATAGATCACGCAACGTGAAAATCGGCCACAAACACGCACTTATGCAAACATAACGTTCATTATCTACAGATTTTTCTGTAGAACATTGAACAGGATAAAGAGAAGATTTAAAGTACGACTGTGGGAATCAGTTAAATGGATGACTCTTTAACGTAGATCAGAGATTTTCTTTCTCTTTATAATCTTCTGTTATAATTCACCAGTTTTATAATCTTCTGCCTATGACTGGAATATTTAATTATAATGTAATAATTGAAAGATTTCGGTAATTAATTACTTTTTATCGCTTTTTTGTGACATTTGTATTAAAACAGTAGAGGGGTTTGCCCTTGTATCAAAGATTCAAAGGTATCGCCATGTTTTCTGAGCTCAGCTCGATTACTGATGAGACTAACGCTCCGATTTCGCAACTCCAGTACTGTAAATATATTTCAGCAGGATAGATATCCATTGCTGCCGCACCCTTCGCATATCCCTGAACGACAGGTCTATTTGTGTTAGACAGCAGAAATATCCGTCGTGTGCTCAGCCTCAGACTATGAAACATTAATGTATGGCAAGTATCCCGTCCATCTAATTAATTCATTCGGTATAACTCCCGAAAGCTATGATAGGCGTATAGATGCACGTGCCACATGATAATTAACATCGCTGTTATTAAGTTGCTAATCAGCTGTGCAAAATTGGTAATTATGATCTACTGTCGTTCCCATGAATTAACATTAACGGTAGTTGGACGTAGTGAATGTGATGTATAGTGCTTTTCAAGTCTCAGGTAATAACTTCACAA